>NW_027226134.1:1200000-1742382 GCF_022539635.2 Chironomus tepperi | reverse complement strand
TTGAAAGAATGACGACATTGTTGCTGAAATTTTGAATTTTAATAATTCTAAACACTTTGTTGGCTTCTCAGGCCAATTGAGGCGTAGCCAGAAAATTTTATTTGGAAGCCCAACCGAATTTTTCTTTTGAAATCTTGAATCTTGATCTTTTCAAAGTCATGAATCATACAAAATTACTAGTATTTGCCATTCACCGTCCAATGGTGCTTATGGTTTCACCTCTGATCCATGTTCCAGCTTAGATGTTGCCTGAAGCTGTTTCTATCATCAGCTATTACCAGCCAATTTTACTCCAATGTAACAATTGTCGAGTTGACCTGAAAGGAAGAGTGTTCATTACAAGATTATTATTGTTTTTGGACTTAAAAAGCAGCATGGCTATTTCAGAAGGTAAATTACTTTGTGTACAGTCAGATAACAGTAAGGCTCAGTTCAAATCTGCAGTGCAACATCTTCTACATTTATATGCGCAGACATACAATTTTTTGACTGACCCTAAATAGAAGGAACTAGCGTCCGGTTCTGTTTTTGTTAGTTCATTAGAAATCCAACTTATGATTCACAAAGGGACAATAGGAATAAATCATCAACATCATAGAGTGTACTATTCCCGAATGGCACAAGTTTGTAGGTAAATCGATCAAAAATTCAGATCACTAGGCCGACGTGAATCTGACTTAGTAAGATTTAAATCCGGTACCATGACAGAGTTGCGTCGGTCTTGTGTAGGATTTAAATCGAGTGGTTGATCGAATCAACCACCATTTCAGAGTTGCATCAGCTTTGCGTCGTATTTTTGATCGTTTAATCGATTTGTGTTATCTGGAATGATCGAGAGTTGTCTCTATCAGTCTCATCTCAAGAATTTTAGAACTCAAAATTTTCTTTATTTGACAAAAAATTTGATAACAAATTTGACAACAATCCGAATTTTCTTGTGATTTTTCAACCTCCATCCAACAATAATTTCGACAAATCTGACTCATTTTCATCTTCACGGTTCACTAAACTCTTGTTTACACATTAAAAACAACAATTTTCATTCCTATGGGCCATAAAATATTTCACTTATTATGTTTACATCCAAAGAGTTTGAAAAACAATAAAAAATCATCACATGTTAGTTTAGCCACACATCACATCCAATAATAAAAAGTACAAGGCATTGTTTTGAAAGGAAAAAATCTAAACATAAAAGGTGGAACTGACTTTGTTTTTAGACATTTTCATCTCATCCGAATGTGTTTTTCATTGCAAACAATTCTCATTTGAGCTGATGCTAATTATAGATAACCACTGTTAATGTTTATAATTTTCCTCTGCAGGAGAGCAAATCGAGAAAATTGTTTGTACTCGAAAAAAAAAAAAAGAATTAAAGGCATAAAGTCGTGGAAGAAAGTAAACAAAAATTAATTTTCAATTTATTGGATTTATTATTTACATTCTAATCCCGTATGGCTTGTTGTAATTGAAATTGAATATGTCAAATGTGGTTGGTAGTTAGAGGTGTATTCAGGGAAGGATTTTAGGTGGGTCAAACATTGCTTAAGGGGACTGAAATGCGCTATAACTAGTTAAAGACAAACTAATGTCTAGTTAATGACTAGTTCTTACTGTTTTTTGACCACATGGATTGGATAGTGTGATGTCGAAATTTATGGAACCTGTCTGAAATGTCAAGTCTAATGCTAGACAAGGAGTTGACTAATTGAATTCTGATCCACTTGGGAAGGGAATCGATATATAGACGAATTTGTCAGTGTACAAGTAAGGCCTCTATGAACTAGTGCTTAGATGATCTGACCAAAAATCTGTAACACGTACGTTTATGAGGATGTTAGTTCTATTCGTGCTATAGACAGTTCTATCAATCATAGCAAAGAGTGCTGCTTATGTTGACATGTATTGACAATATTAACAACATTGCAGATACTTAAATATTCTTAACGTATTTCTATTTGAACTAAGGTTTGGCCACGAATTCGCAGATTTCTACTGTAACATATAGTTCGCAAAAGAATTACAGGCTTGCTTTTTTTGTCTGCAGGACTACCAATCTAGATGATCCCTACTCAAAACATGTGACCCCAATAAAGGTGCTTGTAGCCATTTGAAATATTTTTATGGATAAAAGAGCTCAGAGCTCGTAGTAGACACTGATCTTATATGGAATAATTACCTCAGGTCAACTTGACTCCACAAAAAATTCAAGCGTTCTTTAAGCTCTAGTACAAATTTGAGTTATTTACCGTTATTTCGTCTACCTACAAATTCCTTAATCTTCCTCCTATCACAAATACATCCCTGAATGTGGATTATAATTCTCAATTGCAAGTCCAATTTGTCTTCAAATTACAGTAAACTCAAACTTTTTCCGGCTATTATGAACACCTGTCAAAAATAAAATTGTTTGTCAATTTCAATAATATTGAACCACAATAAAGGTTACCGCTAGTTCCATTTTTTAATAATCATTAAAATATTAAATATTCACAAGCTACAAAAGTAACTGATGGGTTGAGAATAAAGGAATTGGAAGTAAATAAAGCATGTAAATTGCAATAAATCAATAACCCTCAACTAATATGCAAAAATCCAGTGCCGATAATTGTATATCATTAAGTGCTGCATGCGCTCTGATTCTCTACGACAACTTCAGTTCCTAATGTTGGGTTTCAATTTCCCGAATCAAAAAGTCAAATATTAGTTTTGGTTTTGCATGCGAAATTCTTCACATTGGCAGTTCCCTTTTTTTTTGTCATGCTTTAAATTTTTCACAATTTTCACTTTTGTTTGCTCTAATAAAATTGAACAGCAAACTATAGATGATAAATGGACATTCAATACTATTGTGTACATGCAGCTATAGGAAGTGGATTTAATGAAGAGTTTCAATTCCATAAAGACATGACTTTTTGTGTGTCAATTTGAAACACTCGAAAAATTTGTTGTTGTTGCATTTTCAATCGCAATTGTCCGAAATAAATTAATTATATCCATAACAAACATGAAAGTCATTAATCAAATATTTTGGATGTCTTTATTTACTGAATTTTATATTCATTCGTAATTTTGTCCTGATAGTTTTTATTATTCATGTTTCAATTGATATGATTAAGTTTAGAGAATTGAATTGATTTCTATAGATGCAGAGATAATATATGCAGAATATTTTGATGATCAATCATTGATGTAATTACGAAAGCAGATGAGATTGTATCTTGGAGGGATTTTGAGACGCATTTGTGTCATTAGGATGGAAGAAGGAATGGATACTTGTGGTTTGTGATGAAGATTTAGATTGGATTTAGCCTTAAATATTGAATATTATGGTATCATCCTTTCTAGAATAAAAGATATTGAACTTGCCCTCACAGGCAAAGAGCATAGTTTCATGGTACAGAAATAATACTAATGTTCATAAAACTAGTCTCATTGCCAGTTAGATTTTAGGGTCAAATCTACTAAGATGGTTGTGGTACATGGAAATAACCGATTCTTCGACTGAATTTTGGTACTTTTATTATAATTTAAAGTAAAACTGGTCATAAAATTACCGGAAAATAGTAACCAATTTCCTGACAATGTTCTGTAGAATTAAGGCAATTTTTATGAATTTTTTGATCATATCTGTCAACTTATGGCCAGTTTCTTCCACACATGTTTGCAAAAAGAAGCATTTCATTGAACATCGGTCGGTCCCATGAGCCACGTCCTTCTAGTACCTAATAAAGGCGACTTTATCAGAGTGGTTAGACACTAGAATCGACACTTCTTTGTAAGGACTTAATGAGGATGTTCGGAATTTACATACCAATTAAAACAGCGGTTTTAGACCCAATCGTCCCTCCATCGTAACGCTACATAACCAGAGCTCTAATGCGACTCTATTTTGGAATATGAATATCAGAGTGTGGCCGTCTCAAATTCAAATTCTTCGACATTTGATTGTCAAAATAACAGTCGTTTTTGAGAAAGCCACACTCTGATAAATATCAACTTAAGTCGATTAGACACCATATAAAATTCAAGTCGATTCTAGTTCTCTTTTAAAAAAAATTATGAACTATGCGTTCCTTCTAACAGGCAAATAGTCTGCATTTAGGTACCGCTCTTTCTGTACCATGAAAGCATGCTCTTTGTCTGTTAGGATCTGAATAAAAATTATAACCGCCATCATCTGTTTCTCACCCCGCTCTCATCCCCCTCTCAGCCCACCACTCATAAGCATAACATAATTTCCAAACATTCTTACAATTTTGCTAAAAAGCCAAAATTTCGATTATTAATTTTGTTCCAAACTTATCTACAACTGTCCATCCCTTGCCTCTTCATATTTCCATCAAAAACTGTCTAATGGTTTTATCCCAATTTTACCCATAAATGCATGCTAATTTTCCAACTAGATATCAATAGAATTTACTAATGAGAAATTATATTAAATTCGACAGAACAGTTGCAAAATGAATCAAAAATGTTTTGTGGCTTTATATCTCAAATTTACCAAAATCACAAAATCCACATTTGCCATTCATCCCATGACTATTGTGCTGTCATAATTTTGTAACAAAGTAATTAATTTACTGGACAAAATTAACCGTTACTAATTATGCTGCACTTTTTCCATTCGTCCATTGATAATTCATTATTCATGTACATCAATACTATGTGCGTATATGGCTCATTGAGCATCGAGTCTATGCATAATTTCTTTATTATCAAACTTCCTCTTATAATATTGATTTTTTAAAAGCTGATTTAAAGAAGTGTCATGACAGGTCAACAAAATGGGATCGTAAAGGCTACTTAAACAAAATCTCCTATTGTTCCCCCTTCATCTGACCATCTGTGCCTACAAAACAATGCTAAGTATAGGATCAAATAGAGTAGAATGCAATTGTAACCTTGAGAATGCAACGATAAGTGCTATTTCTTATGAAACACGTGCAAATTCTCATTTTCCACATAATTTATGCAAGTTCATATAGTTCCTAAGGGGATTAAATATCTTTGAATGTTAGGAGTCAAAACTAGAGGTTCTTAGAAAATGAAATATCGAGTATACTTAGTTGAGTTGGGAATAATGTATGGAAATTTTTGTTTTGTATTAAAATGTTGTTTTGTTGACTTTGTGATGCTTATTGTGATGATATTAGGTGATGCTAATGCAAAGCTAATGCTTATGTTTAGGTAATCATAGATTTTTGCGAGTATTTTATCTTAATCAGTCATGGCTTCGAATTTTAGATCATTAAGAAAGATCCATGAGGTGTCTAGCTGAGTCAGTGTCTTGTTCAAACTCCTGACTTGCTAGATAACTCCACCATACTTAAGTATAACATCACAAAGGCATGGAAAAGGCCAAAAATAGTGCTCTTAAGATGACATGACTCTGACAAGATGGCAAAAGATCGCGAGGAAGACCGAAGAATTCCTGGATTTGATGTGTTGAAAAGGACGCTAGAGTCCTTAATATCCCGAACTGGCAGAAGATTTTGAAGGATTGAGCTGTCTTTAGACATTCTCTACGAGCGTCAGTGAGTCCTCGTGCACCCCATCCATGGAAGAAAGTAAGTAATCGACTAGAGCTATTTATGTGACTTGTCTGCCTTTCAGGATATTTAACACAAGTGTGAACAAGGCATAGCAAAGAACTATGATCCAGATCAAAGTTGCAAAACAGAAACCTGTGACAGACAAAAACCGTATAAATTATCTATAATTTTTATGGATTTGTGAGAAAAATCATACAAATTCTCAAGAATTTGTACGGTTTTTGCCTGTTGTTGGTGCCTGTTTTGCAACCTTCATCCAGATGTAGACACTATCACAACAATCGTTTAAATTGTCACTTATACAATTTCTAAATATTTCGGCAATTGTCAGGCAACAGTCACCGATAGAATCAGCTCTATGCGTCATCTGAGGAAGGTCATGTATGATGCAGTTGATCTGTTCGGTCAGCAAATAAATAAGTAGTAAATATTCTAAATATCCCAAATTTCACGGTTTATGACCCAAATTTCTACCTATTAACTTGCTTTACTAAACATCCACAACATATAGAATTTTCCTTAGAGAATTCTCGTTGATTTCATGTCCATAGACCAATTAGACCTTAACATCATACGCCCATAACAAAATGTTGATATAAAATTACAGCAATTAAAAGAAAATTTTTTTCGTGTTATTTAGCAATTAAGGAATAATATCTCATATATTTAATTAACCCATTAAGATGTTACAATATCAAGCAATTCTGTCAACGGATTGTTATATCTTTCACATAGGATCTAATTGACTTAAGTTCATTTTTATTTGTACATACATTTATCAAGTCAAAATCATGAACAAAAGTCATTATGCACATGAAGACGCATAATTTTTTTGTTAATAGCTTAATTGTTGAGTTTTGAATGATAAAAATGGAATAAAAGTGGAACAGAGAAAATGATAATGAAGTTAGAGTCCATTTAGCTTCTTTAACGAACTGATTAACGTATGAAAAAGATTTTATTTGTTGGTTTTACTTTTTAGTGGGTTTTAATTAGAATTATGAAGAAATCGGACATCTCTTCAGGTCATCACAGTTTGTATTAAGAATGAAGCAGTATTGAAAGTTTGAACCATTGATTTCAAGGCGTACAATGGAACTTAGAATGTAAAGATACATCCAAAGAAAAGTCTATTATTTGTATCCTTATGTGGATTAAAGAACTATCTATAAAACCGTCGAAAGGAGTCAAAGCTGTACGTTGTGCCAATTAAAGATGGGCGACATCACCCGTCATGTTACAACCAAGGCACCTTCAACTCTTGCAACCAGTGCGGCGATATAGCAGCACCATATTGACTACCATTCCGGAAAACACACAGCGTTAAAAAACTGAAATTCTAGCCACAGGTTAGCAAGACTACGACTCAAGATTACTTACTTTACTTCGCTGGCCATGCAGATCAACTGTGATCTATGGCATCTTTCAGTTGACGTCTAAAACTCTAGATTGACGGCTCTAGATTAAGTTCGATGAAATCTGGAGTCAGGCCAGAGTCAAGACGGCAAAGAGCTAGAATATTATTAATGTCTACGCAGTATGTTTACCGGCTATCTTCTGCACATAAAGATGTGAAGAGGGTCTAGCCCAGCGTTTCTCATCTTTATTGAAAACGACATAGTGGACGACATGTCTGCTGTACTTTTGGATCAGATGTTTTGCAAAATACCTGACACCATAATGCAGTAGTCAACAACCTTTTATTTTTCGTGACAAACCTTAGTGGTAAGCCTCGACCGAAATCGCACATGACATTTGCTAACATTTTGAACGACACAAAAAAATCCATAGCACACAAGATGCTCACCACAGCACTAATGTGTCAATCTACAATCTTAGAATGTTTGGGTTCAATCAAATAGACAAATTTCTAACTTACTTACTTCACTGGCCGTACAGATCAAGTGTGATCCTTGGCCTCCCTCAGTCGGCTCCTGAAGCTGGCTCTATCGCTGGCTACCGCTTGCCAATTACCAATTCCAAGTATGACACTATCTCTATCAAATAGACAAAGTACCCCCAAATGAAATAGCAGAAGTACTGTTGATCTAATATCCACCTTCCTGACAAAATATACAAATTACCAATTTTCACCTCAATACACCAACAATTCCAATATTTTGCAAGAATCTTATCCGTTATTCCAATCTAAAACAGCTGTTCACAAATAAAAAAAAATTAAAGTTCTCAATCACAGTTATAAAAAAGCAATTCAACTCAATCACACCTATTCCTTATAATCATTTTCAATATCAAATAATCTACTAAAACTACATTTATGCCAAGTAAAATTATTTCCCTTGAAAATTTCATATATCAGTAAATATAAACATAATTGCATTGCCTATAAGAAAAAAAAAGTCACAATTTAAAAACATACAGAACAGAACTAAAATAAAAAAAAGTGGAGGGGAGAGTGTCGATGCAGCATAGGACATATACACACACACAAAAAAAGTGAAATGAAACATCACATGTTGTGATAGATGTAAATGCATACACACTTACACATATAGGCATATAGGCATAAACAACAAAAAAAAATAATAGAATCGCTGCATAAGAATAACGCAACAGTATAGCGTCAGTTTTATTCTTGATCTCAGTCGATTCAGACGTGCTTTTTGTGAACAGCTCTTAAAAATTAAAAAAAGAGAATTTTCAAAAAAAATTAACAAAAAAAAAATCTCAAAAAACAAAAAAAAAATAATTTTTTAAAAAACAATATCTAATTAAAAAGTTAAAAAAAGACATTAAAAATAATGGCAGTTCCATTTAATATTCCCGACGAGGAAGAAGTTGCAAACAGTGAAATTTTGAGAAATACTCAAGCAACAAATTCACAGCCAAGTTCACCAACAAGACCGATGTCAATTCCAATAAGAAGTGACAATTCACCACAATCATCGCCACTTCCCTCACCCGTTGACAATGAAATGTTGGTGCAAGCATTTTATGAAGCACTTTGCAGATGCTCACAAGGTTTGTAGATGATTCTTTGGTTCATTTTTGTGGACTTTTTTAAGGAAATTTGAATTTTTTAAAAAAAAAAAATGAGTTAAAATTTTGAAAATTTGAAGTTTGTAAATTGATTTTTATAATTTTTTGAATTTATTAATTTGAGTTTTTAAAAATAAAAATTTAAAAAAGATTAAAAATTGAAATCTAAAATCAAATTTTCAAAAGTTAAAAAATATAAAATTTAAAAGAAAAACAAAGACTAAGAATTGAATTGTTATTCAATTCAAATTTTGAAAAGTAAAAAAGTTTCAAATTTAAAAACCAAAAATTGAAAAAATTTAAAAACTTAGAAATTTAAAAGATTTTAAATTTTAAAAAATTGAGAAATTCAAATTTTAAAAAATTGAAAAATTCAAATTTTACAGAATTATAAAAATTTAGATTTTAAAAATTGAAAATTTCAAATTTTGAAAAATTTAAAAATTCAAAATTTTAAAAATTCAAATTTTGAAAAATTAAAAATTTTCAAATTTTAAAAATTCAAACTTTAAAAAATTTAAAAATTTAAAATAAAATAAACTAATCAAAATCTTCAATTTTATTTATCCACAGAACTCCCAAACTTCCACATCAGTCCACCATCATCACCATCAAGTCCATTCAATCAAGGACATTTCATCTTCCCACCAATCTCAGAAAACTTCCAATCACCATCATCACCATCAACATCAGTCTTCTCGTCACCACGCAGTAGCTTCAGAATCAATCAGACAACAAGACGACGATTAGACTCGTATGGAAATCACTCACAATACAGCCATTTCAGTGAAGATAGTGGAATTGCATTTGAAAATGACACAACAAATTGTGAACAAATTCATCAAATTGAGGAAGAAATTTTAAGTGAAGTTCCACAGCCAAAAAGTAAAAACTCCAGCAATAAAAAGAAACCAAAAGATGCCAACAAGAGTTCAAAAATCACAAATTTAGTAATAAGTGCCTTACAGTTTGTAATCGATAGTTTGAAATAGAAATATTAAGCATAAAGTTTAAATCGTAATTGATCTCATAGATGAAATCGGATAGAAGCAAATATTTTTCAAAAGATCTCAAAAGAAGAAAGAATTAAAGAAATTTAAATACTTCAATAAGCGTAATTGTGATATAAGATTTAATAATATTTTGTAAGTTTAAGAAATTAATCAAAAATTAAGAAAATAAAAGAAAATATTGAAATAATTTTAAAAAAGAAAAATTTTGATGAGTTTTTATTTAATTTTATAATTTTAATGAGTTTTAAATTTAAAAATTTAAATTTTTGATTTTTTTAAAATTTTAAATTTTTACAGATTTAATTTTGAAAATTTTTAATTTTTTGAAATTTTAATATTGATTTCAATTGGTTTTTTGTTTTCAAATTTTAATTTTGAAATTTTTTCAAATTTAAATTTTGAAATTTTTCATTTAAATTTTGAAATTTTTTCAATTTTAAATTTTGAAATTTTTTCTAAATTAAATTTTGAAATTTTTTAAATTTTAAATTTTGAATTTTTTTTTTTAAATTTTAAATATGAAATTTTTCAAATTTAAATTTTGAAATTTTTTTTAATTTTTAATTTTGATTTTTTCTAAATTTAAATTTCAATTTTTTTTTAAAAAAATCAAATTTTAAATTTTACAGAACTTACGAAATTCAAAATTCAAATTCAACTAAGTTTTTGTTTAGATTTAAGTCAACTCCAGCCAACTCCATCCAACTTCAATCTCTCCACCAATTAAAGCACTAAACACCATATACCTCATATTTACAACATTTACACAAATTTATGAAATTAAAAAAATTTTATTACAGCTGACAGAAGCCAATACCCACAATTAATGATGCAATAGTCAGTAGCTTGCATATATACTTTTTGCAGTGTTTTTTTCTAATTTTTTTACGACGCAAAAACCAACAATTTAACACTTTTATTAGCTTGTTTAATAATAGCTTTAAGTCGAATAAGAATTAATTTATTAGCATTAAGATTATCATCATATATATGTTTACGATAGTCAGGTACTAGTTTATGCTTCAGACTGTGATGTATTAAGTTGATATTTATGCGATATTCAAGGATATAAGTGAGATTTTGTAGAATTTACAAAAGGCTTAGAGTATTTAGGTCCTGATTTAGTGTTTTTAAAATTTTAGATATTTTATTTTCCTATACGATAATGAACAGATACAGCTAAATCAGCTACTTACTCCGCTGGCCGAACATATCAACTGTGATCCATGACCTCCCTCGGATGTCGTCTAAAGCTGGTTCTATCACCGGATTCTGTCTAGCAATCGCCAATACCAAATACAATGCTGTTCCCATCGATAGCTTTCTTCAATGAGCTCTTTCGTCTACCACGAGCTCTCTCTCTCTCGAGTCAATAAAATCAATAAAATTAAGAATGTGAGTATAGTCATGAAGATGTCTCTTGTTTGCTCGAGTTTCAACATCATGAAATCACAATTAAGCAAATTTAGAGTAAATTAGGTACTATGACCTTCAAAATCCTGAAATTCATAAAAATCCCCGAATACCACAAGTCGTTTAATATGTCTAAAACCCAGCATTAGGCCGACGTGACTCTGGAATGGTTTAAAGCAAGTTTGCCATCAACTTAGGGTCACCCCGGTGTAGAATCAAATTTTAGATCAATTAACCGACTTGTGGACTTTTTTGTACTAATGGAGGCCATGGATCACAATTGATCTGTACGGCCAGCGAAGTAAGTAAGTAATTGATTTGTGCTATTCGCATAGAAACGATTATAAACGCGCAGCTATGGACCTTAAGGTCTGAACAGCTAATGTTTATTTTTTATGTGCTATTCGAGGATCTTCTGCATTTAGATAAGTGACGCTAGAAAATAGCATTTTTGAAGATATAGACTACAATATTGAAGATAGATCTATCTAAAATTGTCTACTCAAGCTACACAGCGTGTCTATAGCACGCTGCTGCATTAACGGTTAGACGCGAAGTTATCCCGACGTCACCGTGACTGAGGATTTCTATCAATTTTCACAGCGTCAAATGTGATTCTAGGCATTGTGCCGCTTCTGCTAATGTCCTATCAATAAGCATCAATAATATACACAGAGTCTGTCTGATTTTCTAGTCACAGTATCTCTAACATTTAATTAATCGCAGTACAAAATCATTAGTCGATACACGAGCTATAAACGAACAAGGCTGCATTACAACAGAAACAAATGTTTCATGTCATCTAGCTTCCAGTCAGCTTAATCAACATGCAACGTCGACGATCAATTCTGAGGATCAATTTTTACATTGCATTATAAAGCCACAAAGGTAGCATCAGCATCAAAATCAACTAAAAGCAATTTCAAATTTCAATTTTAGACCAAGAAAAAATAGATTAGAATCCATCCAAACCTGCCATAAATGTACAAAATCAATGGTAAAAACATTTACACTAATTCCAGCTTTTAGTCATTAATTTTCCTAAAAATTACAACTGTTACAACATTACGATTACATTCTGTTCTCTATTCTCTATTATTTATTTATTTGTACTATCCATTAGGCATTGCACTTGAATATTTTTTTTTCTACTGACTTATGATCCACGTGCAGGTTTATCATTCAAATCACGAGTGAAACAAACAATGATATTCTATAACGTACATTAATCGAAAACTTTGTCTTATACTCTATCATTAATTCCGTTGAATCAATATTACTAGCTTTTAAAGGAAGGGAGTCGATTGTAAGTGATGTGGTAGTGTTAAATGTGAGTATTTGGACTGTTCGATGGATGAGTTCTCGAGATGGAATTGAGATGCATTTGAGTTTATGTCGGTTTAGGGATTTTTGTTTGAAAACCTTAGTTTATTGAAGAATTTTGTCCAAACTGGAGGTGACTTAATGTCTTTACTTCGACGATCTAACGAGACCGTTGCTAAGAGAGTGATCGAGACCATGACTGAAATTGAAACCGAGACAGTGACCAACACTGTGAATTGGACTGGGACTAAGACTGCAACATATATCGAGACCAGGACTGAGTCTCTAACTACGATCGAGATCAAGAATATGACCGGGACCGAGACTTAGACCACGACAGAAACTGGAACCCGTGTATAAATCAAGACTGTGACCTAGATCGAGACTGAGACCGGGACTGAGTCTTTAACCGTGATCGGAATCAAGGCAGCGACCTAGATTGAGACCGAGAATAAGTATACATCCGCGATTTTGATCAAGACTGTAATCGGGAACGAGACTTAGAACCGGACTGAAACTGAGACCGGGACCGAGACTGATACTGCAACCAGTATCGAAATCAACACTGTGATCTGGATCGAGACTGAGACCGGACCGAGACCGAAACTGCGACTGGAACTGAGCCTACAACCCCATTTTGGATTAAGATTTTAACCGAGACCGAGAATTATATCAGCACTAAGACTGTGACCAAGACAAAGACTGAGCCAGGACCAAGACTTAGACTAGGACTGAAACTGCAACCGATATTGGAGCCAAAACTATGATCTGGATCAAGACTAAGACCGGAATCAAGACTGCGGAAGAGACCGAAACTGCGACTGGGACCGAGTCTACAACCGAAATTTAGACCAGGACTTAGAATGAGACCTGAAACAAGACTAAGACTAGGACTTAGACTACGACCAGGCTGCGACTGAGACTACAAATGAATTCTTGAAAGTATCGGTCTTTAAAAGAAGGGGGTGGAGAGGTTGACTCCAGATAGTTCATAAATTAGGCTGTGATCAATTTTAAAAAATTCTACAAGTGGGTAATAGCCCCTCAAAAATTAATAGAATTAACATTTCATTTCTTACCTCTAACCCGATCATTAGGCAATGAAATGCTGCAACCAGAGCTAAGAGACATCAGTTAACATAGAACCAAGTTCCCGCCAATTATCAAACATCATCGAATTCGCCAATGTCTGCTAAATTGCCAGAGATATCCGTCTCGTAGCTAGAGATATCCACCTCGTAGCTTGAGATGTCCGTCCTCCCAAAAACTATACATCATTACCACATAACCCCCATTTACATACAAACTTCTTATAACGAATTTTAATTTATTCTATGGATCTTGAAGTAGAATAAAAATAAAAATAAAAAAAAACACAATGCATCAATATACACAATTTGTTTGTAAATGCTGCATTAGCATTAAGAATAAATCAAAGTTTGTATAGTACAGTCAAGACTATGAAATATAATCCCATCCTATACCTGTATAAGACCCCATTTCAAGTCACTCGAACACTTTCTGTATATTTTTCTTAAATCTAATAAAAAGTATGATCACACATCGTCATTATTATTATTTGATATTATTACTACCAAGCGTAGTAACGTAAAAATTGGATACGAAAGAGAAAAATGAGAAGAAAGATCAAAATTGAAAGGGACAGGACTGATAGATAAGAAACTGCATAGTAATAATATGTAATATACTCATAAAAAATTATTATTCTTCTTATTCTTCAGGCTTAAATTATGGAACTACTTCTTCTTTTTTTCGTCTTTCTCTCATTTCTTTATGCTCATCATATCAAACACAAGTGTTCAAGTCTCGATTTCATCTCATCTGAACAGCACGCAACGATCGAGACACAACAATCATGTATATTTCTTCTTATTCTTCTCATTCGTTCTTATAAGCCTGACTATATATTGAGGTTTGCAGGCTAGAAAGAGAGAAAACAATAACAAAGCCTAAAAGCAGTTCATTGCCTTTTTTACGATAAAGTTTACATAAAGAAACATCAACGTCTTTTTTTCTGTATGTGCTGTATGTATGCCTTTATATACTTTATTTTTTTTTTATCTTTTTGATTCTTTTTTGCCTTGATTTTCTTATTTTGCTGTATATATGTGGGGGGACTGTTGATCAGTTTCGATCATATGGTGAAATTTGAGATGGGTCAGGAACGATTGTCACATATGGAATTTGTTTGTTCGCTTCTTATTTGTTTTTGCAGAGACTTCTTTTTTTTTAGTGCTCATTTTTTTTTTATTTATTATTGTAAAGTGGTAAACCAGTAGGGTGTCTAACTGCGCAGCGTTTAGAGGGATTATTGTGATTTTGCAGAAGAATGTCCCATATTATGGACGGGAGATGGGTTTTGTTGATTTTTGTGCTATAAATCAGTTTGGCAGATTTGGATTGCTTATTGAGATGTTTTGGGTGAGGTTTGATGAATGTCGACCGGGATTTAGGAAAGGACAAGGGGTGCAATCGATGGTTTAATTTTCCGTTCATCTCTAGGTCATATTAATTGAAATACTAGGGTATTTTATAACAGGCAACCATAATTTAACAAAGAACTATTTTAATAGAATGTTACGCCATGACCCTTTTGATTTCCGTCGTCAAAATGGACCAAAACAGGTACCACAGTAACATCGAGTCTTCTGGGACTTCTCAGTCTTAATCTCCAATTATTTTAAGAATTGCTTTACTTTCTCGATATAGGTCTTAATTTGGTCTCCATCTCAAAAAATTGGTCGATATCGACACTTATTCTTTAATTTTGTTGATAAATTTAGGTCAATAATGATGATTAAGTGGATATTTTGTATTCGTTAGCTTAGGGTTTACGTTTAATGTATAGTATGTTCCAGGCAACTGACATCCGAACTCTTTTCTTTATAAAATTACCCAATTTTAGGGATTTAATTCATTAAGATTAAGATTTTAAGCAGCAATTCTCAAACTTTGCTAAGGGACACATTGGCATGTAGCCAAAACCTAACGGAACACCACAAAAATATCGCGACACTCAAGATCAGTCTCAAGATTTACAATAGATATATGATCGAAATACTTTAAGGAGCAATTTAGTATACTTTAGGGCATAGCATGTCGCGGCCAAAATCTTGAGCAACATTGCACATGAGTACGGTAGTACGTCTAAAAATAGGAAGAGTGGGTCATTGAAAAAACCTAAAAACAAGAATAAAGCTGAACACAAATGGTAACCAAGTCAACATAAATATGTTATAGATAAGTTAATGCCCAGTTTATGCTTAACCAATTTTGTCCACTCAAGATAATATATGATTAATGACAACAACAATCTTTTATGTCAGAACATAAGAACTACAAAACATGACAAAACTGTCGAACAATCCACCCACAAAAAAAAAAAACGAAAATATCAATTTTTTTGTAAAACGCAATAGAAAAAAATGGATGAAAACATAAAAAAAAATCAGATAAAAACTAAAGATTTGGTTCCTCACAATTGGTGCCAAAAGCATATATGTTTTAATTTATGATCGATTTATTTATTTTTTCTATCTTCTCTTTATGTATTATATTCGTTAAATTCATTTTCAATAGACCAATGCAACGAGTGAGCTTTTTTTTTACGATCATAAATATTCTTGACCTGTCACTGCTTAAGCCTAATAAATTTCCTACCATTATTTCGTGTTGTAATGCTGATTATAAACTTTTTTTCTTATTTGTTTGATTTTTTTTCCATTCTTATTCAATGAGATGTGCTACAAATAAGTGCCATAAAGAGAGAGAAAATCTAGAGAATTGAATAAATATTAAGTACGTTAAATGCCCATTGAATAAGGTATAAGATACCTGTTAAGTATGTATTTTGAAGATGTTCAATCTTTTACACAAATTGTATTGACAGGCATAAGCTGTCAATATTTATTAGATTGTCTGTCGTTTATTCATAAATCATTGTGCATCTATTTAATTTTATTATGTAGTTTTTGAAGCCCTATTTCAAGATCTTTATGGCGATAATGCTCATAATATCCTCGAACAGTACAATCGATACCATTAATTATGATAAACAGAATTAGATTTGGATACAAAACTTTTTTTTTATTATTTAACGGAAATTTAAAGAAAATAGTAACAAAACTGATGTAAATCTTGGTAGACGGGATGTTACTGCCTTTGCTATTATCTTATTCAATTGATGGTCAATTTAGATTCTATTTTATTCTATTGAATTTACTTATTAGAACCTGTGAATAGCCCCAAAAGGAACCAATTGTTGAATTTTTTAATATTTAAGTAATTTTTTCATGTTAACAACGCGCCTTAAAGAATTATGAGAAGGAAGACGTGTTAAATGTGTACATAAACGAGCCAGACATGTCGACTCCTTCATAAACACGATTCTTCATGACTTTTGAGTTGTACAATTTTTTTTTGAGTTTAAAAAATAAATTATGATTTTGAGCAGGTATCATGTGAAGGCAGGTAAAGTGAATTTATGAATGTTTGAGTTTGCTGTGTTTGCTGAATTTTGATAAGGTTTTTAGATTTTTAGACTGTGATTTAATAAGGGGGGTCATTTACTTGTTGGCGTTCTCTTTTAGAGGGGGGCTTGGGGGATTGTGCTGGTGCCTCAAATAATGTTTTCATGTTATATGTGTCTCAGGGCTAATGACAGAATAACAACTGATAGGAAGAGCTCAAAGTCGACTCGGATTTTGTATGGTAAAATCGACTCGACTGAATATAAAAGTTGAGTCGACTTAGAGCTCATCTGAGTGGGTTCGCTAAACCATAGCGCTTAAACCTAGACCTTCAGTTAATAGTGGCATCCGAGCAATCTTTTTCACTAGTCATCACCTGGGCATTAACTTGCCATATAGTTTTAACGCATTTTTGTCCTCTTGTGGACATAAATGCCTGTGTATTTTTCAAAGGTAGGCAATGCGCAACCTTTTCAGTGCATATGATTCGAAAAAGAAAACATGAAAGGTTCCCTTTGCTGAGTTTCGAATTCAAGCCATTTTGCCACGGAGCCACTTCGACTCACAGCTAGCTCATTAGTTGGCTTTCTTTGGACAAGTTGATTGCAGAAATGGTCAGTTGTACACCTTGCCATCCCCAATCGGATTGTAGAGCTGCCACCCTTCAAACCTATTTAAGTACCTTTAAAGTACATATCCCGCCACAGTTAATTCATGACATCTGCATATTTTCGAGCAGAATTTCTGATTTTTCAATAATTTATAATTTGACACTATCCATAAACTCATTTTTCATTCGATTCCACATGCAAAACATCATCTTAATTCCAATCATTTATCAATAAATTAATATAAATTAACTTAAAACTCACAATTTATCACATTAACTCATATTTAACATATTACAGAAATTTGATGCATTACAGATGTCTGTTATCTATCAACACAGCGACTCGATGCCATTTGGGGTTAAAAGAGTTTCTTAAAAGGACTCCTACAGGTCTTTATCACTAAGAATTACAATAAATTATGATAAATTGACATAGCAGACTTCATATTTACTTTATAAAGTGCCATAAATGTAATCATTGCAGTCACTTGACTTTCATCATTTCACCGCGTCATGCCATGTGTCTCACTTTTTCTCTGTGTTCCTTCATGCTGTTTATTTAATTTAAAAAAATTTACTTTTTTTTTTAGTTGAATTTTTTCGGATAAAAATTGATTATCTCAGTGCTGTATACTTATTTTTTAGCAATTTAATAATCATTTCGATATTGTAGACATGAAAAATTCATTTTGTTATAGGTCATTAACTAGTTAAGCACCCAAAAAAAAATCTCTTTTTTCATCGCAGAAATCAACCCTAAAAATAATTCAATATTTTTAAACTAAAAAAGTGGCAAAATAAAAAACAGATAGAAAGGTCTATTGATGATGATTTAAACACAAAAAAATACTTTCATCGACCCCTAAGACAGATTTTTTTGCTTTGTTTTCTTTTTTAGCACATTTTATGGGATTTTTTTTGAGGACATTATTAGGGTCACTTTGTCTGGAATAATTATTGAGGCTACAACTCTCTTTGAAGGTTGTGTAGGTTGTGTAGGGATGAGGATGATTAAATATCTAGCTTACATACGTCTTAAATGACTGCTTGTGCTGGAGTTGCAATCGAATTCAATTAAACCATGTCAGTAGCTTTGATTAGGACTAAAATTAAAGATTGTGTATAAAACTTATAACCAGGATAGCCCATGACGTAAAATGACTGAAAATCTGACCCCAGACCAGCATGATTCTGACCCTAATCTAGATTTGATGAAATCCGGTCTCAGTCAGCTTGACCGCTCAGTCGACATGATTCCGGGTTATCTTCGAGCCTTATCTAGACGGGTTTTCAGGGCGACGCACCCTGTATTATTCAGAGCCTTGCTTGAGCAGCTATCCTTTAGACGAGGTGATTTGAACTGTCTTATACTCTATTCTATACCATACTTCTCTCAGTACATAGGATGGTTATCAGCGGTGTATTTAGATGTATCAGGCGATACCACGAGAAGGTATGCACTTGACATTTGGTCAAGAGTTTGGATTCAGACTTCGGCTTCTCTAATCCCTAGTAAACAGTCTCTATGAATCGATTGCTACTCAAGAATAACTAAATTTCTTCTAAAATTGCAAATCATCATAATTACCGAAAATGCGTTCTAGTCCCAATTCAATGTGAAAATTCTTACTTGTTTATGATTGTTTTCATAAAAAATCATCAAATACTTTTGTGTCAGTTCAGGCTGAATAGCTCCTAAAAATCCTAATAATATTTTTGTCATCGCAAATGATCCTTGAAGAATTTTTTCAATCTCTTTACAAACTGTTAATGAACAATTTACTCAAGTCACTGCGGTCAATGGCATTATTAACGTCAGGCTCATTTGACCCTTTCCATTTACCCTCGAAGTTGCTGCTTCTTTTGATTTATTTCATTTCCACAGTTAGAAATTTTTTTAAATTGATTTGATAAAGTGACAACATTTAGCTGCAGATTGACGATTTGTCAAGTCAGACAATAGTGAATGGAACCGCATTTTAAAACCGCAATCATTTCATGTCCTCATACTCAAGTGCTTGATGTTGATTGTCACATAAAAAATCTGCGGAATCAACCGGAACATATTACAATGTCCTTTATCCAGCATAAATCTTCCCTTAATCGACATTTATCACTTTTTAAATTGAACTTAATATTTTCAGTCATGCTGAATTCAATGAGTTGAGGCTATTTATATTAATAACTTCCAATACATTAAATCCCATTTAAAAGGCAACATTGTGTTGAGCATGTTAATCCATTAAAAGTGTTGACCATAGAAGAATAAGAAGGCAAAGAAAGAGTTAAGTGAGGATCAATTTAATGTCCAATTTTATTGTCTATACTTCATAATTTATGCGCATTAAATTCTCATTTGGACTAAAGTTATTGGATATTTATGCAAAAATCCTCAACTTTTTTCTACTTTTAATTTATGAATTTGCATGAAAATTTTATACAAATTAATCGTAAGTCATATATAGGAATGGAACCTGCATGCATGCATATGAATATGCTAAATGAGATTTATAGCTGCGTAGTAATACATTATGAGCAGTTAGTTGTTTTGTGTCGAGTGTCTTTTTTGATTTGATACTCTGTATCATTCTAGTCACGATCGTCTTACGAATGTCATAATGTGATCTTCTTATTTACATGCATGTGGATTTAAAGATATATAAAGTTCATCTGAGTAGGCATTTGGACAATTTTGATATTTTTTGAAATTTTAGAGTTTTTTGTGAATTTGAGGATGTTTTAGAGACTGATTGGACACTATACAGCCATTGACTCACGATTATAATTGCATGTAAGTAGACAGCATGAGAGGAAGGTCATGGATCCCAATCCCGAGTGGAAAATTTGACATAATGTCCAGTTATTAACTAGACCTCAGGTCGACCCTAGTCATTATGTCAAGTTGTCCACACGGAAATGGATGCGTACGGCCAGCAAAATAAGCAATAGTCAAAGCAGTCCGCGCAGTTGTTGAAAGTCATTTGACCGTCGTGAACATTTTGTTAAGAATGCTTTGAAAAAGTCAATGACACGATGTCTTACTCTGGAGTGTTGCAGATTGATAATACTTCAGTGACAAAATAATATTCAGAACAGAGTTGGCAGGACTTTGGAGTCCGGACTCCAAAAGTCCCAAAAGTTCGGACTCCACATTGAAGTCCTGCCAACTCTGATTCAGAATCAAACCAAAAATTCAGACATCAAACTAACTTCCTATATCACAACCTAGATCTTTTCTAAAGCTAATTAATTGGATACGTGTTGCACCTCATTTAAGCCACTGTAGCAGCTTCAGGTAAACACCAAAATTTTAATTCTATGTCATGCTGTGACTGTGTAAGACGTTTTGATTCAAAACAACTAATAAGGACTTTTCACACTTTTGGATAAATGATTTTGGACATGAAAAAGGTATAAAAGGATCTGAAATAGAATTTGTCACCAATATTAATTGTTTGATTCCTTACCTTTCTACTGTTTTTGGGTGAATTTGATGAAAAGGAACATCAGACTTCTTTAAGGACTTAGTGAGATGTGAAGAGATGAATTTTGAGGCTCAAGACACTCTGCATGTCACATACAATCAGTCTTGTGATCCAGGAAGTTCTTGATCTAAGATTGATAATTAAAATGTTGCAAAACAGGCACCTGTGACAGGTAAAAATTGTACAAATTCTCCATAATTTGTATGGATTTGTAATAAAAAACCATACAAATTATCAAGAATTTGGATGGTTTTTGCCTATTACAAGTACATGTTTTGCAACTCTATGCAGTTGTTCATATTTTTAGTACTGATCCAGCCCCGAGACAGACAATTTATGTATCAAATGACAATAAAGTGTCAAAAAGTGACAAACTTTGTCATTTGAGTAGTTTATCTCTTGTATCTAGCTCATTGTTGATGCAAACTCCATCCAAAACAGCACAATTTCACACAATCAACTCCATCCTTCCACAAACTGCGTCACAAACTCTTCTTCCAAATCAACAACAACAAAACCACATTAAAATCAAACAAAACACACCAAAGCCTGCTAATAGAACATAATCTGTAGAAATAAAAAGAAGAAAAATTGCAAAAGAAGCACAAAACAAAACAAAAGAAACGCTGAATATGATGATGTTGAGAAGTTTAGAATATAAAGGTACAAACAACTTAACTGCTGAGATGTTCTTCTTTCTTTACTCCAATGCAGTTAATAGTCAGCACGACATGGACATGGAGAGAGAGTAAATGGAAACACAATCATGAAGAAAAAGAAGAAGAAACCTGTTGTGAGGCACACGTGCGTTTTTACTTACTTTGCTTACTGCTGACCATTTATTTACATCATATAAAACCGTTAAAATTGAACTTTATACATAAAGGTTCAAGTTTATGGCAACAATCAAACTCCTTTATGTCTCGTTATGCTCATTTGCTAATAATAGATCCAATGCATTGGATGGATTCTGCGTGCACAAATGTGTATGAGGAATATTCCTAGACTAATTATTATTAATTGGACTGGTGTTGTCAAAGTGATGTCTTTAAGTAAGAATATCCATTTCATAATTGAATGTTGCGTGTGTTTACAACTGTATAATGTGCATGATAAGATGCCAATTCAATATAATTAATAGAAATGGATATAGTTGCATAATTTTATAGCAATTCCAATTGCACACGTGCAGTTGAAGCTTGATTTGTAGTTAATCAGCATACTGAGATTGGTTTCACACTTGCTTAATGGATGAAGTTGTAGCTTGATATCATTTGATTGATTATTGAGGAATTGAGGCTGATAATTGCATTAGAATCATTGAATTAAATTGATTTGCAGTTTAACGGTTATTCAGAATTAGAATTTACAAAACCTTACAAATTCTAATGTAAGGTTCTCAAAGTTTCTTCAAGTTTCGTTCAGTTTTCGTGAAATGAAAACAATATAATAAGTGATAAATTAAGAAAATCATTAATAATTAAACTTCCTGATCGATTTCTAAAGCTGTATCTAGTTCCATAGCTACATAAGTGAACAAATCATTTGTATATCAAGCTTTAGCATCAATATCTCAACAAGAAAAGAATCAATTATTAATATTTGTAATCAAAAATCTTACAAAACACAACAAAATACAGAACTTATCAGCATTTCCATTGGCGACATCATCAGATAATACGAGCGTATGTTGCAACATTAATAATTAAGTATGGTTAATAGAAATCAAGTCTAATGCAAGTCATTGTCTTCTTTCTACATCTCATTGATTGATTATTCATTTTTTTTCTTGCCTTTTGTTCCTATCTCGTCATCTTTATCAATTTTACTCTATCCATCCAAATCCATGTCATTCAAATTTTTCGTTTCAGCACCAACGACCGTTAAAAGAAAGAAGGAACAATAAGAATAAGAAGTAAAAGTTTGTGTAACGCAAGTAGCAACTGTGAATTCGTTATGGGCATGATGTTTTATGATGTTTGAAAAATAATGATAATATGAATATGAGAAGAACAAGAAGAAGTAGAAAGTACAGCATGATGAAGCACAAAAGAAAGAGAAACAAAAATAATCAAATAAATCTTTTTAAATCGAAATTAAAACTTTTGGAGAGAATTGAACCGAACTTGATGCTGATGCTGAACTGTTTATCATTCTAATTATATACATTCGAGTCAGATGAAATAGACAAAACTTGACTATCGAGTTGACTACTCCATTACACGCTACAATGAGTTGCGTGCTCTAATCTATTGAAACAACACAGGAATCACTTCTTCTTCTTCATATGTTGCCATCTACTCATTCTGGGTCCAAATCGGATTTTAAAGCTTCAATTCCCGATAATTAAAAATAAATTGAAAATGATGCAGCAGAGATGAAAAATCGTTCCTTATCACTGAATGAGCATCTTTATGACAAAATTATGCATAAAACAAATTAAAAATCTTGATATGGAGGAACTGTCATACTGAGACTTATTTGATGATCAGATTCAGATGCATCTTCATCGATTATTTTTTGTGTTTTTTACAAATTTTCGACACATCTAGCTCCTCGCCTTTCTGTCAATATTGCTATTGGGGGTTTGGTTGTCTATGATGTCACTGATCTTGTAAGGTGTTTTAGCAGAGTGGAATCTTATTCTTCTACTGCAAAGGAAAGTGATGCGCAATACAGATGCTCATCACCCTTCAGACTCTCTTATCCAAGTATCTGTTTCACCTTCACGTGGTGCATTCTGGCAATGGCAAACCAACAATCAGTCAGACACTTAGAATAAAAGTTCATATATGCAACATTAGGGCTGAACTTGGTGCGTTTCAGATGCGTTGACCTTCAATTCTTGACATACCTGAGCCTTATTTAAGATTGATCCAACCTGAATAGCACATATCGGTCAACCGTTTAAAAGCCTAGCCAAGGCCGGCATAACTTTGTCTTGGTTCACGATTCGGCTTAAATCCAGCACCATGTCAGAGTCACGCCGATCTGATGCCAGATTTTTAATCAATTAACTGAATTATGCTGTGCGAGCTATAACTTCAAACACAATAATATTTAGTAGGTATCTCCCAAAATCTGCAAACCTAATCTTTCTACATAACTAGTAATGAAGCGGATCACGCTTCATGGGAATATTCACACCATACGTAGTTCAGAAAACTGTATAGAAAAGTAAGAATTAAAAACACAACAAAATAATTGATTTATGAAATAAATGTGATAAAAAATTATTATTTACACATTAGCTAAAATTATTTAAATGAATGGTTCCGAACTATTAAAGTTCGAGCTTCGCTCGAACCATTTCTCTACTCACGGCAACATATTTTCATAGATATGCAGTTTCTAATGCTTTTGAAAATTTTCACGCCTTCACTCGCTTCGCTCCGTTCAGGTCGCAAAAATTTGTGAGCTTCGCTCAACCAAGTCCGAACTGCTTTCAAACTCTTTAAGTTCGAGCTTCGCTCGGACTATTTTTCTACTCCCTGAGCTTCGCTCGCCCGATTTGGGTAGATTACAGTACTTTAATAGATCACTATACGAGCCGGGCTGAGCTTCGCTCGCCCGACTTGGGTATATTACAGTCCTTTTATAGATCACTATACGAGCCGGGCTGAGCTTCGCTCGCCCGACTTGGGTAGATTACAGTACTTTTATAGATCACTATACGAGCCGGGCTGAGCTTCGCTCGCCCGACTTGGGTAGATTACAGTACTTTTATAGATCACTATACGAGCCGGGCTGAGCCTCGCTCGCCCGACTTGGGTAGATTACAGTACTTTTATAGATCACTATACGAGCCGGGCTGAGCTTCGCTCGCCCGACTTGGGTAGATTACAGTACTTTTAAAGATCACTATACGAGCCGGGCTGAGCTTCGCTCGCCCGACTTGGGTATATTACAGTACTTTTATAGATCACTATACGAGCCGGGCTGAGCTTCGCTCGCCCGACTTGGGTAGATTACAGTACTTTTATAGATCACTATACGAGCCGGGCTTAGCTTCGCTCGCTCGACTTGAGTAGATTACAGTGCTTTTAAAAATCGCTAAGCCTTATAGTCCAGTAGGATCCGTATAATTTCCAGAAACATAAAAACAAGATCCAGTAGGATCCAGTTCACTTCCAGGCTATCAAAATGAGATCCAGTATGATCCATATAACTTCTAGACCCATAAAAATAAGATCCAGTAGGATTCAGTTCACTTCCAGACTATCAAAATGAGATCCAGTAGGATCCATATAACTTCTAGACCCATAAAAATAAGATCCAGTAGGATCCAGTTCACTTCCAGACTATCAAAATGAGTTCCAGTAGGATCCATATAACTTTCAAACCCATAAAAATAAGATCCAGTAGGATCCACTTCACTTCCAGACTATCAAAATGAGATCCAGTATGATCCATATAACTTCTAGACCCATAAAAATAAGATCCAGTAGGATTCAGTTCACTTCCAGACTATCAAAATGAGATCCAGTAGGATCCATATAACTTCTAGACCCATAAAAATAAGATCCAGTAGGATCCAGTTCAATTCCAGACTATCAAAATGAGTTCCAGTAGGATCCATATAACTTTCAAACCCATAAAAATAAGATCCAGTAGGATCCAGTTCACTTCCAGACTATCAAAATGAGATCCAGTAGGATCTATATAACTTCCAAAGCCATAAAAATAAGATCCAGTAGGATCCAGTTCACTTCCAGGCTATCAAAATGAGATCCAGTATGATCCATATAACTTCTAGACCCATAAAAATAAGATCCAGTAGGATTCAGTTCACTTCCAGACTATCAAAATGAGATCCAGTAGGATCCATATAACTTCTAGACCCATAAAAATAAGATCCAGTAGGATCCAGTTCAATTCCAGACTATCAAAATGAGTTCCAGTAGGATCCATATAACTTTCAAACCCATAAAAATAAGATCCAGTAGGATCCACTTCACTTCCAGACTATCAAAATGAGATCCAGTATGATCCATATAACTTCTAGACCCATAAAAATAAGATCCAGTAGGATTCAGTTCACTTCCAGACTATCAAAATGAGATCCAGTAGGATCCATATAACTTCTAGACCCATAAAAATAAGATCCAGTAGGATCCAGTTCACTTCCAGACTATCAAAATGAGTTCCAGTAGGATCCATATAACTTTCAAACCCATAAAAATAAGATCCAGTAGGATCCACTTCACTTCCAGACTATCAAAATGAGATCCAGTATGATCCATATAACTTCTAGACCCATAAAAATAAGATCCAGTAGGATTCAGTTCACTTCCAGACTATCAAAATGAGATCCAGTAGGATCCATATAACTTTCAAACCCATAAAAATAAGATCCAGTAGGATCCAGTTCACTTCCAGACTATCAAAATGAGATCCAGTATGATCCATATAACTTCTAGACCCATAAAAATAAGATCCAGTAGGATTCAGTTCACTTCCAGACTATCAAAATGAGATCCAGTAGGATCCATATAACTTTCAAACCCATAAAAATAAGATCCAGTAGGATCCAGTTCACTTCCAGACTATCAAAATGAGATCCAGTAGGATCTATATAACTTCTAGACCCATAAAAATAAGATCCAGTAGGATCCAGTTCACTTCCAGACTATCAAAATGAGTTCCAGTAGGATCCATATAACTTTCAAACCCATAAAAATAAGATCCAGTAGGATCCAGTTCACTTCCAGACTATCAAAATGAGATCCAGTAGGATCTATATAACTTCCAAAGCCATAAAAATAAGATCCAGTAGGATCCAGTTCACTTCCAGACTATCAAAATGAGATCCAGTAGGATCTATATAACTTCCAAACCCATAAAAATAAGATCCAGTAGGATTCAGTTCACTTCCAGACTATCAAAATGAGATCCAGTATGATCCATATAACTTCTAGACCCATAAAAATAAGATCCAGTAGGATTCAGTTCACTTCCAGACTATCAAAATGAGATCCAGTATGATCCATATAACTTCTAGACCCATAAAAATAAGATCCAGTAGGATCCAGTTCACTTCCAGACTATCAAAATGAGATCCAGTAGGATCCATATAACTTCCAGATACATAAAAACTAGATCCAGTAGGATCCAGTTCACTTCTAGACCATTAAAATGAGATCCAGTAAGATTCAGTTCAATTTATTTTTTTGTTTGTTTACAAAAATGTATTTTGCAATAATCGGCTATAATTTGGCCCAAAAAAAGACAGTTTTTTACATCGTGTGCCTCAGTGGAAGCATCTTATGGCTCCAAAAACAATACAGTTCTTGCCATACCCATTCCCTACCAGAAGCAAAAAACCCGAAGTCTTAGTATTGAGTTTGAAGAGAGATATCGTGCTGATTAACTAACTAACTAACTAACTAACTAACTAAATAACAGAAAGTGTTTTTTTGCGATTTCTCAGCACTGGAAGCACCAATCAAGATGCGGTTTTCACTGTTGGATTGGTATTTTCAGGCACAGACTTTCCACCATTGGAAATATTTGTCAATTCTGTAAGTCTGATGCAGGAAATTAAAAAAACTGAAATTTCAAAATACCAAAAGCAATATATTCACCCAAATTGAAAATTTGGTGTGAATATGATAGATCTACAATCTTGCAGCTTATGGATCATGTTCTTAAGGTTTTCTGATCAATCCTAGGTTATCCTCATTTGTCAACTAATGGCATTACTTGACCGGTGTGCTTAGCGTAGTTTTGACCTTATGAGTATGAGCTTAAGATGTATTTCATTCAAAAGATATACAAAGATTCAAATGACATCCTTATCATCCTAAAGTAGACCTAAAATCCAATTGTCAGTCGACATAACCTCCAAATAACCCCCAATATTATTATTTTATCTCTTTTATTTTTTATTTTTTTGTTTGAATCCCCAAAAGGTTTTAATTTTCATTTTCGTTTATCGTTTTGACGTTCTCAATTTAACAAGTGTCTGAGTTTCTTTTATACATCAACATAGGAACCAAGCAGTAGTATAAGAAGAAGATGAAGAAGAAACTGCATTTGTCGTAGTAACATTTCTTTATTGAACACCTGTGGCTCCGTAAAATTTATGTATAAACTGTACACAAGAAAAAATGGTGAAAATAAAATGAGGAATAAAACTGTCGAAAAAGAAGGAACAGAAAGAAGGCATAAAAAAAGTGGACAAAAGCAGAGAAAATAAATAAAAAAATAAAATAAAGTTTACAGCTCCGAAAATGAATTGAATATTGTTAAATGGATGCAATGGATGAGCATATTAAGGAACAATTAATGTCTTTGGGTCAATTAGGAACCAGAAATATACTTTAATGGATTTATGTTGTATGTTAAAGCATGATGCATGTGTAGAGAAGCTTAATACTTTTTACGTCCCTTTCCACTTCTGTTTATTTTTTTGCCATTGATTTGTTCCTCTTTGCGGGGGTTGAATATGCTCATATATCCAATACTGCACAAGACATACTCCTTTTGTTATCATCGACTGTATTGTGCATTAACTGCTTCTCCTTCATGATGACCATGGACTTAGATTTTTTTTTATGGACGGATCTTCATCACATTATCAGGTATAGACAATAGCCGACACGTTATAACATGATTTTCCAATTTTACTTGCTTGACTCTTTCTCATGCTCCTTTTGTTGCTATTTATCTCTTGTTTCGGTTATATTTTGTGTGCAACATAAAGCTAGTGCTAGTCTTTGGATACAATTATCAAAAAATATTAATGTTGACTTTTGGAACAGTAAACAATATGAAGCACATCTTCTAGGGTGGCTCTTGCCATTTATTTTTAGAAACATTTTCTGTTCCTTTTATCTTTATGCGATTAAAAACTTCCGACTTTTCAGCAGCAGAAGCAATAATTTCATCTCAAGTATATTCATTTTCCTTGAATGCAGAACGAATCAGCCAGACACCATATATGACGACAATGAGAAATGAGGATGGAAAGAAGACGTCGCTTATTCAAATATAGTCATTGATATTGGCGCCCGTTTTTGTTATGTTCGTTTGTATTACGGTATTAATGAAGTAAGTTGGCTATTATGAAATAATTAAGATTACTTGAGTATAATCGCATTAAGTCTTATTTTACGTGATTACTAATTTATAGTGATTAAAGTGAAAATTATAAAGTGGTTCTTAATGTTATGTTTGAAGGTAAAATTGAGTAGTTTTGTGTCTTTGTTCTATGGTTGTTTGTATTAAGTTTGAATCTTATGGATAACATGAAATGTACTTTTATTTTTAATATTTCAATGGTCCTGAATTAATGCTGATTTTGAGTGGAAAAATTGGTTATTAATTATTTCTTTTTGCCTAGCATTTGATGTGATTGCAGCTAGGTTGGATAATATGAACAAAAAAATATTTGAATTAATTGCAGCTAAATTTGATCGACAAAATCCAATATTTTTCCACAGGCGTGTGCATGTCAAAAATACTTTAGAACTAATCAATGACAAGTTAATGTCGTGTTCTAAATTTATTTGTTTGCTCAAGTAAAGTTCGTCCAAAGCTTCAGATCAGTAATTTTGGACGAACTTGTCCAAATGTTAGTCCAATGTTAAATGAATATTAGGTTTTTCGAGACGGAGACCAAGACTGCTAAGTCTCGATCTCAAGACTTTTCGATGCCGAGATTTCTTATAATTCCCTTAAAGTTTCAAGCTCAGTCTAGAAAATTCGTTTATACAGGGATTATATAGATCAGGTTTGCAATTGATTTATTGTACATACAAATTTTTTTCTATATTCCAGACTACCTAAAAAGCAAACGAAATAAGTAAACGCAGTAAAACTACACTAGAAATCGGGAATTAGCAAGCAAGCGCCAGCGATAAAACTAGCTTTAAACGACATCTATGTGAGGTCATGGATCACAATTAATCAGTACAGCCAGCAAAGTAAGCGAATATAAGAAGTAAACGTTAATTTGAGAATTCGTGTAATAAATGAACAAATGACCAATATATCTCATATATTAGCTAACAATGTATAACAATAGCGCATTCATTTAACAAAAAAAGCAGAACAATCTATTAGTCTAGTCTGACTAATAAGACATAAATCCCGCACGTTTTTGCAATAAAAATTATTCAAATTCTATTCAAACACAAAAATGTTAATTTGTGTCTCAAAAAAGTTTGCGAATATCCGAAATATTTTTATTAATGATTAGATCGCAAAATATCAATAATCAGCTATTAAGAGAAAGTTTTTAAATCCCAGAGTTTGTTCTATATTCCAAAACAAAAAGATATAACGGAATATTAATCTTATCTGTACCTTTACATTAACAAAAACGCGTAAATTATCGAAACCAAAAGTTGAACTGCTAAATAAACAAAATCGCTCGTACACAATAAACAATGCCCGATTAATTAACACGTTCTATCCAAAACTAATCTTCTTAGAAAAAAAATAAACTCCAAATGTCTCAATTACCTCAGATAATTACGATCAGACGCCATAAAGTCTACTTTATGTATACCTTTTTGTTATACATTCTCTTCATAGTAACGATTTATTTATTTTCACATCTCTTTTCAAGTGTCAAACAACACGGGACATGAAAAAAAAATAAAATAATATTTAAAGTGCAAGTCAAAACATAAGTTTTGAGTTCAGTTTTTGTGTATATATAAATAACATGCTGACATTAGTCATAAAGTACCGTTAATTTTCATTACATCTTGCCACACTTTTTTTTTTCATATTTTAAATAAGAGTGTGTATCGATATTGAAGGCAATGAAGGCAACAATATGATTCATCATATTTTTTTTTTTTTACTTCACTCTTAAGTGTATTTTAAATTAAATGAGAAAAAAAAGACATAATTGAATTCGTTTTCTTGGAGATTGTAGGTTAAACAGTAAGTTGTTAAGGAAGATCTTTCTGTCTGTCTGTCCAGTAGTTGAAAGTAGATTAGCTAATGTATGTATCTGGATTGATTGAGACATTTGAAATCGACTTCAAGTAGAAGACGTGATATTAAGCGCATTAAGCGGTGATTCCTGAAACATTTCAACATAGATCTGATCGTGCGAAACCTGAATGGAACATAGCACGGTCATACAACGGACATAGTGTCCCTAGACAACCGTGATTCTGACTTCAAGTTGGATTTGGAGTCACGTTGGTCTAGAAATACTAAGTTCCGACTTTTAAAGTCCATGGTCCTTTAAAAATCTACACTTAAACTTATTTCCTAACATACAATCAGCATGTACATACAGGGTATTTTGATGCGATCACATGGTATCATAGCATAGTCTGGTTGGCATCCATTGAATTTGGACAGAATTATATTCTAGGATAGCTGCATATCTGATCTCTAAAACGGCCAATGATTTCCAAACTATGTACTTGACTATGTATGACTTAATGTTTCAAAAATCAATATTTAAGTAGCTTTGGCTTTTTAGATTAATTGAGAATTGAATGCTTAAGAGAGTAAGTTGCTTTTTTGTGGTATCTTATGATACATCCAAATAGCACAAGTCGATTAATCAATTTAAAATATAACACCAAACAGGCGTGTCTCTGACATGATGCTAAGTTTAAACCAAATTTGGCAATATGTAAGTCAATTACGCCGATTTGACCCGACCTATTAATCGATGAATCGATTTGTGTCTTTTAGAATACTCCAATAATTAAGTAAATTTATAATTTGAAGATATCAACCAAAAAATGCGCCTTAACCACTCAAATCAAACTCAGAAAAATCCAACTCATTTCGTGGTTTTAACTAAACCCAAACAGGTTTCTAATTTTCCCCAGAATCGCTACAAATAAATGTAGAAATAAGTCATTAGTTCGTATATATATATATTTTTTTTTTGTTAGCACACCGATTCTTATCGTACAAACAACTAAGCTATCAATTTCCATTTGCTACTTTATGTCATTCAACCGTCTCATGCCTTTATGTTAATCTTCTATTATTTTTTTATTCACTTATCACATTGTAAAATGAGACGATTCATTTGAACTACTTAATAAGTGACATTTTATGGAGCTCTAAAAATCATCAACAAAACTATGAACAGTGTCCAATTACAGAGATTGTGCTGGTGCCTGAGTACGAGGAATTAAAAATTTTTTGATTTAATTGCGTTTTAAATTTTTTTTATCGTATTTTTTTGAGCTCAAAAATTGAGTTCAAGTTTATGTGATAAAAAATAATATTTACATTAAGCCTCAGTTATTGACAATTTTGGTTTTAAATAGTTTGAGTGTTTTATGATGACACAATTATTTTTTTCATGATTCATTTTAAGGTAGACATGAATTAATTTGAGTGACTAATTTGACGTCAGTCAAATTTTCGCTTTGAAGATGGATTTATGCATGCTATGGACATTTCAGTGTCGATATTTTGGAATTTTTTGCATATTTTTGAAGATTAAAATTATTGAAAACTTAACGGATTTTTAAAATTCAAACGAAAAAATAACGGCTTTTTCGACATGTCCATACCATGGATTTATCGAGAAAATATTAGATGAAAATTTATTTTGAGAATGAAAATGTCGGAAAATGTTCAGCTCAGCATGGGATGGAATATTTGTGGTGATTTAGAAGTTTTAATAAATTGAGCTTGAAGATGATGCTGTGGCGGATATGAAAGTATTATTTTATTATTTTTGTGAATTTTCATTTTTATTAAATGTTGACGGATTGAATGGGATTTTGTGGAATTAATAGAATAATATTTCTTATAAAATTTTCTATTTATAATGCTGAAGAATACTTGCAGTGAAAGTAGCTAAATACAATAATAATAATGGATAAAGTCCTCCCAGTCAATGAGTATACTCATCTTAATTCTCAGTTTTGACATCTAGCTGGCATTCCTTCTTTACTGTCCTACGCCATGTTGCTCTTGGAGCACCTTGACGCCTTTTTCCTTGTGGATTCCAACCAAGGGCAGTATAGCAAGCTTGTGTCTTATCTTCATCTACAACACTATTCCGTTTTCGAAGTGTGTAACCTATCCAGCCATATTTACGCGAATGGACTTCTCGATTGATGTCCTCCTGGTCAGCGCTTCTTAATAAAACTTAATCTTAATCAGCGTGTTTAATTCCGAATTAATTTCCAATTAATATAATTGATGCTCACACAAGTGAGTATGCTCCTTGTCTTTTCAGAAGGATTTCATTGGTTCATGTAGAGATGAAGTGTAGAGCTAAAGGATCTGCAATCCTGATTGTCCATGAAATGAGCAAAATAGCTCAATGGCGCAATAAATTATACAGCAATTTTACTCGTATAAATTTTTTGAGTCATATGTAATAAAAATGCGACTTACAGCTTATTTTTGCAGACTGCAGACAGCAGACAGCAGTGTCGTCAAAAGAGTGGCTTCACACTCGATTGCTGAACTATCGTCAGCCACACGCTAGACTTACGATGATTTGGATTTTCTAGATTTGAACAGCTAAAGTTAAACTGAGGAGGATTCTAAGAGTTATCTTTGGACCTAAGAAAGAAGGAGTCCAATACAAATGTAGAAGTAGTGTGGAGCTGTATCAGCTATATGGAGAGGCTGATATTACAAAAAGAGTCAAAGTAAACAGACTCCGATGGACTGGACATGTTATTAGAAGACCTGTAGAAGCTCCACTAAATAAGGTCTTTAAATCAGACTTTGGAGATGGTGAGAGAGCTCAAGGTAGACCGAAAAACTCCTGGAAGGATGCTGTCGATAGAGACAGCATTGCATTTGGTATTGGCAATTGGCAGGCGGAAGTTCTGATTTCTCGTAGGATAAAAACTACTTTTGCTAAATTATTCTCAATTATTGGTAAACATTATTTAACAACTTAACCAGTTTAAAGTGACAATTTCAAGTGTATAACATTGATCAAAAACTATCCAACTTGTGTTATCAGATTAAGCAGTAATTGATCAGCTACAAGGTTTTGCACAATTTAAGATATCTATTAATAACCCCGGATAGCATTTAGAGTTGACAAGTCGAAAAATCTGTCACCAAGCCGACGTGACCTGGCCTGTGGCAGGATTCAGTGAAATTCAATCTTAGATTAGAGTCAGGACGGTCTGAGTCCGAATTTGTTGCCTAATCGGCGATTTGCCTTATTTGGTAACAACTGATCATCATGATCAGCACAGATACTAAGCAAAAAAATATTAAATAATCTTACGAAACTAAAAAGAACGAAGCAAAAATATGTCAATGACCTACTTAGCACAATATTTCCAAATCTTACGAAATAAAGTGTTAAATATTTCCATCATCACATCATCAGATGCCTAACCTTAGAAATTAACACCTACTGAATAATTTTTTTATATATTTCATTTATTTGTATATAACCGTTAGGTTGTTTTACAGAATTCTTACATTTATGTACATCATAGTGTTGTTTTGAATTATTTTTTTTTTTTTTTTTTATTATTACTACTTATTATCATCACAGTAAGTTTCAAAGAAGTAACTCGGGATTTGAATAAATTTAAGGAGAATGTGTTTTTTATTGTCTGATTAATGAATTGTATAACGATAGGCCTCTTATAAAAAAGGTTTGACTGCCTAATTGTGTACGAGATGACGGAATTACATAATTTTCTCTTGATCTGGTGCGATGTGCATGTCTTTGGTCAGCCGTTAGAAGTACGACATTATTTACTAACATATTCCGTGATAATTTGAATGCTTGGATACATATACTAATTTGACATAAAGTGGTGACGGGAAGGATTTTGATGCTGTAAAGGTCAGATTTGAAAATTTTATTTAATAATATTCTTAGAGACTTTCTCTGCGCCACTTCTAGTGGGACAATGATATAATTTGCGGCGGCTGACCAAATAGTGTTCATACCATGCGCGATTGTACGTGGGCATAGTATAATGCTAGCGCTGTAGTATTAGAGAGGAAATTTTATTTTGCGAGATCTTTTATCTTATTAATATGTTCTTTAAATGTAAGCGAATGAGTCCTAATAATCGTAGACTACCCACGCGTTCAAATGTTTAAAGCACCCCCAGTATTTTCGAATTTCTTCTTGCTATGGAACACCAAGTATTTTGTTTTTTCGATGTGACAAGTCTATTCAGATCAGCCAATTTTCAATTAAATCATGTTCAACCATTGTTTTCAATTCGAGATGATTACATGCAGTGTTTATGAGAGTGATGTCGTCGCAATAAAGTGAGCTTTCCTTTTAGTTCAAGATTAAAAATATCATTTATGTAGACGTTAAAAAATGGACTTGATTCCACCTTTGTACCCGAATTGTGAATTCAGAACATCGTCTATCTTTATTGCTTGTTTTCTGTTTTCGAATAAGAGATGTTTAGAAAAAATTTATCGGATGTAATTGTTTCAATTTAAAAATGAGGATATTTCTCAATGGAATTTTTGACAAATCGATGCAGTTAATTTTTTGATTGTCAATTTCATATCGTGGAGGATCTGAGCTACCGCTATTTCTGTGTTTGACTTTTTTACAAATCCGAATTGTCTAGGGTGAATTATATTGTTTAGATCGAGATGGTCTTGGAATCGACGCTGAATGGTATATTCGAATATTTTTCCCAATATGGGAACACTGATGGGACGGTAATTATTGCTGTTTTTCCTGTCACCACTTTTGAATATCGGGCTAACTATGCCAATTTTGAGTGTGTCAGGAAAATTTCCTGCAAACATTTGTTGATTTAGTTTTGTAATGTTCAATAAAGATTTATATGTCTTTAATGTTATTTGACATTCCGTACTCAACCGCGTTCGAAGATTTCAGGCTATGATAATCATCGAGATCTCATCTTCAGTCTACTGGGCATAAAGTTGTGTAGGATTTTATGCGGTGTGTAAGGGCTACTGTACTGATAATGAGCACCTGTTTACGCATTGAAATGGTCAGCAATTGCTTGGGGGTGTGGAATTCCAACTGAAAGAAGAGAACAAGCTGATCGATAGGGAGATTTGTTGTATAAAATTTCATTGCAATCGTTTACGTTCTGAATGAATTTTTTTTCATAATATAGTTTTTTTGCCTTTCTGATTGATCGATTCACTAAGTATAATACCGATATCTTTCTTTGAAATTGAGTACGGATGTTTGGCTTTTAGCACTACAAACTTTTACGTATTTCAATGAACTGTCGAGTTTTCATGTCTACGAAAGGTTTGATGTAAATTGGTTTGGATAGCTATTGTGTTGTTTAATATAACATTTGCGATTGTTGATGTTAAATCATCAAACGATTCTTTAAATTTTCTAATTGTTTGTTCTTGATGATCCTAACATATTGACACGTTTAATGAATGTTTTTGCATCTTTTCTCTCAGCATGAAATGAAATTTAAGAAGGATTTCATCGCCTATATTATCGATTTGATGAGATACGTTATCTTTATAGAAATGAAAATCCGTAAAGTGGTCTATGCAAGTGTTGGTATTGAATCTGTATGGGTTGGATATTCACGTGATGTCGAATTTAGGAACTTTAGACCATGAGTTGACTGTGTCGATATAATTATTTACAAGCGATGCGGATTGGTCGATATATTAAAATCGCCAAAAAAATATATTTTATGTGTGCTTAGCAGTATATCAAGTTTGTTTAAGAACAATCTTCCATCTTGATCAAGAGGATTGTTAGGTTGTCTATAACAAAGCCGATATTTATATTAGCTTTTATCAAGGAGATTATAATGAAATTTTATTATTGAACGATTTTTATAAGATGTTTCCCATGTCGAACTCTTCAGAATGAAAATTGATGCACCTAATGAGTTAGTTCGTCGTGGAAATGATTGGCTTTTAACAGATTGATTGTTTCTCTATTGGCTTGAACCACACGTTTCGACCACGAGAACGACGTGAATTTTGAATTTGACACTGGATTGAAGGTCATCTAGGGAGTTTCTTTGAACGACTGAGAGTTTAAATAAAGAAATTTATATTGTTATGGGAGTGAATACTTCTAGGAAATTCATTGTGATATTTTATTTAGTTTCTAATTCAAAATAAGTATTTTCTTGATTCATTCTTAATTTAATTATTCTTATTTAAATTATTTAAACGCTATCCATTAGAGCTGAGTATTTTGAGAATTTAATTCCTAATTTAACTTGTTAATTCATCGAGGATGAAGTGGAGCTTTCAAACAATTTTGACATATGAGTATATGTTTCTTTTGACTTTATGATAATGTGAAATGTAAGGCCAATAGTTTGATTAAGTTCTTACGACCAATTGTAATTAAGTGTTATTTTTGGTACGAATGGTTAAGTGGAAAAACTATTTTTCACGTTTTTTTGAAGTCGATCCGGTGATATGTCATTCTCAAGGCCAGGACTGAAAATATTTAATTGATCAATCGAGAATAATGCACAATTATTTTTTTCCATTAAGTTCCATGATTCCATCTTACGATCTTGTGGAATCTAATGTCGTAAAACATCCACCGCGGGCGAAAGAGGTCACCGACTGAGATTAAAGTTGTGAATATGGAGCAAATGTTTTCACATTACATGTTCATAGTACGCTCACTATGTGAACTGGATTCTCAGTAAGAAAACGTGTATAGCTTCATGGCAGCTGCCTCGTTTCTATGAAGAATCTTTTCGTATGAACAAATTGATAACCGTTAAAACGTATACGAGACCATGTGAATCTAAAAGCGTGCTGGAAACCGAAGTATTTACGATAGAATATCACAACATATAATTGTGTGGAAATTCGATGTCTCAATTCAAGTTCAAAGATTGTGAATATGTCTTATAGAAATCGGTCAGATTTTAATTTTTAAACATAGGAAATTAAAATAATTGATTTAATCATAGGATAATAATTACATTTTGGTACTTAAATTATGAGTAAGCGAATAAAGTTTATATGATTAACATGCTATTGTGAGACAACTTAACCAGTTTAAACGTCAATTGTCAAGTCTCTTGATTTTTCAAAAAAAATTTAAAATTGCATCCAAGTTCTAAAACTGTGTTACTCTTAATATTTTAACAGTGTGAATTGATCAGGATTTTGAAGGTTTCAAGCTTTTACACTCTCGAACAATTTTAGATATCTATTAATAGATATTTATTATTACCTGATTACGATTTAGAGGAGACATCGAGTGAAAAATTAATCTGTCACCTTGGAAACCGGATTTTGACGTGACTCTGGCCTGTTCCTTGGTTGAGGTCATTGGAGTACGGAACTCAATTATTTTGGTTCTATTGATGTCTGAATCCTTTAAATTAAACATGTTTTCATTAAGTATTCAATTGAATACCAGGAACGCAGCTTTAGAATTAGAGTCAGGGCAATCTGTGGCTCAGGAGTGAGTTTTTAAAGATGTTTCCGAATTTGTTGCCTTATCCAAAAAGCGATTTGCCATTATGGTTGGTAGCTAAATGATCATCATGATCAGTTGACAGATACTAAGATATTAAGCTATTAAATAATCACGAAACTCAAAAGAATGAAGCAACTTCAGATCTTATTTCCGTAATTTCATCCTTAACCATTTTCAGATCCAAGGTCAATAACCCTATGTTATTCTCGATTTTTTGAGTCAGTTCTTCAAGCTTCTGATTCATCATTGTCATTTCAGAATTAATTTTTTATTTATGACCTTTAACATCTCAACATTCTTGGTATTCAGCACAAAATTTCCAAATCTTACGAAATAAAGTGTTAAATATCCAATAAGAATTCCAACTTCCTTGTTTGCAATCACATCATCAGATGCCTAACCTTAGAAATTAACACCTACTGAATAATCAGTAGAAATTCACTCAAGGACGTGCATGTACAGTTAATCAGTTCCAAAAAGCTATTGAACCCATTAAAAAAAGTTCCGATATCATTTATTAATAATCATAAAAATGAATTCTGAATGAAACTTGTTTGATTTTTATCTACACAAAAAAAAAACGATTATTTCAAGTCCATTGACTGCCTGCAAAAATGAGTCATAAAAAGATGAAGAACTAAATGCGTAAAAAAACTCAATTTTTGGTTCCGAAATTTTCACCATTTCTAATATAAAACTCATCCTTTCCATCACGATTAAGTCCTCCTTTGTCCGCATTCGGGACATAATGAATTTCCATTGGCAAGAAGAAGAAGACACGAACGTCCTTTTTTCCATTTTTTCCTATATCCATCTCATTCTTCCAGCACATCCAGAAAATGGTTTCTTCCCTAAAAAAAACAATTTTTTTCGTGATTTTGTAATATAAAAAAATTCTCGTAAGGAAGTCGAAAAGTTGTGCTGAACTTCTTTCTTTATTTCTCTTTGTGCAGTCATCCACACACAGCTACACATTATTTAATATTAAATTTTATCGTTGTGTTAGTGAATGAAAACATTGAAATCAGAGCAGTTTTTCATAGTAGAAGGGATGGTGGTGGGGATGACGTTGCATGTGATTTGATTGTGTTGGACGCATCGACTGTCTTTTTAGTAAACATTGGAGAATCTTCAGCTTGTTAAAGACTTTCGACGAAGTAAGACCGTCTTTTTGTATTGAATAATTTTTTTTTGTAAGAAACGAAAGATTTTACGTAGTTTTAAATAAGAGAGAAAGTGTGTGGCTTGTTTTAATATAAAGTGGAGAAGAAGACATATTGTGAAATTGAAAAAAAAAGTAATTTGAATATTTTTTTTATAGGTCCTTAGTTTTTATTTTAAGTTTGTTTAAAAATTATGTTTTAAAATTTTTAAAAGTTTTGCGATTTTGAATCAATTTTTTAAATTGAAATGAAATTCGAAGTTTAAAAAAATTTAAAAGTTTAATTTTCAAGATTTAAAATTTAATTAATATTTTAAGTTTATTTTCCAAATTTTGAAAAAAACTTAAATTTAAAGAAACTTTGAAAAAAGATTTTGCAGTAAATTACAAGAAAATTCTGAAAGAAAAATAAAAACGCTGAAAAGATTTTTATAGTTCAACAAGTTGAAGTTGAATACAAATATAAATTAATATTGAAATTAAGTTCCGCTAAAATAGTTATGCAAACTTCTTTTTCAAACATATTTTAATAAATTTTAAATAATTTACAATCTGATGAACAGATTTCATAACTTTTTGAAAATTGAAATTTAAAACTTTAAATTTAAACTGATACAAGACTTAAAATTTGAAATATTTTTGAAAACTTCATCTTCAATTTTTCACAATTCAAATTTTAATATTTTTAAGAAATTAACTAAATTGATTTTCCTGACATTTTTCAAAATTGATTATTGAATAATTGGAATTTATATTACATGATATTTAAATTTTTTAATCTTTAGTTTTCTTGAATTATCAAACTTTATAAAGTTAAAGTTTCATTTTATAAAAATTTTAAATTTCTGTGCTTAATTCTAAAGTTAAGCATTTCAAAATTATTTAAGATTCCTTAATTTTCAATTTCTTACAATCTCTAATTTCTTTAATGCTAAAACATTTTTGACAACATTTACAAATTTTAAAAATTGCTTGGGTTTTAATATTTTATTTCTTCCTAGTTTCTTAAAATTTAAATATTTCTTTGATTTTTATCACTTTTAACATTTTTTAAAAATTAAATATTTAGTGATGTAATAATTAAATTTAGCAAATTAAACAACTAAAATTTAGTTTTATTAAAGATATCCATTCACAAAAAAAAACTTTTTAAAACAATTTATTTTTTGATTTTTTGAGGTTTTTTAATTTTTGAAAATTAAAGCAATTCTTTGAATTTAAATACCTAATCCAAATTTTCTCAATTTTTCAAAAATTTTAACATTTCTCAAAAATCAAATACTAAAAATTCGCAAACAAATTCTTAAATTCTTAAAACCTTTCTTTTATTTTCATTCACATTTGAAGTTCTCAAGATACTTTTTTCTTAATTTCTCAACTTTTCTTATAGGTAAAACATTTCTACAAATCAAAACTCCAAATATTGACACAACACAACTCAAGACCCCCAACAAAGTGCCTCAAATATTTACCCAAGCAAAAAAAAAAGCCAACTCGTGTGAAAAATGGCAGTTCCATTTGAAAATCGAGAACAAAAGTCAAAGAAATCAAAACTCAAATTCTTAGTGGTTAAAAAGAAGAAGAAATGCGACAAAGAAGAAGACAAGGATGGAGATAAATCGACAATATCGCTATTGTTCCTGATGAAACTGCTTTCCGATACGCATTTTAAATTTAAGAGGTTCGTATGACTCAATTTTTAACTTAAATTGGATTGCCATAGGGGAGAGACTGAATGATGCAGGCATAAATATTGAAAATATGTAAATTTACTGCTTTTTATGCCTTTATCTTTTATTATTTATTGAATTTATATTAGATTGTTTTTTTTTTGTATGGACACAACTTGCATCCAACGTCCAGAATTTTAAATTTACATGTCAAATATGCAAATTGAATAACACAATTGTGCAAAAAAAAATGTCTATCCAGTTAGAATCAGAAAATTGCGTCAACACTCGTGCGTTTACAAAAGAAATTTATGAGGACAATCATGAAATCAAAATGAATAAATTAAGTGATATAAATGTAAAATTGGGAAGATAGACGAATATTATTAAAATAACATGTTTGAATGATTCACAATCGAAAGTGTTGGGATATTTATATTATGGATATGGGATGATAATAATGCTAATGTTTGCAAAATGTTATAATAGATTTTTTTTTGTTATAAAGATTATGAAATATGTTCACATAAATGTTGGATAAATTGACAGTATGTGAATATAGTAGGTACTTCTTACGGTATTAGTCAAATACTTTTAAACTTTTCAAGACTTACTTAATTCTTTTGATACAAAATTAAGAACTTCGAACAAATTTTAATCGGAAAATTTAGGGAAAACTGAACTAAAAATCTTGAATTAGTTTTTAAAGCATGCAAGAAGAAAAATCGTCACCAAAACGGCGTCAGGTCCATGAAGAATAGAACAGAATAATTTGTAAGGATTTCTTATAGTATCAGGTGTTATGACGTACTTGTGTCAATGAGCAGAGCTTGCAAGTGGTTCGGATCCCACTATAAATTGTAGGGTGTAGTTCAACAAACTTAAATCACAATGTCTTTAGCTCATAAGGCTGAATCCTTCAAGCATTATATTATATTATATTATTATTGCAAAGAAGCACAGCGATCATCGATCTGTTGTACTATGCCATTGCTCCTACTTTAGAATTATTATATCCTGGATGAAACCGACGACATTCAAATGTAGGTCAATGTAAATTCGGTTGCGGTATTGGTAGAGCTAAGTCCGTGACCTATTTTTGGTCTTCTTATATCGAATGTCATCCGGGTAGGTGTAGTCCGGGTTAAATCTTCTTTTAGAAGTGGCGAAGATAATGTTAGTTTATACTTGAATAACTCAAAATTAATTACTAATTAGAAGAACTCTAGATTATTTTAAACTCTCAAATTAACAAAGAGTTAGATGTGTTCTAGATTATCATTATTCTAGAATCAGTGTTGTCTAATGTGTGTCACCAAATATTAGTGGGCTGACGAAATGTTGTGGAAATGTCATAAAGCGTAAAGCGTGTTCAGATTTTGTCAACGATTACCACCGATTTGTGCTGTGATGCAAAAAATTTTTAGACAATACTGTTCTAGATATTTAGAATGATTATTATTCTAAAATTCAGAATCCTGTGGATTGAGTATCTTGAGGCATGTATGATATCATAGAAGTTACTAGGACTTTGTTGAACACTTACTTACTTCGCTGGCATTACAGATAAAAAGCATAAGCCTCTGAGTTGATTTCTAAAATTGGTTCTATTGCTGGCTTTTCTTTGCCATTTACACTTACTTATTTCCTTTGTTAAACGAATTTCGCAGGGATGTTTTTATTTCTATCCTCTTTGCCAAAACCAATATTAAATGTTCAATTTAGAATTTTTGGTATGTAAAACTAAGCTAAGATCAAAAAACTTTATCAAGACCTATGAATTTTGGAATATTTGTCAAATGTTCATAAACTTTTTTGGAAGCTAAGATCGACTTTTATCAAAATGCCCGGCTTATATTGAATTTTATCTTGTATGAAATGATTTATATACCATAAATATTCTAAAAACATTTTGGTTACATGATCAGAATAATAGCCAAAATACAGTAAAACTGCATCAAATTTGATAATTTCTCAATTCCTTTGATTTTGATTACTTCTTCCCATATGGCACTCTGAATACTTCTCAATAAATATTCCATAATTTTCAATAGCTAATGATATCAAAAAACAGTTTCGCAATCATCCACACCTGTTTACAATTGAATTCCAATTTCACCCACAATGACAAATCCACAGAACTTTATTACCTCGCATTTACATTAGTTAACTGTATAAAATAGACAAAGAAATGATTACTTCATATACCTTTATAAGGTGTCCGTTCAACTTCATTTTACATGATTTTTTTCTGACAGCTTCTTGTTATACCTCGACATGCTTATCTTATAAAAAATAATTTCTTTATTGAATCAAAAGTTTCTCGTCTTCCTGACTTGTACTGGAACTACAAAACGAAATAACTCATACAGACATTATAATGTGCTAATAAAATGTAAAATGATTCATGAGTTTCACACTCGGAGAGTATAATAAAGAATAAACAGCATGAGTCATTATATCAAGGCATACACTGGCTGCGGTCAGTGCAGTCAAGCGCAGGTTAAAGATTTCTTAACAAAAAAAAAAAATTCTTTCGAGCATGAAATGCAGCACTAATTTACAACTTATGATTCTCAATATAGATTGTGCCAATTAATAAAAAATTTGGACACGAAATTTCCGTGTTTATAGCAAGTTGTAAGGTACAATCCAACACATGACTCGTTCGCATAATGAAATATGCAAAATCAACAGCTTTTATGTCCAAATATGCATGCTATCTATGAATTATTATTAATCACAATATTTAGTAATTTAATTTAAATGTAAATTAATTTTTATGATAATTTACTCTAATTACAGGTTCAAATAGAGAAGTCTGGGGAAGCTCAATGACCGCTGACATGCTCAACTAACGATTGATACTTTTTTTTTGTACAGATTTTTATCAGCTATATCATCATTTCATCATCACAAATTACCATAAAATTAATTTTTAGTTTATATATTATTTTTTATTGCACCAGTGCCTTTGGTATACTTATAGGATGTAAAGTTTATAGTTATGTAGTGTGAAGAGTGTGGGCTGGGAATTCTTTTTAAAGTTGGAGTTGAATGGATTGAAGATTTTATTGGAAATAATTTGAATTTTTTTGGAAATTGTAAGTTGAATGTTGAAAATTTGAATTTGCAAGCTTATGTCTTAGACTGTGTCTTATGTCTTCTCTTATGTATTAGACTCTGTGTTTTTCAAACTTTAAATTAATTAAGTCTAATTTATCGCTTTTTCGACTGCATGGCTTCGGGAACAGTTGTGTGATGATAAAAAAAAAATTTGAAAATTAAAAATAAAAATTTCAAAAATCTGAAAATCTTTTAAAAAAAATTTGAAAAAAAAATTCTAATAAGTTCAAAAAAAATTTAAAATTTGTAAAAAAAATAATTTTTTGTACAAAAAAAAGAAAAGAAAAGAAAAAGAAGTTTTTTGGAATTTGAAAGAAAAAATTTAAGAAATTAGAAAAAATAATCAAAAAATTAGGAAAAAATTTAAAAAAATGGAAAAAAAGTAGAAAATTAAAAAAAGATCAGAAAATCAAAGTTTTGAAAAAACTAACAATTTTAAAAAAAATAAAAATATAAAAAAATTAAAAAATTGGAAAAATGAGAAAATTAAATAAAAATTTAAAAGTCAAAATTTAAAAAAAAATAAAAATTGAAAAAATGAAGTTGAAATAAAAAATAAAATTGATAGTTTACGAAAAAAAAATGAAATATAACAAAACATTGATAATCAAAAAAATTAATTTTTTAGAAAACAAAAACAAAAAATTAAAAAAAAAATTCGTAGAAAAATTTAAAAATTGAAGGAAAAAATATATTTAGCAGTAAAAAATTAAAAACTAAAAAAATGAGAAAATTAAAAAAAAAGTTAAAAAAATTTAAGAAAGTTTAAAAATTTATAAAAAAATGAAAATTTAAAAAAAAAATGAAAATTTTAAAAAGAATTGAAAATTTAAAAAAAATTTGAAAATTTAAAAAAAATTTGAAAATTTAAAAAAAAATTGAAAATTAAAAAAAATTTTTAAAAAAAAATTGAAAATTTAAAAAATTTGAAATTTGAAACTTTAAAAAATTTCCAGAAAATTTGAAGAAAAATTTTAAAAAAAGTTTAAAAAATTGAACAAATTCAAATCTCTTTAAAAATCCATAAAACCTCAACTCAATAAACGCCCAATCCACCTTAACATAAACTTATTAACACAAATATATCACATAATATAGTTTTCATTTGATCTCAATTAAAACAACAATAAAAACAAATACCTAATTTATAAGATCTCAAGAACACAGTTTATAAGCTTAAAAAAATATAAAAGAAGTAAAGTAATGAGCATAATTGTGATAAATTTATTGTATGAAATTGGATTCAATAATACATTTATTGCAGTCAATTGAAAAATTATTATTTTTTTTTTCTTGTATTCCTCAACATGTAAAACGTATGCAATATCGGTTTTCATAATCATATTATTCATTTATAATTTGCAATATATTATAATGATATGGAATATAAATGCACAATACCGAATGAAATAAATATCTTTTGAAAAATGAAATTAAATTGTAGTGTTTCAATAAATTTTATAGTTGACGAATGACGGTGGATGATTGAAGATGCCACAGTAAGTTCGTCATTATTTTCTAGCTGCTAACTGTTTTGATTCGAAAATTGCATGTCGCTGTTTGCTGTCTCAGAGTCAGAATTATTTATGTATTAATATTAATGCTTTTGTTCAAATACTGTTTCTCCTTTAATGCAATAAAAGTCGCTTGGTATCGGAATTTGGCAAGTGGAAGCCATCGATAAAGCCAGCTTCAGTCGACTCCTTTAGAAGGTCATGGATCACAACCAGAGCTCGAAGTTTATTCGAGTAGACTAGAAAAAAACCGAATCGACTCGAGTCGACTTGAAGTCGAGTACATTTGAGTCGAGTCGAGTCGACTTCAACCATATCAACTTCGAGCTCTGATCACAACTGATCTGTACGACCAGTGAAGTAAGTAAGTAAGCATGAAAAGTCAATTTCTATTGAAAAATTATTAAATTCAACAAAACTAAACTTTGACATAGTAAAATACATAAATTGCATGTATGTGGGTACAAGACTGAACATGACATTTTGAAACACCTCAACAGTTAACGAAAAACATTTGTAAAGTTCTATACATTCAGTATTGTCAGTTATGTGAAACTAGAATACACACGCTGCATTATGTTTTAAAATGTATTAAAAATGTATAACTTTTAGGGGTAGAAAAAGCAGGGATTTAGTGATGTGTTGCTTTGGTTTAGGTTAGTCTAATTTATTAGGGGTCATTCAATTATTACGTAAAGGGGAGAAATGGGGATGAGAGTGAATTTTATTTAAATAATAGAAATTTGGGCAATTCCATTGTTCATTTCCAAAAAAGTTCATTTTTCTGTAGCATAATAAGAAAGCGGTTCCCAAATTTTATGCAATTTTATTGGAAATATTGTCATTTCTGGAATTAATGGAAATTTAAAATTCAAACTTGTTAATACGACTTAATTTTAAATAAAGTGATAAAAGACATAATGGCCCGTTAACTTATTACGTTCGATTTTTAGGGGTGAGGGGGAGTCTGACGATTTTGTAAATTTCTAAACCAAATTTTTTTTTGCATGTTCATTTTGTAACGAGAGGAGGAAGGAGGGTCTTGAAATTCGTTTGTTTGCGTAACGTAATAAGTGAACGGCCCCTAAGCATTTTCACGATTACATTTGTTTGAGATTATTGCGTCGTTGAAAATCTTGTATAGGCCGGATAAAAAGGTGTGAAGTTTCGAATGATATGATGAAACTAGAGTGTAAAATTGGCAAAATGATCGAATATGATAATCCGAAAAGCACACGGTATAGAAATGTGTACGCCGTATGCTTTTTTGTTAAAACTGTGTCAATGTCTGGCCAAATACTAAGTCTGAATCCTTATCACACACCTTGATAGAAAGGAATCCTTCAACATACTTAAAACTCTTCTTTCGGCCAAGAGTTTAGTGCTGCATTTCTTGAGTTTTAGATACACTTGCCTGCAGTTTTCAGTAGTATCTTATAGTTCGTTTCATGCTGCAGGCCTGCATTTTTGGACGAACCCTAATAATAAATCCTGAAACTCTCTTACTTCATCCTATTACATCAAATCTCTTTCACAATAATTATCACACATTCCACGTGCTTTCTAATCTTACAAAAAGCATGACAAAAACTCATTCTCGGCATTAAATCATCACGCACAACAAAAAAAATAAGTTTCCAATCATATGATTTTCAAAATGTTTGAATACAATGTTCAAATAATTCTTCTTAACTGCTGAAACTTAAAAATACACAAATCTTATCAGCATATGGCCAAAACAAGTGCTGTGACGAAAAAAAAATAATTCACTCACATGTCTTATCACTTAATAATGTCATTAAATATTTATTATCACATATGGTTATGTAATTTACACTACTGATCTAGTTACTTGCTAATCTAATCTCTTGGTGATCTTGATTTTGGGGGTAGTTGGGAAGGTAATGGACTCTATGGGTTTATGGTCATTTTTTGAAGAATTTTGTAAGTTAAAGTCCCTTACCATACCCACTACACCCTTAAATGTATGCAGTAGAACCCAGGGTCAGGTACTTTAATGGACAGTCCTGTACTTAATGTCCATTAAGTGCTGTGACGGACAGTATTGTACTTTTCAGTAAGTACAGTAAGTCAAGTGAGTATATTACTGTACTTAATGTATTTTCCATACAGTAGGTACAGTCCTGTCCATTCATATAAGTTCAATAAGTACAGCAGGTACAGTACTGGACTTCAGCAGTGCCTGACCCCTGAGTACCCCTTAAAACTACTTAAAAATATCAAAAAATTCCTTAAAAATATCAATAAATATTATCCAAAAAATAAATATTAAAAATCTAGTCTTGCATTGAGGTGTGCAGTCTTGCTTATTAATTTCACAATAATCACTTAAAATTTAAATCTGGAACATGTGTACAGGCTTGAAATTAAGCCACAATCCACCTTTCTTAATATTCAAAAACTCATTTGGATCTATTTTCAGTTCCTCACTCGTCCTGCTGTTTACAGTTATTTTAAAACTCCTCACAAGTTGCACAACAGCTGCTTTACATACCATCGATGCAAATTTCATTCCTAAACATTGTCTTGTGCCATTTCCAAATGGCAAGTACAAGCCGTCGTAACTGTAGTGATGTGAACATCTTTCGGGTATGAATTCCTTTGGTTTTGGGAAGTATTCGGGATCATTTTGGATTTGGTATAATGGAATGTAAACATTTGTTCCTTTTTCTATCAAGACTGTTCTTCCTTTTGTCACTTCTAGTCGAACATCTGATGTACATTCTTTTGATATTATTGTGAATGGTGGGTGTAGCCGTAATGTTTCTATAGGGAGATAAATAAATGAGATATTAGTTACGTATTTTGTTATCAGATGGGAAATTTTTGAGTTGTGGAAAATACGTAGTTGGAAAATACCAGTTAAAGTTGTAAAGACTTTAATGCGTGATATCTAAAAATAAATTCAATTACTATGCGCATTATCTGAAAATAATGCATGATATTGCGCATTATCTAAAAATACTTTTAAATATCCATCGCACTTTAAAGTAGATAAAAATATCCGACAATGCGGCACTTATTTAATTTTAAAAATATATCATATCATGATTAATATTCTTACCAGCTATGACAAGTTCAAGATAAGCCATTTCATTAAGCACATCATATGATATTTCGTCGTAAGTATCAATATATCTATTAATTTCATCGCGCAGTTTGCACTGAACCCCCTCATTATTTGCTATCTGATAAAGAAAAAAAAAGGAAGCATTAAAATAGATTTCTTAATCCATGCATTCATAAATTCACTCACCTCATATAACGTATGTGCAATTAAAAGGCTTGTTGTCTCCATTCCATCACTAAAGAACGTCGTCAAATGTCCAGCAACGTCTTTGTGTGATAATTTCTTTTTTTCCCTTAACGAAATCACATAATCCAGAAAATCATCAACCTTAATTCCAGTGCGCTTTCTTAATCGCATTGAGCGTTCAAAAAAGTCGAGAAAAAATTCCTCGACGTCATCGGTTATGAATTTCATTGGAAGGAATTTACGGCAAATTGGAAAAATTTCAGCTAAAATCATGAAAAAGACTGTCTTTTTGGGCGGCGATGACAACTTTTTTGACATTGTTCTGACTTTACTGCAACCTGACAAACAGTCAGAATTAAGATTGAATATACAATTGGAGACGATGTCAGCTGTGAATCTGAGTGACAATTCTCGTGCTTCAAATGGCTGATTTATGTGATAAATCACTTGACTATGTAAATTGTCGAGAATTGATTCAATAATTGGATACATTGTTCTCAATCGGACCGATGAGAATGCTGTGGCAATTTCACTACGATATTCCTTCCATGCGTCACCGCTTGCCAAAAATGGATTTCTTGTGAATAAAGGATCAATTTTTGGATTGAAAATTTTGCTGAATTCATTGGCACTAAAATGGTTGAATTTTCTGATTAGAACTTCATTGACCAGCTTAGGCTCGATGACCATAATTCGAGGTTCGCGCATTTGGAAGATTCCAATGAAGTTTGCAGTTCCTTTGTATTTGCTGGAAATGAAAAGAATTTAATTAATATTTTTACTGCGAAATTTATTAATCCCAAACGGAAGGTTGCACAAGAAGGTCGATTTATATCTTAAAACTTAGTTTTAAATCCTCTGCGTTTGATAAGAAATCTCAGTTATGTGATTCAATGACTAATTTAACGTGACTGCCCAAGTGTTTACGAAACAAAAAAATTGCGTTTCATAATATTTATTTTTTTTATCAAAATAAAAGAAGTAAGTCTGAATTGAGTCTAAGTCTTGTAAGTAGATTCATGGACATTCTGGAGGTATGTCGATGGAATTATTGATAAATTGACTCAGGGTTTGGTTTAAGCTATCTTAAATGGCACAACTTGCAAAAGGTTCCGAAAGATAGTCTTCAGACATTCCCTACGCGCGGCAATGGGCCCTCGTGCGCCCCAGCCAAGGAAGTAAGTAAGTAAGTAAATGGCACAAAGTTTGTAAGACACGAAATTCCCTAACAACACAATGATGGCTGATTTTGATTCATTTTGCGACGAATTATCAAGATAGACCCATTCTTGTTCCGACTTATATCATCAATTAATTTTTTACGACGAAAATTGCAATTCGACGTACTGTACTCAAAGGTTTGGGAGATTATAATGAAGCTGTTTATGCGAATGGAAGTACACTGTTGATAGTGAGAATATTGCACTTGACCCGAACAACAGGATGTAAAGCAAATTTTATTTTTGGAAGTAAAAATGGAACGAAAATTTGCCGAAAACAACCGTTCTGTTGTGGTCAAAGTATCTTTACGTCTAGCCGTCAATGTGGTGACGTATCATCACACTTCTGATTATAAAATGTGCTGCTTGGGTCATTATTAATTGGGATGCATTTTGCTAACGATAGAGCACACTTAAGGAGCTTTCTTAGCGATGCCGTGGATAACAAGTGATCTACATGACCGCTAATCTTAGCACATGTGAAAATTAATATATTGGCCCACCCTAAAGTGTAGATTTACCTTTCCACAGAAAAGTTTTGAATGCTTTTTCAGATCAGAAGGTCCACAGAAAAGTTGGCTAAACTACACACCCTACATGACCAACAATTCATCTTAACCAACTAAGAAATAGTTCAATGCTTAATTTTTTAGTTCGAAAATTTTTTTAATTTCTGTGAATTAGGGATTCTTAAGTTAGCTAATGTCAAGACGGTTCAATGCTTAAATCTTCTAAGAAAATCACAAAATACGAGATTTTGAAGCTGAGCATCCCACCCCATCCTCAAGTACACCTCTTAAAACAGTCAACTACAGTCTATATTCCCAATAACATGCCACTTAGCCCCCAAATCAAATATCAATAATCATAACTTCCAATTAAATTATACTCACTTATAAAATTCAGAAAAATCATCCGACACGTGCCTGAGTCTTGTCATTGATTTCTTAAAATTACCGAAAAACAATACAGGCTTCTCGTATGGAACACCGCGAACTTGCCAAAAATCATAATTCCACTTGAGATAATAATAAATTATCGCCACAATAAATAACAGAAGTAAAATAGTCAACATTTTTGTTTGAATTTTAAAATAGTACTGACACATATCAAGCTTTAATTTCGATTTAAAATATAAAAAAAAAATGAAATTCTACAAATGTGATAAGAATTAAGGTCGATAAGATAGGTTGGAATCTATTCGTTGTGGTCTTGTTAGAACTGGATGTGAAAGATAAAAAATCCCACCAGTCTAGACGTAATCTTTTTAATATCTGAAGTCCGATTTATTTTTATAACTTATTCAAAAGTTGTTCAAAAGCTTAAAATTCGCACAAATGCCTCCAGTTTTAATTTTGGAACTTAATTTTTGTTGATAAGGAATGGATTGTCTTTTGGGTTTTTCAGGTAACTGTGACTTCATAGTTTTAGATTATTACAGCAAGAGAAGCTTTATTTTGTGACAAGACAAATCACATGCTGAAACAGATTAGGTGTGGGAAAAAGTTAGGCTGGAGCAACTTCCAGGTCGTGGCGATCTCTGAGTGACTTCCAGATCGGCTTGACTTCTTGACCAGCTTGACTTCTAGACCGGCTTGACTTCTTGACCAGCTTGACTTCTAGACCGGCGTGACTTTCAGACCAGCTTGACTTCTCGACCGGTGTGATTTTCAGACCGGCGTGTTTTCTAGACCAGCTTGACTTCTAGACCGGTGTGACTTTCAGACCGGCGTGTTTTCTAGACCGACGTGACTTGTAGACCAGCGTGACTTCTAGACCGTCATGACTTCTAGACCGGCGTGACTTCGAGACCGTTGTGACTTCCAGACCGGCTTGACTTCCAGAATCAATTAAACAAATAATGCTTTTCGGACTAATATTAACCAAGCAAATGCACACCTCGATCCATCTCGAAATAGTATAAATCCATAGTGATCTGAATAAGCCTTTGAATAATGCCGTCAGAGCAACTTTGCGTCTTATCGTTAATCCGGGTCGAAACGGTGCCTTAAAAACCAGGATGTGCTATTCGGACAATGACTCTCTAATATTTATTAGAACCTAAACATTGATTTCCTTCCCAATCATATTCAACGTCACTTTAATTCCATAATATTCAAAATCAACAAATTCCTTCCAACATTCTTGATGACGTCACAAGTGTGTCACATCCATCACAAAAAGCTTCACAAAAAAACCTGATCGAGATAAGACATTTTTTGAAGCTTGTTGCTCAACGTCACGGATGTTTTTTTGATTACATTACGTAATTTATCCTGGACACGTTTATTTTTTTGCCAGCTGTTTAATGGAAACAAAAATAAGTTTTTGAAAACAAAATGATAAGAAATTGATAACAATTCATTTCCATATATGTAGCGTAGTTCCATATATGTATGTTGCTATCATTTAATTCCAAAAAGAGAACTTTGATTAGTTTAAATTATTATTTAATTTACTGAGGGTCATTGGATTATTATGTAATCAAATTGTGAGCAGCGCATGCAAATATTAGCAAAGAGACAGGCTTTATCAAGCTTGAAAGGCATACGGGATGAAAAAACAGAAAATAGTGTTCTCAAGCCGACATCACTCAGGTTTCGATTCTGATTTTTGTAAAATCCGATCACATGCTATAGTCACGTTGGCTTGTGACAAGACAATATATTGTGCAACCGGAACTCGAACATTTTGTCGCAATCAGAGGAGGTAAGACTTCATTGGACATAGTCCATTCCAAAAATAAGGACTCCTCTGGCATCCGGACTTAAATGTGGAACTGTTGTATACTATTTCTATGCCTTGACTTAATTTAAATTCACTGATGTGTGGCTTAAAGGTATGGTTTCGTCCAAAACTGCCATTGCCTTTACTTAAAAAACGTAAGCCTGCAGCCTTGGACGAACTATAAGTACAGCAGAGAACTATAGGCTTGTGCATTTTAAAAGGTCATGTAGGTTTGCGGAGCATTTCCAAATCCTTACACTTAAATTGCACATTTTGATTTATGAATTTATGGTCTCCACCGCTTCCATGAGACGAAAAAGTCTTAAAATGCTGAATACATGATGTGACAAAGTTTTAAATAAAATACCAAAACTATTAAATTGATATAAAAAATTTATTCGACTCAAATAATTAATTCAATAAAATTAAATTTACATCAATACATATTATTACAAAAGTTGTGATGCTTAATAATCCTTTGCTGTCTTTCATAAATTATTCGTCACTTAATGGCTTGAAATCCAACCACAAACCTCCAGTTTTGATGTTCAAAAATTCAATTGGATCAATAACCAATGGACTGTCTTGTGTCTTTGAATTGACTGATATTTCGAAGTTAGCGATGACTGTGGCGAGTGCAGCTTTACTTTGAAGTAAGGCAAATCTCATTCCGAGGCAGATTCTGTATGAAATAGAATAAATTGAGTATTAGGAACTTAAGTCAGACGAACCGAGAAGAATCAGGCTATGAGAATGCTCATTTAGGTCAGCAAGCTCATTGTCTGTTATGGATTATTTTGCTTTGGCTTACCTTGGACCACCACCAAATGGCATCAACACACAACGATCCAAATAATCCTTCAATGCACCATCATCAAATCTCTCAGGATGGAAATTTGTTGGTTCCAAAAAGTTCTCTGGATCATAATGAACCCACAAGTATGGAATAAATACATTCATTCCCTTTTCGACTGTAACTTTCTTTCCATCATATTCCAATTCAACATCTTCTGAGCATAATCTTGATGTAATCATTAGTGGTGGATGCATACGTAAAGCTTCGTGGAAGACTTGATCAAGATAAGTCATTTCTTGGAGCTTCTCGAAGCTGATTTGTCCATTCTTGTCCAAATTGCTTCTGACTTCCTCGCGAAGTTTAGCCTGGACGCGTTTGTTCTTGGCGATCTGTTTGGGAAATGATTTGAGAAATTGGCAATGTAAGTTATATATTGACTCTAATAAGTTAAAGTAGATGAGATACTAAGTCATGGCTGTAGCAAATTCATGTTCAGAGTAGGTATGACTAACTCGAGCAGGACATGAGTGCTCATTAAATGACAGGACATGAGAGTGCTCTGAAAGGACATGATGGATGACAAGACATAAGAATGTCTCGATGATATTAATGCCCAATGTTCAAGTAAAGTGCTGAACCATGACTTATTATCTCACAAAAGCATACTCACCTCATATAAAGCATGTGAAATAGCAATAGACGATGTCTGGAATAATTAAGAATAAATTGTCAAACTCCTCTAAATATTTCCGAAGGTCACGGAACTGATTGTTCAATTTTAACACATTTCTGGACATTTCAATCAATTCCACTCCTTTAATTCCTCATATCTACCTCAAATCCATCTGAAAAGAAGCTAATTGTATGTGATGCCATTTCCAATTCACTGATGTTCTTCTTGTTCCTCAACTGGATCACAAAATCGAGGAAATCCTCGCGTTGGACCTTCTTCTCTTCTCTGTATTTCAATGCCTGCTTCATAAGATCAACGAAAAATTGTTGGACTTCCAATTCAGTAAATTGAATTTTGATAAATCCTTGAAGGAACTTGAAGGACTCAAGGATGATCATTTTGACAAAAATCCATGCTGATTGTGAAAAAAGTCTTCTGCCCATTTCACGAATTTCCGGTTTTTCTTTGGTAAATGACTCAGCATCGATTCCGAAAATACAGTTGCTGACTACATCAGTTGTGAATTTAGCAGATAATTCACGAGCATCAAATGGATCAGCTTTCTTGACTTCTGTATTAATGTACTTGACCATACGAACACTGACGTCTTGAATAAGTGGATAAAGTGCCTTTAATCGATTTGTTGTGAATGCTGGAGTGATTTCAGCTCTCTTTTCCTTCCATTCATCATCTCTTAAGAGGAATGGATTCTTTGCAAATAATGGATCCAGTTCTGTATCAATTAGATATGAAAATTCATTATTTCTGAAGTGATGAAATTTGCGGACGAGAACATCTTTAATTAATTCGGGTTCTAAAATCATTAAACGTGGGTCACGGAGTTGAACGAGGCCAACAAATGGAACCTTTCCTTTATATCGTCTGAAAATGAATAAATAGACATGAAATGATCAAAAATTGAGAGACCAACTCGAATTTCCTTACTTGTAAATTTTCTCAAAATCGTAGACCACATTTTTATTCCTTAAAATTCCATTCGGTAAGTTACCGAGCAGGACTCTTGCTTTCGGTGACTGAACACGTCGCTTAGCCCAATAACTGAAGTTCCATACTAAATAAGTATATATAAGCGCAGCAACAGCAAATACCAAAAATATGAAAACAATCATTTTTTTTGCGACTTTACTTCTAAAATGTTGGAACTAGACTGAGAACGAAAAAATATTTTGTGTGACTCTCGCTCCTAAATCCATAAATTTTGAGAGAATTTCTTGTTTTTCTCTCTGTTTTCATTTTTGCGTCCACACGTAAAAATTTAATTTTAGCAGCTGAACATAATTTGATGTTGGAAGCGGCTTCTCATTTTTATACACAAAACACACATGTGATGAGAATAATAAAGAACTTCACAGTTTTGAATTGAAAGGAAGTCATTTATAGTTTTTTATTTTGAGCTTCATTTCGCTTGATACATATTAAATAAAATTATTTTCTTTTTTTGTTCCGTTGTGAGGCAAAGTCATTTGTTAATTAAAAATTAAATCTTGATTAGATACCAAATATGGGAATAGATTAAATGTGATTTTATTCTGAAATGGTTATCTTATAGACTGTGACAGGAGCGTAGTCAGAGATGGTTTTTTGTGGAAGTTTGTTTCAAATTCTAGCAGGCAAAGACTGTGCAGTGCGTTGCGTGCTCTCAGGAGCCGATTAATGTCAGAGTTATGCTCACTAGTGTGCTCATCTATTATACATTAATTGAGCAAGCTCTCGAGAGCATGTCCTTTGCCTGTTGGGAAAAAAACTCAAGAAAATATTGAAGAACTATGTCCAAGAGGCTTCCGTCCCTACTCTCTCTGGATACTAATTTAGACCAATTATGGGCAACCTTTTTAAACTGCACACCTTGGAGTTAAGCCTAGACTGAAACCGCACATAGAATACTGTTCATGAAATTTTCAAAAAAAAAAAATGGCGACACATCGGTTATCTTTAACTGCTCTAGACAGTGGATTATTCAGAAATATAAATTGAAAAAGTAAAACACAAAACTCTGCAAACTAAAAGAGTTAAAGCTAATTGTATGTATGAAACAAATATGGTGTCAAGCAGAGGCATAGTAAGAAGGGAAAGGGGGGGTAGGATGGGTTATGGTTGTGGGTCAAAATTCCTTTCTTTCAAAAATAAATTTCAACTTAGGGGTTTTCGAGTAAAAAATTCGAAACTCTCACGAAAAAATCTAGCTTCGTCCCTGGCACCATGTCACTTCTTGTTATATCAACCATCTCAACATCTTCTTCCTAAAATCCTGAATACGCTCCTGTTATTTATTACAATATATTTTCGAATCTTTATTTATTCTTCATTTAAAGGCTTAAAGTTCAACCACAATCCTCCAACTTTTACGTTCAAAAACTCCTTTGGTTCTATAATCAATGGTTCTTGTGTCTTTTCGTTGACTGATATCTCAAAGTTACGAATAATTGAAGCGATAGCAGCTTTACTTTGTAGTATAGCAAATCTCATTCCAAGGCAGATTCTATGTTAGGAAATAAAACGATAAATTCCAAAAATGCAGCTTTAGAGTTTGAAGTCGGCTCAGATATTGTATGAAAAAGTCAACTCAGGAAGACACGACTCCATATAAAATTCAAGTCGACTTCAATCTCTGCACAGCATTAAATTTTAAATTCCTACCTTGGTCCACCTCCAAAAGGCATAAAGACACATCGATCAAGATAATCCTTCATAGCACCATCATCAAATCTTTCAGGATGGAAACTCTTTGGTTCCAAAAAGTATTCAGCATCATAATGAACTGAATAAATTGGAATATAGACAGTAATTCCTTTCTCGACATTAACTTTCTTTCCATCATATTCAAGATCAACTGTTTCATTGCATGCTTTTGCTAAAACAGTCGCTGGTGGATGCATTCTCAAAGCTTCATGGAAGACTTGGTCAAGATAAGATAATTCGTTCAATGTTTCGAAGTTTAGTTGATTATTGTTGTCCCAATGCTTGTTAACTTCATCGCGGAGTTTGTTTTGGACACGAGGGTTCTTGCCTAACTCATAAAGTGTATGGGCTATGGCAACTGATGAAGTTTCGAAACCATCTGAAATAAATTTTTACAATATTATGGCATAAACTGTCTAAAGAGTCTGGAACTGCAAACTACGTCCGATTGCATCCATCAATGCCCGTATCAACGACTTAGCCTGAATGGATTTGGGATCTTCAGGATGGCTATGGACCAAAAATTTATTGTGGTTTTGGGATCTTTTTATGAAAATCCCTAGAAAATTGAAGTATTTTTCCAAAAATCCGTTCCTCTCTTAGTGGCACGTAGCCAATATTAAGCCCCAAGTTACAATCGGACGTAGTTCTAAATTGTTAGACCTAATAGCCTCAATACTCAATACGGTTCATTGGTCCAAAATCCGGTACCAAACTGACATAACTTTGACATTTTACCGGATTTATATGGAATCCGGCTACATATAAGAGTCACGCCAGTTTACTACCCGATTTTCATTAATTAGCCAATTTGTACTATTCATATTCATTCGTGATACTTGACTCATACCTGAAAAGAAACTAATCGTATGTGATGCCATTTCCAATTCACTTATATGCTTCTTGTTCCTCAACTGAATGACATGATCGAGAAAATCTTCGCGTTGAATATTTTTCTCTTCTCTGTACTTTAATGCCTGTTCCATAAGATTTACAAAGAATTCTTTAACATCTGTGGGCATAAACTGAATTTTAACGATTTTTTGAAAAATTGGAAATGATTCAACGAGGAACATTTTGATGAACATTGTTGTTGATAATGCAAAGAGTCTTCTGCCCATTTCACGAATTTCAGGCTTTTCTTTGATAAATGACTCAGCATCGATTCCAAAAATACAGTTGCTGACCACATCAGTTGTGAATTTAGCAGATAATTCACGAGCTTCAAATGGATCGGATTTTTTGGACTCAGTTGTTATGTACTTGATCATTCGGCCACTGACGTCTTGGATAAGTGGATAAAGTGCCTTTAATCGGTTTGTTGTGAATGCTGGAGTGATTTCGGCTCTCTTTTCCTTCCATTCATCATCCTTCAAGAAGAATGGATTCTTTGCAAACAGCGGGTCTTGTTCTACATCAATCATCTCAATAAATTTGCTATTACGAAAATTATTAAATTTTCTGATGAGAACATCTTTGATTAATTCAGGTTCTAATACTAATAAAAGAGGGTCACGCGTCTGAATTATTCCCACAAATGGAGTTTTGGCCTTGAAATCACTTAATGTGAAAAATTTCATTAATGATCTAAATGAATAAACAAAAAAGCTGTTCTTACTTGTAAATCTTTGCAATATCATAAATCACATTTTCCTTCCTTAACAGCCCATTTGGTAAGTCACCGAGTAGAACTTTTGCCTTTGGTGATGGAACACCGCGTTTGGACCAATAGTCAAAATTCCATGTTAGGTACACATACACAAGTACAACTATTGCAACTATTAAGAATATGAAAATCATTTTTTTGTCAACTGATCAGTAAGAGCGTTGGAGTTAGACTGATGTAATGAATATATTCACTTCCATTTGTGTCGCTTCTTCAATTCTCACTTTAAATTTTTTTCTTCTTTTTTAACGTCTCTGTTTTTGAAATTCTCTCTGTTGTGGTTGGAAATGAGAAAATAAATGAATTATTTTTGCCGGCATGACATAATAGTTTGTTTATGTCGTGTTTATGCATGTATAGCACATGTGATCAGGGCGTTTGAAGTTGTTTATGAATGAGATTTTAATGCTAAGTAATAATTTGAGTTTTATGTCTATTTTCCAACTCCATGGAAGATTCATGCACTCATCTGAAAGGAATGCAAAGCTTAAACCCATGCCTGGATTAAATTAACAACGACGACTCAAAGCACATGAATCTCAAAGCATGGAATAAGAGTTGTGAAACGTCCTGATTAAATCGGGCGTCCAAAAACGGTGGCAGATAAAAAACGGCGAGCGATAAAAAACAATGCCCGATAAAAATCAATGAACGACTGGCCGATTCTCTCGGTCGCCGACATCGGCCATTACAACTCTGCATGTAATTAAGGCCCAACCCCATGCTCATCAGGCTTAACCAATCTTAAATTTTGATTCCATGTTTGGTGATTGGTTTGCTTTGAGTCGTCATTGTTAGTTCAATCCAGTTTGTATTCTGTTGCTTTTTTTGTCCATGTTCAATTTGGAAATAGTAGACTTTATACTTTAACATTCCTATCCTGATTTTAAGGCTGCTTTACCTGAATAGTAAGATAAAGTCGTTTGGATGAGCTCTTAATCTATCCGTTAAGGTGCATAACCCATCACAGAACTTGGTCGACAGCGGTTCATTTCAGATTGGGTCACAATTCGGCTCCCCTAAATTCGGCCTCAAATCAGAACCAAGTCTACATGCAGACCTATGCACGACCATTTTTACACCGTGTTCTATTTAGAGAGTGTAACCTTTGCCATTAAAACCATAAAATGCATGGAATCAACTTAATCTAGCTAATAACACTTGAGCGCTCCTTGTTTGTTTTTACTAAAGTTTTATTATCAACTCTTACATTGTGTCACAAAAATACATATATTAAAATTATTGACAGGTAAAATGATAAGCATGAATCTCGATTAGATAGCCATAAACAGCATACATTACTATATTTGGTTGTGCCAAATGTCAAATGCCATTAATAATTTTGGCTCGTGTTATCAGTTGCCGATTTCTTATTCTTCGCTTAAAGGCTTGAAATTAAGCCACAATCCACCAGTTTTAATGTTCAAAAATTCCTTTGGATCGATGATCAATGGATCAGCTGTCTTCTCGTTGACTGACATTTCGAAGTTTCTGACAATTGCAGCCAGAGCAGCTTTACTTTGAAGTAGAGCAAATCTCATTCCAAGGCAGATTCTATATTAAGGAACAAATCAGGGAGTTAATAGACCACAGCATTAAATATCAAATTCCTACCTCGGTCCACCTCCAAAAGGCATCAACACACATCGATCAAGATAATCCTTCATTGCTCCATCATCAAATCTTTCAGGATGGAAGCTCTTTGGTTCCACAAAGTAATCAGCATCATAATGGATCTGCATAATTGGAACGTAAACATTCATTCCCTTCTCAACTGTAACCTTCTTTCCATCATATTCCAAATCAGTAATTTCTGAGCACATTCTTGATGTAATAACTGCTGGTGGATGCAAACGTAAAGCTTCATGAAATACTTGATCAAGATAATCAATTTCATTCAATTTCTCAAAGTTAAGCTGTCCATTATTATCGCAGTGTTTGTTTACTTCGTCGCGTAGTTTATCTTGGACACGTTTGTTCTTTGCCAGCTGTTGATGATAAGAAATTGGAAAAATATTATTGATAAGATTGGATGTCATTTTTGGATGTCTAAATGGAGTTTTATCAGGGTTGAAAGGTTGTTTAAAGTATGGAGCGTAGTCAGTGGGTGAAGGTTCCTCATTTTCAAATATTACAGCATAAAAATGGTCGAAAATCCAGTCCCTGGCAACACTTACTCTGGTCCCAAGCCAGATTCGATGAAATCAGTCCTCAAACCAAAGTCAAGTCAGTCTCGGGATGGATTTTCGGTCATTTCTACGTCGTGTGCTTCCGGATAATTAAAATAAAACATTTAATTGTATATTTAGCAGTCAATTTATATCAAAAATTTGAACTCACCTCATAAAGAGCATGTGAAATAGCGATCGATGATGTCTCAAAACCATCTACACAGCACAGCAAAATAAATATAATAAAATGTGATTAAAGTGTCATGGAATTAATGTGTTTGCTCAATTTGAATGTTTTTTTGTAGTTAAGTGCATGTTACGCCCGAGTGGTTCAGTATTAAAAGCTTTTTTGGCATTTTGCTGAACATGGGGTCGATTTCTTAACCTACCCGAGATGCTCAACCCATTTATTCTTTCCTAGGCACCAGGGTTGTTAAAACATATTCTGTTTTACAGAATGTGTACACAAATGTCACATATTTCATGTGTGCACAGGGAAAAATGTGTGGATATGTGTAAATATATATGAAAATCCACACATTTTCCATGTGACACATTTTCAAAACACACCAGATTCTGTTTTTAACAACCTTACACTACCCCTTCCTAACTGCCCTAGGATATAGTAACACCCCTTTTTAGGTTACCTTAGTCCTGCACGGATAGAGTAGGGTATACTAGGTAGGTTTAGATTCTGGCTCATGATTACACCATTAAGGCTCTTTTAGGTCTATTTTGAAAAGGTTGACTTTTTTAACAAGTTTCAGACACTCCAAAGTAATGTTTTATTCTTAGAGTACTTACTGCAGCTCTAAGTAATGCACTGTATTTTCTGTCAATTTTACATTATGAAAATCAATTAAGATTAGTCACACGCGAGCTACTAAGAACATACAAAAACTTTAAAAGTTCTTATCAAACTGTGACTTATCATATCAATCTCTAAAAATTACACACGTAACATAAACTCAATTACATCAAATTTTGAAACTGATTAGCTTAGAAACCACTTAATTATGCCATACCTGAAAAGAAGCTTATCGTATGTGATGCCATTTCCAATTCACTAATGTGCTTCTTGTTCCTCAATTGAATGATATAATCGAGGAAATCTTCACGTTGGACCTTCTTCTCTTCTCTGTATTTCAATGCCTGTTGCATCAAATTAATGAAGAATTCCTTTACGTCAAGCTGCATGAACTGAATTTTGATGAATTTCTTTAGGAATTTGAAAGATTCGACAAGGAAAATTTTGAAGAAAACTGTCGTTGATGGTGCCAAGAGTCTTCTGCCCATTTCGCGAATTTCTGGCTTTTCTTTGGTAAATGACTCAGCATCGATTCCAAAAATACAGTTGCTGACTACATCAGTTGTGAATTTGGCAGATAATTCACGAGCATCAAATGGATCGGCTTTCTTGGATTCAGTATTAATGTACTTGACCATACGAACACTGACGTCTTGGATAAGTGGATAAAGTGCCTTTAATCGGTTCGTTGTGAATGCTGGAGTGATTTCGGCTCGCTTTTCCTTCCATTCATCATCTTTCAAGAAGAATGGATTTTGTGCAAATAATGGATCTTGTTCAACATCAATCATGTCAGTAAATTCGCTGTTACGGAAATTGTTGAATTTTCTGATCATAACATCCTTTACAACTTCGGGTTCCAAAATTAAAAGTCGTGGATCGCGAGTTTGGATTATTCCCACAAATGGAGTTTTGGACTTGAAATCGCTGAAATTTTCATTTTTAATGGACTTAAAGAATTAAGCTAAAATTCCTACTTACTCATAAATTTTCTGCATGTCATAAGTGACATGCTTCTTCCTTGTCAATCCATTTGGTAAGTCACCAAAAAGAACCTTTGCTTTTGGTGCTGGAACTCCGCGTTTTGTCCAATAGTCAAAATTCCATGTCAAATACACATACACAAGTACAACTATGGCAACTATTAAGAATATAAAAATCATTTTTAACCGTCTGATCAGCAAGAGCGTTGGAGTTAGACTGAAAAAACACGAAAAAAATTCGATTTTCGATGAATGCTCAAAATTTGATTCTCGCTCTTCTCCAAAATAATTGCTCTCTGTTTTGATTGAGTTTTGTATACAATCATTATTTATAGAATTAAGCGTGCTACAAAATTTTGATCAACTCGCGCGTTTTTTCTTCGGTTTTAATGTGCTGATGATAAACATATGTTGTGAGTTAAAATGTTAATAGAATCGATGATAATGTTTTTAAGTCGTAGAACTATATGAGTGTATCTACAATGTTGTTCGTATATCATACACGTGCTGCACGTGAGAATTTGATTCTCTCATCTTCTTATTTCATTTTAAATTACTCATTACTGCTTAGATGCTAACTTACTCAATTATGCAAATCTACATAAATGAATAGAACAATAATTTTAAATAAATGTGTCATTTAAGTACATAGTCAGAATAAATTGCGAATATTTTATTTAAAAGCGAAAATTGGATGTCTTACTTAGTATGTTCATTATATAGAATGTATATTGATGATCTGAGAAGCTGAAGCTCATAGACATCGCTTGTTGTAATTTTATCAGTATGGTCCGAATTCTGGCCATATCGACATCACTACATACTTATATCCCGAACTGACAAAGAGCATGCTCATGGATATACTCTTAAAATTAAGCATACTCAACTATATCGAATGAATATACTCATAAGTACACTCATTTGAGTGAGTATACTCATTGTTTGCTAGGGTATGTGATGATTAAGAGAAATCGACTTCTGATAGGAATTGAACTCACATCCTCACAGAATTGAGGGTAATATATATCCAATCTGTTACTTAATATTCGGCCACAGTGGCAATACTCTTTGCAAATTCGATGATTGCCAGTGATAGATTCGCAGATTCGCAATGACAAATTCGCCTTTTAAATCAAAACTTGCAATTTAACGGTTCTAATAAATTGCAATTAAATGCAAATAAATCAAAAATGTTTGAAAAATTTCAAAAAGGAACACAGGCAGGGAGCTGTTGCACTAGCAAATTTAATACACTTTTAACACCATTATTGATGTGGCGAGGAGGTGTTGTTAAAACCTCATTGAAGACTATACTATTCCACAAGATACAATCTTAAACAAATACTTCTACGTAGTTCAACATCGATTCCTACGCAATCACAACATCAACAAAATTTGTCTTTTTAAAAATAGATGAATAATGCAGTCTCGTGTCTCAATGAGCGTCATCACCATTAGCTTCACAATTTTATTTGATTAAACTGATGAACTTTTTTTTTCTATTTTTTAATTCCCGTTATTTATGACCAAAATAGACTGGCTGAAAATTTCAAAGATAAAAAAGTTTAAAATTTGCAAAAAAATAATATTGGCATGCGTTGATAAATAAAATTTCAAGATGTGTCAGTGGGGTTTGTTTATAGAAATAAACTGTTTATAAATTTTAAAAATAAATCATCTTTGCTTCCTGCTTCTGGAGATGGAATTTAATATAAACACTAAAAACTAGAATTTTTACTTTTTCACGATGATTTAGATAAAAAATTAAGATATCAATAAGGAGATTCAGATGACGAAATACGGATTGGACACACACCTCGTAAAAAACATGCAGAGAAAATTTCCATCTGGCTACACTTTTTGGATCTAAAGAGAAAAGAATTCTAGAACTACAAAAACTGTATGATGCAGAACAGGGCTGTAATTAAGGATTCCCGAAGTCTCTGTCTCGAGAAATTCAAAACTACTTTGGAAGTTTCAGTCTCAGTCTCGGTCTCGGTCTCGCCATCAGGAACCCTAAGTTAATAATGTCAACTAAACGTGCAAAAAGGGAATTTATAAAGACTAGGCGACAGAGTTAGCAACAGGTTTAGAAATCAAACGTTTCGGCGAAACCTTAGTTGCACCATAGAAGCATGATTATAGTATGTAAGTTAGTAGTAGTCTTACTGTACATATCATATGGAGTATCAATGTTCTTTCCAAACAAGAAGCAATTCTTCAAATTGGTGAAGATTGTAAAAAATTTCTACAAGACATCATTAAGGAGATTCATGAGGTATAAGATTGGATTGACCATGTTGTAAAAAACACCAAAACACCAGAGAAAATGGCAAAGCAAGGAGAATTGCTAATTTACTGTTAAAAACACTGAAATTCCTTGTTATTCGTTGGAGTCATCTTACAAAGGAAATGGCAAGAAAACATTTATTTTTTTTAAAAAAGCTGAAATGCTTGATTTTCTTAGATTAAAAACGATAAAAGATGCCTCAGTGAAAATCTCGGACAAAGAAATTGTTTAATTACTAGATGATTTCTTAGAAGACCAGTTCTCAAAAAAGCCGAATCAGGTGGAAACCGACCTCTCAAAAAAGTTTGGTTTCTTGCAATCAAAGTGTCACAAAGGAGCAAATTTTACCTCGGTTATTAAGGACAAGAACTTCTCAGTAAGTTTCGCCTCGGTTTTCTTACTCGTATTAAATTTTCTATTGTCTTATATGACTGAAAAATATATTTAGACAATTTTCGTTACGTGAAAAACAATAAATTTTAATCTTTTCATTACTCAAAACTTGTCAAATTTCAAATTGTAAAAATAAAATTTTTCCAAGTCTTGTATGAAAAGAAATTGTGAAATTGAGTTTGGCTCGGAGCTATCTAGACAACAATTTAAATGGAAAAAGTACAAATTGAATTTTTCATATGTCTGATTTTCAACCAAATCATAAAATAAAATTTGTAATGGTTTTATCTGAAAACCCGGTCTTTGTTCGGTTCCTTCTTGATTCAGTTGTTCCAAAGCAATAACACCAAAGATGGTAATCAAATAATGTTTATTAAGCTCGAAACTAAATGACGACTTTCATAGACCTAGTAGAAATTTCCAGTTTAGTTACTAAAGTAATATCATTGAACATTCTTCAAATGACATTGTTTCTAAAATTTATTCTTGTAAATTTGTGGTTTAGTGAGAGTTTTTGTGAATATTTCTTGACATCATCTTACGATTCTGATGTATCAGCTGTGTCAAATGTTCTTGACCATATTGCTGATAAATTTTTATTGAGTAAAAACTCCGATATTGAAATTTATGAGATTAATTTAAAGTCACAACTCTTACAAGATGTAATCAGTAAGTTTGCTCAAAAAGCCAACAAGAACTTTGCATATTACCTTACAAATATCATGATTCCGGACACAATTAATGACCTTACAACCGACTTAAGCTTGGACTATCCAAGTTTCCTATTTTTCGACTCACTAGATGCATTTAAAATTATCGACCAAATCTTTCGTGTTGTTCATCTTGCAAATCAGCCAATAATGCACTTTGCAGTCATCCACAACTTGACTTATGCTCAATTAAAGTCATCACAAATTTTTAACGACTACAAAAAGTTACTCATGATTTCAAGTTCAGTATTTCAGTACACATACTTTATCACAAATGAGGCAGACACAGTGACATTGTCGACTGTCGAGTGGTTCCGTCCTCAACGATGCAATCGTCCAACTCTACACAAACTGAATATTTACATCAAAAAGACACAAAAATGGAAATTAAAATTAAAAATTTATGAAAAATTCTTGAATTATCATGGCTGTAAACTTGTCATGATGCTTCCAACAACAGTTGGAGATTATGCTGTTTATCATGCATCTGAATATACTCTAACGAATGAGTTTTATACTGAATATAGGATGTATGGAGTTTCACCCGTAATTTTCAATACTGGTCAAAAAATCCACAACTACATATCCGATTATCAGCCTGTGGAAATAAATCCAAATTGGCTTATAAACTTAGACAGCACAATTGATATTATTGAAATTAACGGTCGGCAGAAGTTTCCAAACGTATATTTTGAGATATCCCCAATGCTGCATTTGGACAATGGATTACATACGTCAAATGTTGTGACAAACTTAAAGGTTATGCTGTTTGTGACTCCTGGTGACACCTATACCCAGTATGAGAAATTCCTCCTGCCATTTGACAGAGACACTTGGATTCTGTTGATCTTAACCTTCCTAATCACATTAATGACAATTGTCATCATCAACCGTCTGTCAAAATCAACCCAGACACTTGTTTATGGACATAAAGTTGAGACACCAACCTGGAATGTCATTCGAATATTTTTCGGAATTTCACAAACGAAACTGCCTAGAAAGAAGTTCTCAAGGTTCATTTTAATGATTTTTATTTACTTCTGCTTGATTTTTCGGACATGCTTTCAAAGTAAATTTTTTGAGTTCATGACAAGCGAGCCGAGACAGCCACCACCTAAGTCCGTTGAGGAACTTAATGATAGAAATTATACAGTATATACATTGCCTGCAACAGAACAGATATTCAAGTTTGAGGAGAATTTAGGGAAGTTGTGAGTATTGCTTGACAGGCAGTTGAGACAGAAGAAGACATAAATAGACAGCAATAGACAGAAATAGACAGCAATAGACAGAAATAGACAGCAATAGACAGAAATAGACAGCAATAGACAGAAATAGACAGAAATAGACAGCAATAGACAGAAATAGACAGCAATAGACAGAAATAGATGGAAATAGACAGAATCAGACAGCAATAGACAGCAACATACATAAATAGACAGTAATAGACAGAAATTGACAGAATTACACCTAAATTATATTATTAACTTCCAAATTTATGTCCAATTCCTTTAGCAAGCGCATTCAACAGTCCAACCCATTAGGATTCTTATATGCATACGTCAAGCAATCACGGAATGCTTCTGCAAAACTGGCACTAACCGTTGATGAATTTTATATGAATTATATAAATTCAAAACTCTCGAAAAAGAATTACGAATGGAACAAGCTGCCAAATACGGTTCTATTCACAAGTCATGACGTTTTCTACTTTTATGGACCAGCATTTTACACTCGTATGCTGCTTAAGATTATTGATGACTTGATACCAACTGGAGTCATGAAATATTTGATTGAGGAGTTCTACACTAAAAAGTGGAAGTTCCCAAAAATTGGAAAGGAACCAAACATTTTGACACTTGATAATCTTGGATTTGGTTTTAATATATGGCTTGCGTCATGTTCTGTGTCTGTTTTGGGATTTGTTTCAGAATTTGTTATGAAATTCTTTGAAAAACCAAAGAAACTGAAGAAAATTAAATTTCTTAAAGTCCATCCAGTTAATGAAAGAGAAGATTGTGTTGCTGTAAATCAAAGATTGATTGAACATTTTAGAGTCAGACAATGTGCAACGATTGACCAATTAGCTGCAGTATTTGGAGAAACAATTAGTCTAACTGAATCAAGTGACAATGAGAAACAGAACAGCGCAACATATATGCTAGGGCACCGCCATGTCTCTGAATCACCGCATTATGCCATTCGGGAGATATTGTCACCGAGAAATTTCAAATTCTCATCTGATCCAATACAAGATATTGAATCAAACAAGATTCAAAGTATGCATTAGAAATTAATTGCTTTACAACATTGAGATGTGTAGATATTTGAGGTCAGAATGTGTAAACATCCCTTCTTTAATATTCTTAAATTATTTATGCCGCTTATTTCCATAAAACTGAATATTTTGACATGTTTGGAAATATTTATATGAATTATTGTTCCGCACACTTACTTACTTAAAATTACTTGGCGTACAACAGTAGAGAAGGAGGCAGAACAACAACAAAAGAAGTTAACAGAAGTAGCCGTTATAGCCCGGAACAGAGACCTGTTCAATCGCTTTATTAACGCCCTACGATTCACAGCGGATCAATAGGAACCAATCATCACACTCACTTACTTTGCTGGCTATAACGATCAATTGTGATCCATTGCCAACCTTAGTTTGCGTCTGAAGCTGGCTCTATCGCTGGAAACCGCTTGCCAATTACAGATATCAAGTGTTGCAATTGATATTGGAAATTGGCAAGTGAAAGCCAGCGATAGAACCAGCTTCAGTTGACACCTGTGGGAGGTAATGGATCACAATTGATCTGTACGACCAGCGAAGTAAGTAAGTACATAAATAAGATCACTTGCCTTCTACAAAATCAGGTTTAAAGCCTTTATTCATTGGAGCTTCAACAGGCCTCTTAACAACATGTCCAGGTCAACGAAGCCTGTAGAACTTGATTCTTCATACAATATCCGCTTCTATATTTAGTAATAAAAATTATTTCATAAATATTTCACTTTATTTTATTTGTTTTGCTCTCATATTGTCTATAATGAACACTGCATTAATATTTTCTTTGAACACTTTTAGCAGATAAATATTTCACACTTATAAACTAACTATTTTTTTTCAAGCATACATCAAAAGCTCTCTTAGAAACAATCCAAAAATAAATATATTCCTTATCTCTCAATAGTCTCTCAAAAACGTGTGCCTTATCGCCTGCTTTTTGCCAATTTTGTTTCACAATGACTCATAATCTTTGGAAGTTAATCAACAGTGTATTGGTGACAACATTCAGGAATTCCTTAACTCCAATTTCTAAGTTATAAGGCACACTTTCGTCCACAGAAATGCGATAATTTTTGAGAATCTCAACAACAGCCGTTTTTATCATGACATTAGCTAGCTTGACACCAATGCAGATTCTGTAAAGAAATTTAATTAAATAGATATGTGTAGGATTATACAGAAATCAGGCTTGGTAGAGTAGGATATCATGTTCATTGGACTTGATCATGGACTTGCATAGACCACGAATAGCACAACGCGGTTCAACAATCAAAAATCTGGCTCAAGTACGACGTAACTAGTCGACTCTGTCTTGGTGTTGGACTTAAATTAAATCTGACACTAAATCAAAGTCACGCCCACTTGGTGCCGGATTTTAGATCAAATAACCAACTTGTGTTATTCGTGGTAATCCTGATTCTAGTGCTAGATCACCGTAATCAAAAATTAAAGCTAGAATCCGCTAGATTTCTGACTATTCAAAAGTCAATGTTTCAAGTAATCAATGAGCTTACCTTCCACCAGCTCCAAAAGGCATAAGTACACAGCGATCAGTAAATGCTTTAACACCACCATTAGATGCATCAAATCGTTCTGGCTCAAAGCTTTCTGGATGAGGGTAATGATCTAAAGAATATAGGAAACTTCTGTTAATATTTTGATAGTTTTTGCCTTAATATCACAAATCAGTTAATCAATCAACAGTCGGTTCCCAATCCGGCGTGATTTGAGTATGATGCCGGATTTTAATCGCATTCGGAGCCAACTTAAGGTTACCCAGACTGTTGTCAGATTTGGAATCGTTTGAGATAGTGACGAACAAACGATTCAGACACTATCGTAACAATATCACGATTTCTATGATGAACCACCAGTCCCGACCCGAAAATTTTCCGGAACTTTGATTTCGAGAAAACATACTTAGGACGAGCATGACTGACGACTTGAACGTCTCTAGAAGTTATAATACTAACAACAGACCTAATCGTATATTTTCATACTCAAAACCCAACTTCAACATCCACAACAATCAATCTACACATAAAACATGCTTACCTGGATCACGATGAATTGAATAAAAAGGAATCAATGCCACATCTCCCTTTTTCATCTGATATTTATGTCCCTTTGCACCATCAATTTCAAAATTTTCAGCACAAACTCTAGTCGTGTATGTAATTGGTGAATGCAACCTCAATGCTTCATAAAATACTTGATTTAAATATTCCAATTCCATAATTGTCTCATAAGTGATGTGCTTGCCATCATCATCAAGATTTTTCATGATTTCATCTCGAAGTTTGTCTTGTGCTTTATGATTTCTGGCTAGTTCATATAAAGTGTACTGCAAGGCTAAACCAGCCGTCTCATAAGCGTCCATGAAAATTGTCCAAACTTGTCCCATCAAGTCATCCTCACTGAATATCTTCTTCTGTTGCGTCATCATGATGTGATTCAATAAATCATCAGGTTTAAAGCTCATTTCATTTCGATGTCTTATGGCATCAAAAGTCAAACGTTTAAAGAAGGCTGCCGATTCCTTTGGAAACATTTGCGATGGACAGCTCTTTGAATATGCAGCTATAATTCCATCCATAATCTTTTTTGAGTGGTCATAAATTTCGGGATTGTCAGATGTAAGGCAATGAGCATCAACGTTGAATAAACTGCTTGATATCAAGTCGCACGTATATCTTGAGCATAATTCCTTAATATCGTATGGCTTCGTAAGTTTCTCATCTACGTGAGCAATCAATTTACTTGCTGTATCGATGGCGATTGGATAGATCAATTTAAGCTGTAAGATTTTATGATTATTTTATATATTTTGAAGCAAAACATTTTCGGGAATCTCACTTTATTTTTAGTCAATGCTGGCGTCACTTCGGCACGTTTCTCTTTCCAAAAGTCGTCAACCATAAAGAAAGGATTAAGTGCTAAAATTGGATCTCTTCGTTTGCTGACCTGTGAATTATATACATATGTGTTAGGGCTAATTGGAATTACTTTGTCAAGATAGGACGGCTAAGATATAATTCACATGAGCAAATGAGACTAGAATAGGGTTTGGCCAAGACCCTGCAGTTTTTGGCTGCACCTTATAGTTGATCAAATATAGCTGCCCTTTATTTTTTGCCAGCAGTTTCAAGTTAACCCTATATTACAAACACTCCCGAGCAGCAGAATGTAATTGCGGTGCCTAAGAACTTATCAGAGCTCGAAGTCGACTTTAATTTTGAATGGGAAAATCGACTCAAGGCATCTAGACTCCATACAAAATTATAGTCGACATCGAGCTTTGATAATTGCTTAGGCACCGGTACCATTCTGGACTCTGGTGACAAAAAATGAAATTTTCCGTATCATGCTGTTCGGGACAGTGACAAAATATTATTGTTGCACAATCATTATTAATGAAGTGCTTTGATAATGACAGATAGCTAAACTTTAAGTGATTATTTTCAAAGCACTTGAAATTTTAATTGCACTGATTATTTTGATTTCCAAGCTAGGGATCTACTAATGTCTATTATCTGTCTTAATACATACCATTTTTGAGAAGTCATTATTCCGAAATACTTTGAAATCTGTGATTAAAATTTTCTTCAACAATTCAGGATCGATGACCAAAAAATACGGTTTAAGTGATGCATAAAATCCAACAAATGGATATTTTCCTCTTGAGTAGCTGTAGGAAGACAATTTATTAAAGAAATTAGGATTTGTAGGGATTTTCTGTTGTTCTGCTCATGTTCTCCTCTGAATCTAGGTAGAAGCATAAATGCCACAAATTGAGATCACTATCAGTGACCGATTCGTTTGGTATACAACAGTACAGATGTACCTTATACCAGAGCTCGAAGTCGATTCAGATTTTGTATGGAAAAATCGACTCAAGTCAACTTGACTTCTTTTAAAATTCGAGTCGACTTTGAGCTGTCTTGTACTAATTATATCACTTCACTGTTCTAATTGCGTGACTAAATTACACCGAACAATATTAATGCTCGATATTATCCAATAATACGTTAGAACTAGTTCCATCAACTGGACATTAACTTGCCATCAACTAGTTATAACATATTATCACTCGAGGCTGTAGATTTCGGCATTTCCAGCACTTCACTCACCGATAAACATCATCAATTTCATAAATAATATTTTTCTTCCCCAAATATGACTCTTTTGTGTGTCCAAAAAAGAACTTTGGTTTTGGTCCCGGAATTCCTTGCTTTGAGAAATATTTAAATCGTTGAGAAATTCCAAAAAGAATTCCTGCGATCACTAAGGAAATTACTGAAAATATAATCAGGAACATTTTCCTTCTGTTTTTCACGTCTTCACTCCGCGATTGCTGCTCTTGAACTGCGCTTGATACTGAATTTTATGATAACTGAAAATAGAAAAAATTTTCATTTAATTTTGTTTTCTTTTCTCATCATGGGGGCACCTGCACACATCCAAAACAAAAATATGAAAAAAATAAATCAAAATTTATTGGAAAAATGCTTTTCATTGAAAAATAAAAGAGAAAAAAATATGAATATTTATGATCATTTAATGGATTTTCTCTTATTTATAGATCTTGCTATATAATTTTGTTTTGGGATGTAATTGATACTTCAAAATACAGACTTTAAAAAAATGCCGGTGGAATAAATTCGCCGGCTATGAAAGACCTTTATAGAGCTACAAGTTTTTTACTGTTCAATTGGCCCTTTTTCACCGCTGGACCCTTACGGGATTTAGCTGATTGAATCTACTTGCATATTAGCTATGAAAAACACTTCTAGTTGCTCGAGTCTTCAAAATTCTGAAACTTTGATAGCATGATAAATAAGTCAAGTACCTTCTGATTATAAAGTTGTCATTTGTAGAGCTAAATATACACGGAATATCGAGTTTAACTCGAGTAAACAAGGAGCATACTCTAAGTATGCTTATAAATTAAGGCTTACAACTTACTTCGCTGATACAGATTAGTGTGATCCATGACCAATCCCAAGGGAACATTTCTAGCATATAGTTCGAGCTCATTTAGGTGCTTATGCTAATTGAGTTAGAACAGGAATTTTTCAACTAGTCCTGTTGAACTCGGGATATTAGTGCAGATGGGGAAAAAATTGAGCAGTAGGACTATATTAGAGAGTTCAACATTTTATTAAGGATCTATAGAAAAGTTGATCCGAACTCCCAAAAAGATGCCTCCACATTGGAGTCCTGTCATTGATCAGATACATGAAAATACACGGTATAGAAATGATACATGGTAAAGACATGTTTTGAAATCTACTTACTGAATCTTACGAGGACAAAAAAGAATGTCAACTTGGTAACAACTTGGCAACTTGGAACAATTGGTGTATAAACTAGGTAACAGAGCTAGTTATAGAGTCAGATGGAAAGCTTTTTGTTGTAACTTAAGCTCCAGATATAGAGAATCATGGTTGCAGTAAGTAAGTAACTTCAGAACATTACTACGTCATGATAAAGTCGACTCGTATTTTGTATGGAGTCGAGTCCACTTGAATACTTTCTTACATAGATCTTCGAGCTCTGTGACACTTTTCTCCATTTCTACGTCATCATCTTTCCAAGGTTATCGGGTTCACAACAAAAATTAAATTTAATTCAATTTATACCTCAAAAAATTAAACAAAAATCAATTTTTAATTTTTCAATATTTATTTTATTTATAATTCAGTGCTTCTTGATGACTGTTTTTTATAATAAAAATTCTATTTATGATAATCAGCTATTAAAACATAATAGATTATTAAAAAAGAATTAATTATATTTAAATTAATCACAACAAAAAACGTGAAACAAAAAAAGAGATAGAATTGGGTAGTTTTGTGGGATAGACAAATAATAGAAATCAACTAAAAAAATTTGATAAATAAGCAAAAAAAATAAAGAATTAAAAAAATGAAATAAAAAAAAGAAAAAAATCAACACATAAAATTTTTTTTCTTATAAATTAAAAAAAATTCAATTTTTTTTCGCCAAAAAACATTTTTTTTTTCCATTGCACAAATTTTGAATTTGAATCAATTTTTTACTTAATTTAATTAAATTAATTTTACAAACTAAATTTTTTGTTAGGAATTTTCACACAAAAATTCCATTGCCAACAGATGGCTGGAAATGAATTTTTGGCTGCTTAAAATGACATGATGACCGGTGGCTTTTTGGTGTTTCCGTTAAGTCACTCACTGGTGCACATTTGGCTTCATAACTTAGACTAGAAACATTTTTGGATACAGCAACGGGTGTACTTTGTGCTGCAAGCTTTTCAATCATTTCATTGCTGCTGCACTTTTCAGTTGGTCGAAATATTTCAAGCTTTAGACAGTCTCGTTCCTTTCTTATTAATTCTATGACTTCATCTTTTGGCATTGTGACTACATTTATTTCATCAATAAATATCAAATAATCTCCTTTTTTAATCCCTGACTTTGTCTGCTCGAGACTTATTGTATTAATCTTCGGTGGCTTTGACCATGAAATTTCAAATCCATAACTACCGTTAGTCTGCTTATGGATGACTTTTGTCATTGTCAATGGCGTTCGTCCCTGTGAATTTCCACAATTTTCATCAGAATTTAATTCTAAATATTTTAATAAGTCATTGTTAGGCTCGATAATTGGATCTAGTGGCTTCTCTTCAATTTCACGGATGAGAGGCATTGGCTTGGTTAGAGCTGACTGGGATTGTAGGAGGAATGAGCCTTCAATGTTGTGTGTGATTACGTCTTGGACGGGAATTGTGAGACAGCCGAGAAGCTCGCTTTTTCTAAAAGTAAAGGAAATAGAGGAATTTGGTTAGTTTTGTTGATTTATGAGGATTTGCAAAATTTGGCATGGTTATGACTGGATGGATGTGCTTGAAAATTGAGTTATTTTAATATATGTCCTTGGCTTTCGTTGTTCCCAATGAAAGTTCGTTTGCTGTTATCATGAAAGCTTTATTATGTCTCTAACTGGCAGTAAGGAACTATATTCCAAACTATGACTGCCTAATTCTTAGGATGCACCCCAGTATCTAGACAATTTAAACGCTAGCAGCAAACAAACTAGATTCTTATTGGATTTACTTCATAGTTTGTATGTCATAGAACTATCATAATATATATCATGATATATATCATCATAGAACTATCATGATATATATTTTAGAACTATGACCACTTTATATGATCCAAACTATGACGATACAATTCTTTAGAACTATCCCAATACACATCATAGAAATTCAAATCTCAAAAAACCGTTAACAACATTTTAGAACATGTCCCTAACTTAACGTCTTTTTCAGGACTCAGCCATTGAAATAAATATTTTCCAGCACATTCCTATACAAAAAATTCAAAAAATCCTTTCAACTTACTTTAAATTTTTATTCCTATGCCATACAGCTATTTGAAAGTATTTCTTGCTATCCTCATTCTCATCAATATCGAAGACAAAATTATGATCGAATACGGGACAAGTTGAGTTTTTATGAACAGCTGTTCTTTGGTATGTATTTTGACTTGCTGAAGACTTTAGGACTGTAAGAGCACATTTGACATAGGCATTGATATGGCAGGCATCGTTGAGTTTCATAAGATTTCGACATTTTTTGACTGTAAAAATAATTGAAAATTGTTATTAGTTATTGCTTGATGTGGATGTATAGGATGGGAATATGAAGAATCGGAAACTTCAAAATTTAGTTCCAATTTTTCATAGAATTAGTAATAAAGCAACAGATTTGTGGCAACACATTACCACACTCACCGTGAATTGAAATTTTCTTCCTATTTTCATCACATGTTGTTGCCAGTTCCACTGACCCCTTCGTCACTGAATTTTTCATGCATTTTGATTGTGAGACATAAGATGCTGACGATGATGATGAATTGGAAGCAACAGATGATCTCTTGAATTTTTCACTAATTTCGTCATAATTTGCTGATGAAAAACTCAAGCATTTTTGAATTGTTGAGTCATGATGGACATTCTCCTTGTTAGCCTTGTCACTGTCACTCAACTTTTTCCGATTCTTATTCTCATTGCTTGTGTTCTTCCTTCGTACAGCATTTTGTCTCTTTAGATGGCAGGATTCGTCATTTTTTAAGTCTACAGTCTCAACGATGTCAGTCTTTTGAGGTGTTTTCTCTCTCACTTCTCGTTCATTCTTAGCTGCATCGTCAGCAATGATCAATGTACGTTCAGCTGCTTGTGCAATTTTACTTGCTGACAACAACTTTTCGATACTTTTCTGTTCCATATTGTCACAATCGATGCTGAGTGGTTTAACAAAGTTGGAATTACGATCACGTTGGGTATGGACAGGCTGCTTTTGGACATTGACTTTAGTTTTAGGAAAACATTGCTTAAACTTCTTTCCATGCCTTGCACTTGCCAGAATATCATCAATCATTTGTTGTAGTGTCGTGTCACCAACTTCCGATGAATTTAGTGACGGCTCAGAATCTGACAGACTTGAAATTGATGTCAATTGAATTTTATTGTCAGGAAACTTCCTTACAGTCAATGGCGTGGATAATGGTGATGATGTTGTTGCCATTTCAGGCTTAAATTCATATGACATGTCAAGTGCATCAAATTTTAATCTTTTTGATGGAATTTCATCATTATTGTCATAACTATTTATACTACAATTCAGCACCGCTTGTCTCTTATTAATAATTGGATTATGTTGAGCTGCTTTCATGATTAATGATGTTGGTGAATATTCGATATCAAATGATGGCAATGTTGGTGCATAATTTTGTTGAAAAATCACAGTCGGAGGTTCCTTAAAGAAAATATCTTTACTTGTTGCCATTGATATTGGTGACATTGTTGGCGATGCTATTCTAACTTTCTCTGATTGTGCTATCACATGATGCTTTCGTTTGAATGTTTTATGGAAATTACTACTGTCATTTAATGGCGTTGAACTTTGTCGATTTTGGATCCTCCTTACTGGTGTCAATTCTCCATTATTTTCTTTATCATTACTATTATAATTATTATTATTATTATTGCTATTTTGGAAATTGCCTAGCGATCGTCTTCGAATATTTCTATTATTTCTGTGATTATCAGTCAGTCCATCACCCATTGACCTTCGACTATGAATTTTTCTAATTCCATTATTATTATTATTTTCTGCATTGTCGTCATACACACTCAGTGCATCGTCAGTGAGACGTTTTTTAACCGTCCACTTTAACATTTTTTTACTTCTTCACTTCCGTGTCTTTCAATTGCTGCTTTCTGAAATGACAAAAGAAAAAAATGTAAATTAATGTCCTGTCTTTGATTTCCAAAATGCGATAAAGACATAAGGGATGGTCATTTTCGAAGGGACTGTAAAGGAAGTAATTTTGCTGTTGTGGACATCCTGATTTTGATTCATACAAACAGTCATTAAGACAAGATTTTAAGGTATAAGACATGTAATTTAACGTTCATTGAGGAGTGTCGGATCCAACGAATTTCTTAAGAATTATTAATTTATTCTTATGCTTCATGCTTCAATAATTTCATCGAATATCCAAAAATTTATAATTTGATGTGCAAAATGGAACTACACCTGTTAATTAAGATGAGCAGCACCTTAAGAATGACGGGTCGGGGATAAAAGAGTTTGAATTAAAGTAAAAGTGAAACATGTGGGATATAAAATATACACACAATTTGTGATGGTTCCTTAAGCATGCTTGAAAATCGATTGCTTCCTTTAAATTTCCTTTCTTTTTTTAACTTCTTTGTTGTTTTAAAAGGCAGCGAAGTTACGTTTTGGATGTGAATACGCGGGACATAAAGGCACTTGTTAGGAGGTTCAATAAACTTTGTTATTTTATTTCTTTTTTGTGACTTTTTTCCATCCTGCATTTTAAATTTGGATTGTTGTTGCGTCCATTTAAAGGAATTTTAAAATTTTCAAATTTTTTTAGAATTTTTTTTTAATTTTTTTTTTTAATTTTTTTTTTAATTTTTTTCAATTTTTTTAAAATTTTCAAATTTTAATAAATTCTCAAAAATTAAAAATTTAAATTTTTCTACAATATCCAGTCATTCTTAGCCAACATATCCAGTAAATAGCCATAAAACCTTTCATTCCAGCTGTGCAATAAACCCATAAACAACACCACAACTTCTTATCTCAAGTGCCAATCAAAAAGTCAAAATAATTTGCAAGTATAATTTGCATATAAAACCGCAAAAATGGTAGCACACGATGTAGTCAAGCTAGAGTCTATCCAATGCATTTATGAGGGTTGCATTATTGGTCTTTTGTGGTTTTTATTTTAATGGAACTCTTTCAATTAAAATTATCAAATATAAAATAATGCACGGGGTAGAAATTATCAGCATTCACTTTACGGTTAATCTCAATTGTAATGTTCTATGACTATATATAGCATATTTGTGCCTTAATTGCATGCATTATTATTGTTACAATTAATTTTTATTACGAGATATTCAAATGCGATAAAAAATTCTCTTTTTTTGCTTACTTTACAAATTATGGGACATGATATGGAAGGGATAATAGTCAGTGATCCGCGTGCTATGACCCCGCATATGGCACGCAACAATAGAAATGAATATGAATATTCAAAATTACTCTTATTAGAGTCTCTAATAGGTGGATTAATTTTATTATTTTTGATGATGATCGCGACACCAAAATTTAATAATTTCATAAGGATCTTGCTACTTCCATTAACTCATAAATTGTCTCTAACGGTCCTCGATGTAGCAGCGCACTTAATAGCTTTTTAATGTAATTTTGTTTCGGTTAAATATAAAAGAATGATGAAGAAGATTGTCATCATTTATAAGTGAATGTTGTGTGCATTTGTGGATGAAAGAGTTGTCGATGACTATAATGCAGCACAACAAAAGGATTAATAGCATAAACATTTACGTCCTCTTCCTGAAATTCTTCATTTTTATTAATCATGATTTTGCACTTTTTTACGTAAAAAATTGTTGTTTTTTTTGCTACTTTTCGTCATGATTTTTGGGTAAAAAAATGCATTCCCGACCCCTATACTTCATTCCCCGTCACATTATTATTTTATATGACTCATTCATTATTAAGTGCCGCATTTTTTTATATTTACCGTTCCATCATGTCATATATTGATTTCTATAAACAGATTCACATCATGTACAACATGCATTTTTATGTTATGCTGTATATCTCATAGAAAATAGTGAGATGATGAACCGTCAGAATGAGAAAATAATTGCAATTAATGTCAAGTCATTGAAATGTGCACATTTTGCACCCGCATTTCCATTTTAATGAAACTTGTGTCCATTTCTATTGAATATTCATAGCTTTTTTTGCAGTTAAAATAGAGCATAAAAATTATGAAATTAATGTTGATAATTGTGAATTGTGTCAAGTCTCGAGTCTGTTTAATGATCAGTAAATAATAAAAAGTTTTGTGCTGGTTTGGTGCTGGTGGAATTAACGAACTTTTCATCCTGTTGATTTTTTTACTTCCTTTTCTCATTTCTACCGGTTATAAACACATTATGTGATTATATTTATATAGATCTATCAATTCCTTATTATTTCAGTTAAATGCTTACACTGAGGTCCTTTTAGTGGACATATCCATTACAAAAATCTAAATTAAATAATTAAAATGAAATGAGGAAATGCCGAGTTCACAAATTTCAATTTAAGGGCAAGTGCATTATTATTATTATTGTGACATGATTATCAGGAACCATCACGCAATGAACAATAAAGCACCGCTACAACTCCTTGCTTCCCTACTGCTTCCTGTACTATGCATACACATACTTCGCGTCCTGTGCCATAAATTTCATTTTTAGAGCATTTTTATTAGACGACACTTGTAATTATTTGAGCATTAGCGTCAATTTTATTGCCACAAATTCTGTTTGTTATGTGAGAAATTTTCATAATTCTTCATTTTGTGATATATGTGCTATATGTGCTGCATGCAATGGAAGGAACGTTGATCTAATTTAAATTGATTGCCTTTCCAAAAATGGATTTAATTTAAAAAATTGTTTTCTGATTTCTGTCTACCTGAATTTGTGTGCCTTTCTCTCTTTCTTCCTCATTTGCAAGACAGTATGGAAGTGCCTTCAATTCAGTCATGAAGAAATTGAGAAGAGAGAAGGGAAACAGCCAGGTGCTGACTTGTTTCTCTCCATCTGGTTTTGTTATTTCTTGAAGTTTATTTTTTTTCATTCTTGATATAGGAAGACATGGAATTGCATTATAGATATGAGACAGGGTAAGGAATGAAGCATTACTCAATGTCACACACAACTTACATGAACAGAAAATCACATTTTTTTGAGGACGAAAAATTGGAAAGGAAAAGAAATTAAAACATTTCAATTCTGTCAACCCTTTCGAGACACAAAACACAAAAATTAACAATTAAAAAGCAATTTTCATGCAGCTACTTTCTCTCGATACATGTCACCAAATGACAATATAATGGGAACTTAAAGGAACTGGAAAATTTTCCTCAAATCAAGAAATTTGTCAAGAAACTTTCGATTTCTTTTCAATTATTTTTTTGTGTATTTTTTAAGGCAACAATCATGCAACAAAGTAAGTCACAGCCGGCAGATGCAAAAAAGGAACAAGAAATTGCACTGAAATCGAGAGTCATCAGCTGAGAATTGTGTATAAAAAGTGCATCATTGCACATCAATGAGATAATTCAGATTGCACGTCTTTCAATTTCTCTCACTCGTCATTCCATCCAGCATCTTATGCTGTAGATCTATGCTGTTGCAACCCCGCTCAAAAGCTATTTCAAATCGCATTATTTTTTATGAACTGATACCTTTTTTATGATCGACACGACGTTGTTGTGATGTGATATTACATCCATCTCTATTCCATCATTCAATCATTCTTTGGCAAAGAATAGAAGGAAAACAGGAATGAAGGAAGACGAAGGAAAGTTCTTAATTACATCTTGAAGGGGATTGAAGTAAAAAAAATCTCGTTGAAAAATTTTTGTGCTGAATTTTTTTGTGTTGTTTGATATTAAAAATCAATTATTTATGGATTTGTGGTTTTTAATGACTTCAGTTCCTTAAAAACTTGAATAAAAATCTCCGTTAAATAAACAAATAAATTTTCCCATCGCTGTCATAAATATTTAATGTCAAAATATTTTTTTATTGTTGAATATTTTTACCCGAAAAAATTTCAAGATTTATTACCGCAAAAATGCTATTTTTAATTCCATTAAAAAAGGAAATTCCGCATTTTTATAACAATAAAAATTTTTATTTTGAATTTCAATAGAACCCATCATTATTTATTAGCAAGATGTTTGCGTGCAAAAGGAAGTTTGAGAATTCAATGAAGCAATTGCATGCTATATACAGCATGATTACCTCATATAATATATTCAATACGTAAATTGGTTAAAATATATTGTTACACTTATTACCATTAACAATGTTACATCCAATTTAAAAGCAATTGTTACAGAACAAAAAATGCAGATTTTGCAAATTAAAAGGCGGGAGACATAAGATGAGGTGAGAAGAAGAGGAAACGAGTGGTGAAGATGGCAACAAAAGGATAAAGAATAAGAAGAAAGTTTTTTCAATTTTTTTTCGTTACCCTCCAAAAATTTCAGTTCCAAAATTGTTGTATCTCATTCTTGTTATTGTTCCACGATTTAGTGACCTTGATGGATTTTGAAAGGAATCCGCTATTGTCACTAACTAGTTTAATCTGCATGAAATTTCTTCGTTTTCTTCTCAGGCTGTTTGTCCTTTAGGGTAGGAATTGTTCAGTTATGTCTGTTATGTCCAAAATTTGGGAATGAAAAGCTGAAAGCATTTCGAATGGCAGACGGCATGGTATAGTCAGCAAATAACGTTTCCAGTTAAGCCTGACTATGTCTTCGAGTCGGATTTTGCGAAATCCGAACACCAGATAGCCCGCCTTTCAGGCTGCCATGTGACTTTAAGGAGCGTTTGAGGATGAATATCACTCAATTTCTCCTCAATAGGATTCAAACTTCATACTTCACCAAACTTTATGAATCAACAAAATTGCCTAATCATTGCTTCCAAATAAATCTTAGCAAAATACCATTTTCAACTGTCAATCCGTTCTTATCAGAAATTTCAGTATTCTACCCAACACATCTTCCCATCATATCCTCCAACATCATCACATCCAATCAACCCCATCAGTACAATTTCGCATAATATAATAGAGACAAGAATGATGTACATTGCATGAGACACAAACACATAAGAATCCAGCAAATATGCTTCATAATGCAAGAGACCAAAGATATAGAGAGAAAATTGTACAAAGAACTTTAATGAAGGAACAGGAATTGAGCACCTGGAATGGATAAGTGAGTGAATTCATTTCACACAACAAGGACATTCACTGCAAATTTCTTTCGGGTTTTTCGGTTCAATCTTTTCTGTTCTTCTTCTTCCTACTTCTGCTGTATATATATATTTTGCGCATAACACAACAGAATTGCATGAGGAAGAAAAATGTTCCGAGGGGACATAAAGAACAAAAGAAGTCTTTTTTCTGGATGAAGACGAAGAAATTTTAAGAAAGATAGAAAAATTAAAAATCAGGAAGTTGATGGGAATGGACAGTAAAAATAAAATTTTAATTGCTTCTTTTCTCAAGTCCTTGAGTGCCTCAAAAATAATTCCATCACGTAAACCAGAAGAACCAAAGTTGTAAAAATTTTACGACATTCATCCTCAATTCAATTCCACTTTAAATTGCCAATAAATGAAAATAAATTGTAAACAGCTATAAAAATTCAACTCGAGATTTATTGCAATTGCTCTAATAACACGTCCTTAATAATAAACAACAAGTCAACGGAGACGATAGAGAAGGTAAAAGGAAAAACCATCAAGAGGTGCACTTGAAGTGCGCGATCGCGTCAATCCATAAAGGATATAATGAAAAGGAGATTAGAGGAGGGCTCGAGCGGTGAAATTTAATGTGATTTGTGGAAAGACCTTTCATAACCCCTTCACAGTCATCTTCTCGTTACCTTTCACATTCTTCATTGTCTGTCCCGCATTTAACTTTTCAACAGTCATTTATTCAGTTCCCTTATTTTAAATTGACCATTTGTTTAATGTTCTCATGCTGTATGTGTAGGAACAAAAAATGATTATTATTATTAACTGTAACTTATAGGATCTGTAAAGTTTGTTTAAGGCAAAGAAAAGTCTTTCCATCACGACTCAAAAACAATAGAACTGAACAATGGAACCAAACCCTTTAAATTGATCTGATTCTGAAGTATATGCTTACATATTGACTTTTTTGTGTACCCATAACGAAGGTTTGATTAGTTTTTGACATTTTGTGTCTCAAAACATTTGAAAATTGTTTTATAAATGGAAGGAAATGCCTAGTTATGAATTACATTGTTCTCACATTACTGACTAATGTGACTAGATTTACATTACAATTTTTTGTTTTATATTTTTTTATGAGACGAGGATGCAGTTATGATGCTGGAGATGGAAGTAAAAAATATTGAATTCTTAATTTTTTTGCTCGTTACAGTCTTCGAGATATTGGATAGATTAGGGTGAAAATGGTCTAATTACAAAGTTTTGTAAACTTTGAAAGATTATTTCTAATTTTTAAGCATGTTGAGGGGTCGCAAAGACACTGTGTCAAAAAATATATAATTATTAATAAGGAATTAGGAAGTATATTGAGGAATTTCTGATACAATTTCCCACAAAAATAATGAGATTATTATTTCTAGTGCATGTGAAAGTGATTAAAAATTATTTTAAAATTATTTCTTTTCAATAATCTTTGCAGACAATGGACCTTGAATATGCTTGTGGTATGTGATGTGGGAAACTTTCTATTGTTTAGATTGATATTTTTGGGTGAATTATGTTTATGTGAGATGGGGTTCATGTGAAAATATTGAGGATTATGGCCGTTATGTCATTTTTCTGTGATTTCTAGAAATTGTTTCAATATTGTGGTTTTTTGGGGGATCTTAGAAGTTCCAACGGTTTGATCTACATTATTGAAAGATCCATGTTAAGGTATGACTTAGTCTTAAGCCTTAGGTCTCAAGAATGCAAATTTGAAGCTCATTTTAGAGATTTTGCAGTTTTAGAGGCTTTTGAGGACGTAGACATCAAAACTGAGATGTTTTTCAACTCTACACAGTTGCAGAATCGAGAGATGCTAACGCAAAGTTCCTTGACACAATTTGCATGACGCAAATCAAGTCAATATGACAAGAACAGTAAAAAAGGACCCTTAACCCACTAGTTTACTCTAGGATTGAACTAAGGTTGTCAGGATAAGTTTGCTGGCACTCAAGTGACTAAAGCAAAGCTGCTTTGTCACTTCTTAGTCCGACCAAGTCAATTCTAGCTCAATTGCTCAATTTTTTGTATCAAAATCTAATTTTTCCTAATTTTTCAAATATTTCCAGCCATGTCAATCCAACTCTTTAACCAAAAAGTATCAAAAAACCTCAAAAGCAACTTCATACCACACTCAAACCCAACCAATACCCTACCCGGAGTGATTTCATCAGCACACCAAACCACCCATATCAAAAATGTCATATCGTCCTCAGATGAGTTTCTAATGACGAGTCTATGACATTTTTTTTCTGAAAAAGGATATCGCCCAGGTATAACAGCAAAAATCCTCAAATTCCGGCACCAAAGAGGGTTACTTGCCTTCCTGCATCAACATGAAGTACATGACATGTTCCGTTGATTAAAAAAAATTATTTTATTAAATAAAAAAAAATATTTGAAAAATTAAAAATTCAAATTAGATTTTTTTTTTATTCCTTTAAGCATTAAGTCTTGTATATGTCCCAAAAGGAGACTCATCCTGTATATTATGCATAAGAATAAGAATGTTATGTAATGTTTGTATCCTTTTTTAATTTATTCAAATTTATTTAAATAGACCAAGTGAGAGTGTCGAAGCGGGAAATAAATTTTAATATTTTTTTTAGTCATTCCTTTAAGGAACAGATCTTGACATGGGATGGGATGGGAACATGTTACGACAAAACTGCACAACAACTCGTCTTTTTTTCAATTTTTTTCATTGTACGAGAGCAAAAAATTAATTTACTTAATTTTGAGTATCAGTCATGTATGAAGAAGGCAAAAAAAAGAGTTCCGGAGATGCATACATCCTGTCATTTATTGATCATTTTTTGTCTATGGATTAAAAAAACTCTGCCTGAGAAAATTCAAAATTCACACTGTGACAATTTTTTTTCTCGTCATTTCCATGTTAAACTTATTAAAATTTGAATTCCTTTTACCTGCCCAGGATGCTGCTTACTGCTTGCTACTTTATCTTCCTTATATTTATTAAATTATTCAGTTAGAAGATAATTATTTTTAATGGCGTAAACAAACTGTGAGATTAAATGTTGTAAATGATTGCATAAGACGTAATTAATGCCAATGGTAAGGCAGAGCATGAAAGGGTGATGAATTTATGTCTTAACGGATATCTTCAATTTTTTAATTCCTTTAAAATTCAATCAATTATAAGGAAATATTAAGGAATTTACAATTTAACATCGATTACACGGTTATCACTCACTGGATATGCTACGCTCTATATCCAGTACAAACCTTCTTCAAATCACTGTTACATTTGTATATACAATAGCGTAATGAAGCATGCAGAATTATTCTGATGTCAATTGATATCAATTTTATGCAATTCAAACTCATCTAAATTTCACCCCTTTCATATTGTCATCAACAACATTGTCGTGCATGTATATGTGCATGCATTGCTCACTCTTTCGTCAAACTCCTTTCATTTCATTATTATTCAACTGTTAATGCCATTGGAATTGCCAACAAACTCCTTTTCATATATGAAAATACATTAAAGCCTATAATATATTGAATATTATTTTTGGAAGTTCTGTTGGAATCAACATTTTTTGCTTGCTCGATTTGTTGATGTGATTTTATGATAATAAGGGCAAGAAGCTTATTTTTAATTCCTAGTAATAATATCAGACTATAATTGCCGATAAAATTTAGGATTAGAGGTAATAATATTAAATTCAATTTATGTCCTCTCCTGCTTACTATGTGCCTATATACATGCAGCACCGTTGAGTTTAAATAAACATAAATATTATTTTTATTATTCCCGAAATTCATGCCATCGCAATATTTTAAGAGATTTTCGCGGATTCTTATTTATTATGTTTATTTTGTGCACTGTGCTTATATCCCCGACCATCCTGAACTGGTAATTACATGCCATCTGCCATTCTGTCTCATTTTTGATGATCATTATCAATTTAGAGTGGACTATCCCATAAGAATAATATTTTTGGTCATTACCAACAATTCACCAGCATATCAAGTCATGATGAATTAAAATCAGTCACAATGAAAACAATAGGAAGCAGCATGAATTGAGTCATGTTTCATGTTCCATCATGTTCCAAACCACCGACACCCTTTCTATATTCACACATCATTCACATATGGGATCGGTGCTGTTTTTGTATATTTTTGTGATTGCATTGGCAAACACAGGCACTGAATAAGTGGAAAATTGGTAAAAGTAAATTCGCAATGGGTGGTAATTTTGTGAAAAATGACATGTTGGTAATTTCTCTTTTTTTGATATCAGAATGAACCACGAGCTCAAGTTAAGCCATGTGAATTTAATTAAAAGTTGATGAATGGAATGGAATGGAAGTCCTTAAAACCAGATCTCAATTATTTATGGACGTTAAATATCATGCAGAGATGATTATCTGATTATAAATTCAGTGTTTAGATTTCAAACAGTGTGGAATTTGCATTATAATTCAGCAACGGCACTTACCTATAATTTTCTATTATGACAGTAATCCAACAGAGGGAAACTTCACCGGCAACTAATTATTATTGTCTGTATACAGCACATCAAAATATTTATGTATATTTAAATAGTTTCTTTTTTTTTTATGTCCTTTTAAGTCACAAATTTTATATCCAGCACATTTCTTCTTTTTATGTCCACAAAACTTATAATTTTTTTAGTTCTTCTTCTTGCTTCCTTTGCAAAAAATTTTTTTCAGTCACTCACGTGGATTTTTTAAATAAAATTTTTAACGCACTGACGTCTTACTCATTTGATGATCAGCACGAAACTAAATTTAAAGTTGAGAGTCACGAGAGAGTTTTGAGTACAAAAAGTCCTGTACAGTCGCACACAATCGTACATTCTCTGTGTCTACAGGCATTTCTCTATTGTGACTGTATGTGTGATTAACAACAACAAAAAACTATACTTTAAGTCGCAGAACCCTTACGTGCAGTTCCATCTGAGTAATTCGAAAGACTGCTTTTGAACCCTTTTTTAAACTATTTTTTTGTTTAAAGTTTAAAGAAGTAAGAAAATGAGAACAAAATTTTGCACATATTTATTTGCTACACTTTTTTTGCGTCAATAATGGGTTGAATTCAGGTAATAATTGAATTGCCCTCATTTGATAAAAATCTTTAAGATTGTGAAACCTTTTTAAAAGTATGATTTGGGATTAGGATGAGCTGGAAATATCTTTGGTGTGGCAGTTTGTCACATTAGTGTTTCTTTTGGTACATATGTTTATTTGGTATGTCTGTTGGTATGTTCAAATTCCTGATTAATTTGGTCTTTCTGGTTGTAATACCGTCTCTTGGTACTCAAAAGAGCAACCTTTTGCAAATCATCCTTAATACGGAAGAAATTCTGCCCTAAACACGATGTAGTATTCGAGATACTTACTTACTTACAGGAACCATGCTCCGACTAGGGGCCTAGGTAATTACAAAAGGCATTCCATTTGACTCTATTTACTGTTACTGACTATCTTATGTTGACTATTCAAGATAATCAATCCAAAAGACATACATTAAGGAAAATAAGAAAAATAGTGTCCCTAAGCCGTTGTCACTCTAACGTGGTGCATTATTTAGTAAAACACGATTAGCCAAGTAACCTTTAATGACAATCTCCAAATGTTCAATCAAGGATCCTATTTTTTCCACTCTAAATTATATCAAAAAGGTGCCTGTAGATAGGTACCTCATTGCATCATGATAAAATTTGACTTTAATTTGACATCACCTGAACCTAAACGCATCTAGACATATATTGGCAAATGTAGGTTAAGCCTTTAGTGAAGTGTAATATGTAGCTTAACCTAGCAGACAAAGAACATAACTTCATGATACAGAAATACCACTGCGGTAACCATTTGAGGTCTCTTTGGCTGTTAGGGTTCAATCCTAAGATGTGGCAATTTTTGGAATAGTTAGTTACTTTTTTGAGCACATGGACACCTTAAGAACTCTTCAAAGAAAGTTGTCAATAGAGAAATAATGTACTTGACATTGGGAACTGGTAAATTTAATCCAGCAATCTTGATGACAATTTAAATAAGGAAGTTTGGCCAGCAAAGAGCTAACACTATTAAAAAATCGATTTGATAGATGCTAAGCTCAATAAATGCGCTCTCAAATCCAAAAATATCCCAAAACTTTCCTTACTCCTTTACTTTCTTCCTCCTTAAACGAAAGATGAAGGCTATAAATATATCATAAAGGTACGAAACTAGTTCACAAATCATTATTGAGCAGATATAATCAATAATAACAATAAATATACACAAGAAGAAATTTTAAGAAAAGGAAGGATTCGGAACATTGATCGCAAAAAAAAAGACAAATTGATTTTCCTTATCATTGATTTTTATCAAATTTTATTTAATTTTTATTACATGTCTCAACCCTTATTTAATAAAATGACATTGCCGAAAAATCTCTGCTCGATATTAATTCAATTGGAAAATAAGGCTTAATGCTGAAATTTATCTAATGACTTTTAATTTTTATTTTTGCAACAATCATTAAATTTTTTATAACGAATTTAAATCATGTCCGTTAAAGAAGATGAAATGCGCGAATTTTTTTGTAAGTTCCAAGACGAGACACCGTTTTAGGTATGAAACCGGATTTGTAAGAAATTTTTGATAATGACCTTGAATGTGAATGATCAACGTGGTACGATGACTATACATGTATATAAAAAAATAGAATTTAAATTTCAAAGGAATGCAATGCGCGAAGAAGGGAAGAACGCGATATAAAAAAAAAGAGAAAATAATAAGAAACTCGAAATTCAAGTGTGCTCGCGCCAATTCATGATTCCTATGTCTATTAACCCTCGTATATACAGCGAACATGTGAAACATTCGTAAGTACATTTCTTATGCATCTCGCCCTTATTTATTTCAATTTTGAAATGTAATCGTCTAAACATCGTCGTATGCTTCTTATTATTTAAATAACGTAAAATGATTTTTTAATTATATGCAATGTACAGTTGTTTGTGCTTAACATTACTGATTTCAAGTTGCATACTTTATGGAATTGGAAGTAAAAAAAAAATTCAATTTTCTCAAATGTCATTGAGATTCTCTTTTTTTTACAATTTCCATTCATAAGGAACAAACTTATTAAGTATGTATAGAGTCTCCATACAGAGATTATATGCATAAAATAGAGATTTGACACCTTAACAAATATTCCATTTGCACAGGTTCCATAATCTGCATCACTAAGATGTTATGAATTTTTCGTTAATAATTAGTTAAATCTACTTACAGGTTCGAGAAAATGAGATGCAAATTAAAGGTGACAATAATTTTTGGACTCGGTTGACAAATTTGTAAGAATAATAAATATTTAATATTTTTTGTGTGGTCGACTTAATGGGATTTCTCAAATATATTCTTAAATATATTCTAAAAATTGAATTTTCTTAATCTAAATGAGAAATTTTTTGCAAATTTTAAATGAATGAGTTTTGGAAAGAAGTAAATTATTTACAGTGGATTTCGTACTTTTTGTCAACTCGATAAGCGGATTTGATTATTATTTTTAACTTAAACAATTTTGTTTTATAAACTAAAGATTTGGGAAAACTTGTCAATATCTTGAGATGATGAAGAGAGATTAAAGGAATAGATAATAAGAATAGATGCACAAGAGATGCACAAAAGATGCACGAGGTTTGATAGAAATTCCGTTGAAAAAATAACCACGGTGTTTATTAGAATTTTGTCAATTAAACTCATTAGAGCCGGAATTTCACATAAAGACAAACTTTAAGTCACACTTCAAATTCATCATCTACAGGAAATCGGTTGTATTTACAGTATTAGATGCCTTAATATCTCATACAAACTCCAACCAAATCATCGGATTTTTGAACCCGAAATAAATATTTTATTTGCCTTTATTGTTATAACCTTCAATATTATAAAATATTTACCACAAATCGCTTTGAACATATGATATTTTTGAAATATAAAAGGATCCGCATCCTCAGATTTATGGGATAAACTGGGATTTTTCACATGAGGGTGTTAATATTTCAAGCTACTGTATTTGATTTTAATAATTATTATTATAATATAAATATTAAAAATAAATATAAATAATTAAAATCAAATTTGGTTTTAATAATTAAAATCAAATTTTGAAACTCAAATCAACTTAAATTAGGAATTGTTTAGTTTGTAGAATTTATGAAAATGTTTAAAATTCAAATTAAATATTTGAAAATGTTAAAGGTTTTAAATTTTGATTTAAAAACATTGTATGATTTTAAATTTTGGTTTCAAAAAAATGTAAAATTTAAAAAATAGTAATTTTAAAATATTTCGTTTAGTTTTAAAAGGTAATTTGGAGTTTTGTTGGACATTTGATTAAAATTTCTGATTTTTTTAAAAAATTTTACTAAAGTCAAGCTAAAGTTTGGTTCAAAAATTGCCATTTAAGAGTAACATAATGAAGTTACTAACAATCCCTTCCTGACTTAATTTTTTTTTTTAAAAATCCAAAAATATCCAATATTTTAAATTCATAAAATTAGCATTAAATCAAAAATTTTTGTTTCTTAGCAATAATTATAGCATAAAAATATTTATTTCAAAATATTTAAATAAATGTCAAATTCAAAAAACATTTCAATTTATAAATTCAAAAATCCTTTCAATTTAAGAATTCAAATCAAACCTTAAAGACAAATCAATTTGATCTAATTTGCATAAAATTCAAAAAATATTCAATAAAATCACTTTTTGTGCAAATTTAATAAATTAACCTAAATAATATGATACTTTAAATGCAATTTAGGAACTATATTTGATCAAAATTCTATTTGATCAACAGGATCTTCCTTCCAAATTTAAAAAAAACCAGCATAAATATTCATCCAAATTTCATAGTCAATATAAATGCAAATTTCATTGCGTAATTCAATATTTGACTAATCAAGAGTGAAATTTATGCATCAATTCGGCAATAAATATCATAAAATAAGTTCCAGACGTCAATCTTCACAGATCAATCGTCGCACATCAAATTGGATATATTTAACAGTTGAACCATCACGCATAGAACAGATAATGTAAAGACCATGCGTTAATTTTCAATGCATGGAATTTTTCATACACTATAAATTTTTAAAACTATTAAAATTCAACTTGATCTAATAAAATTTGTCATCAAATTGACATTAAAATTCAGCTATAAAATCCAATAGCTATAAAATCATTTAATTAAATTTTAAACAGCGAATTGCTGAAAATTTTGAGCATTTTAAAGTAAAGCTGACGAAAATTTTTGCGCTCATAAAATTCCCCAAAAATGAGTTTACAGCCCAGCTGTCTAAATATGCACACAAAACATAAATCGATTTCTTCTTTTTTTGTAGAGCGTAAATAATCAATTCATAAAAATTGTTATGTTATTTGACCAAAAATCTGGACCGTCCTTACATGCATGTTACCTTTTGTTGCATCCATAAGTTGTACATGACATAAAAGGAAGGATGATGATGATGAATAATTTTTATAAGAAGAATTGTTGAAGAATTGCAAGGATTTGTGCATGAGTGATGACAATTTTGTGATTTTTGGGGATTAGATGGAGGAACAGGAGTCATTGGAGCTGCATCTTAAGATGGTCCGTTGGTTCGTGGTGTCTGGTCGTCTTTTGAGGGCCTAAAAGATTATGTGGGCCTCTTATGGTATTTAATGAATAATCAGAAGTTCCAAATAGCACAAGTCAGTCAATCAATTCAAAATCCAGCACAAGCCCGACGTGACATTGGCATGATTTCAAATTAAAATCAAAACCGGCACCAAGTCAGAGTTAGGACCTCCCCGAGGCAAGATTTAACAAGTTTATAAGCTACCAATTTGTATTAATGCTCTATTAATTATTTTGAGACAAATTTTGAGTCCGGAACTGACAAAATATCAAATGGTTGTGTTCTCGTGCCGTCCACACCCACCTACGACCCTGGCCTGTCAGGCTATGTGCCCCGCACCAAGCTATGTGCTGGGATAAGTCTCTTAAATGATAGATGGAACGAATATAAAAATCATCTCGTCTCATTGATTTGCAGCCCTTTAATCATCCTTGATACCAGTTTCTAGATAGATCCTAGTATGGCAAAGAGGTACACATGCACCGTACCAACCCAATACTGGATTTATCTACCCCAGAATCTGCAATTAATGATTTTTTGATTACACAACTTCAAAATTCTCCTTCTTAAGTTTCAAATCCATGAGACTTGAGTCCCAAGTGACATTTTCAAGTACCGACACACTACAAATCTACTTCATAGTCCCACAATCATTATACATTCAAAAATCGACCAAATAAAATCCAATTTAACGGACATCATCTGCCAACATCCCCCAAGAAACAGCAGCAGTAGGAAGAAAAACATTGATTGATGATTGTAAGAAGAATTGCAAGAATCTCGAGTATTCGCAATTTATCTTGACTTATGGCTCTGTCGAAAAATTGACATTTAATTAATGACGTGCAATTTGTTACCAACATTTTCTTAATCCATAAGTATCTCAAAATCAATGTTTACATTTCTTGTGGACACAGCAAAAAATAATAAAAATCTTCAATTTTAAGGGACGGAAATTAATTTTTCATCATTTCGGGTTGCGACGTTAATGGGAAGGTATGGAGAGGAAATTGAATAATAAAAATTATTGTTTGTAAGACTCCAGGACATGAATAAATTTTCATATTCCTATTCTTTTGCATGTTGAGATGTCTTATTGTTCCTTAGTTGCAGAACAATGCATTACAGCCACGTACTATATTATTATGATTGTGTTTATAAAAAAATGCGATCAATTGTTTAGAAATTAAAATCATTGTGCTGTACGCAACATGCATAGCTTTAATAAAAGGTTAAATTGACTCAGAAAACCCACAAGAAAAAAGGAGGAAATTTGATCGACTTAATTTAATGAATGACTTTAAAACCTTCATAAATTCGTTAATGATTAGTTACGGATCTTGTTCTTGTTATCATTAATGCTTTATGATGTGAAAAAATTGAGACTTTTTATGTACTGATCTTAAAAAAAAAATATTATGTCCATGCAGCTGGATGTCACATAAATTTGATGATGATCACAATGAAGATGTCTCAATTATCTCACTCAATTTCATTGATTTCACGAGCATTAAATGCGTTAAATATTGCCATCATAACTTATGAATATATCGCAAAAAGGACACAAAAGAATCAAAAAAAAGTTGTCAATTTTTGTCTTGTCCTTCACATTCTTATTGATGAGGTTCCATCAATGTTAAAAACAGGAACAATGAGGACATGATACAGAGTAGAATAATAAAATTTTATGTTGAACAGATCAGTAACGAATAATCAATTATGTCTTCGAAAGATATCTTCCATAGCCTTCGTCATAAATTTATTTTGCAATTATCTACGCAATTGTTATTCTATTGAGTTCGACTTCTTATTCTTATTAAATGTTATTGAAGAAAAACTAGAATAATGAATAGGAAATATGTATAAAAATTTATGCGTTTCTTGAGGGCGAGTAGAGTGGTTGTGGTTGAGGTTTTTGTGGGAATATGACGCATTTTTGTAAATTCTAGAATTTTTCTAGTTCAGGATGTTGATTAAATCTAGAAAATTCAAAATAATAGACAATTCTGTAGATCCATAATCTGTTGGAATAATTTTGTAGCAATCTAAAAGGTACCTAGCAGTAGGAACAGACCAGTGGGACAAGTTGATGTTGATGATAAGTTCTCAACTACTGAATTCAACTCAATTAATCTACTATGAATCTTAAGGCGTTGAAAAAGCAGCTAAACAGACTTGATTTGGCTACATTTGCTTGGTTCTTTTTTGCTGCCCTATCTCTGTTCCCTACTAAAGTGAGATAACCATTAGACTTAATATAATAATTCAGAATACTTTTGCTGGTTTCTTTTACTATGCTCTATGCTCCGTCCCCTTTTATACACAAGTGAGAGAAGTTACTTATGTTAGACCTAAATTACCAATTTAATAAGTTACATGACCCTAACTTCGAGTCGGTTTCAAGGAAGTCCGGTCCTTTGAAATAGTCAATCTAGCTTGTGGACATCATTTTTCATCTTTTTCAAGACTTATGTCTTTCGGGTAAACTCAAATACTAGCAAAAGTCATTAATTGTACAAGGAGTTCCACCAAAAAACTGCTCAGTCATGGTGTCTTTTAAAGACAGTTGACTATTTTAGGTAGGGAGTTTAAGATAGTGGTTGTTAAATCATCGGCTTCACACTTTCTATTCATCATTAAGAATAGTCTCGAATAGCACAAGTTGGTCAATCTGATGCTGGTCATTTGATATAACTAGAGCTCAACCAAACAGCTGCCTTCGTATTCGCTGACGCATTATATAACTAGGGTTCGTGCAAAACTGCAGACCTGCAACCTTGAATGAATTATAAGATACAGCCGAAAACTGGTTTGTGCATCTAAAATGTAGGAAATGCAGGCCTGCGATCCTTAGTCGAACCATAGATATAGCTCTAGATCAGTGGTGGACACTATTTAATTTTTCGCGGGACACCTTGGTGATTAGTCTCGACTAGAACCACGCACAACATAAGGTTCATGACAATAACAAAAAATTTTGGCAGCACATCATTTCATATACACAACATAAAAGACAAAGTGAACAGCAACAGCTCCCAATTTCCTTACAACAAATATCCTTCAAAAAATTTCAGTATATGTAACAGAAGTTAGTTATTGGATCACATATTTCCAGTTATTGTTATACTTTACAACAAAAATGGAAATCAATTTCTATAACAATGGATTCCTTATTACCCTCTTGAATAACAATCATCCCAAAAATATATATTTTTCCTCCTTATTTCAATTGACCTTTTTCCAAAAATTGTACAAATTTTTTTGTTTTCTTTTCCTTATTTCAGCCTCTATTCAATTCCTAACGAATATCCTGAATGTCCTCTATTGTCTTTATATAGACGGTCGTGATCGTCGTCATGAGAATAATAAGAATTGGATCATGACTCGAGATTTGCTTTCTTCCTTCTTTTTGGCACCTGGAAGATGTCTATTTTGAGTAGGAAAGATGTGGACTCAATAGAAAGCAAATTAGCACAATTTATGGGCGACAACACAAAAAAAGAGAGAAATTTTCTACTTAAACAATTAAAAACGGCAATTGTTGATTTTGGCAACTGCAACTGAGACCACCGCGTATCATCAATGCCTATACATATGTAGGGAAATTGGTACTGTCAACATTAATGATGATAACAGATGGTTGTGGCATTTTATGTAAATGTTTTTATGTAAAACAATTGCGCTGATGACACAATTGAGCTGAACGTTATAAATTGTTTCGTGTCACGAGCGTCATCAGCAATGGCTAAAAAAAAAATATTGGAAATTAATGAATATTTTTCTGTTATTCAAGTGAACTTACAACTGCATATACAATAATAATATCCATGCATTATTCATGATTCTGTTGGTTTCTGTGTGCTGTTCATTTTTGACGATCACGACGGAGAGGGACATATGGTTCCACAAATTTACATTATGTGCTGTAATATATGTACATTATAATGCAAATAATCACCCCGGCACGTCCAGCATTCAACTGAACAATCAATTATTTTTTTACTTGTTATCTCAAGTGCCAATCGTGTTATAACAATAATAAGTGGCAATTTTGCAAATAAAAATGCAAATTTTTTACTAGAAATTTTTTTCGGTTTTTTTGTGAAAGTTGCAGCATGAATTAAAATTGTATTGTTAGGGGTCAAATGGGAGACAATATGGAAATTTTTATGTAACGTTTTCTGTCAAATTTGATTAAAGAATTTTACATTTTGCGTAACTGAAAAATTATGTTTGGAATTAATTGGAATTTTAAGGTACATCTGGGGGTATTGTACGGATTGTCAGAAGATATTAAGGTGATTTGGATGAGTTTTGAATGTAAATGCATGGTTAAGGATGATTCTTAATGATGATATGTTGGAATGGGATTCATGCCATGGGCTCTCGATGGTATATCATTAGGAGTGCATTGGTCCATTACTATTAACACTACTAACTAGACATTATGTCAAATTGTCACTCAAGTCATACATTTATGGCACATTGCCACATTTTATTTATTTGTCGACGTTATTGTCCGGACTAATTCATTTTTTACTCATAATCAGTAATAAATTTCCATAACTAGGTTTCGAATGAATTTGAAATCTCGTTTCGATCTTCAATTTGCATGACGTGATACTTTCAAGATAATCTAATATCTCTCTCTTTGATTTTTTGCCATACTTCATCTTCTGGAATAAGTCGAAACTGGTCATCCAAAGTTGATTAGAGCTCTAATTTTATATTTATCTCGTACAATTGGCAGTAGAAGTACCTAAACTTCTGACAAAGTACAAATTTGGAAACGGTTTGATTTGTATCGACGTCTTTCGAGTTACCGTAACAAATTTAAGGCTAGAACCTTGCCGATTACTCTACAGAGGTACTTAACTGTTTTCGAATAATCCTGATAGCTCTGGGTTGAAGTCCTACTCAAGATCCGTTATTCCGAATCATACTTTTCCTATTAAATCATCACGATAACTAGCAATTTAAATTTGTATGATTTAAATATTTAAGAATAAGAATAATTATATTAAAAATCACATAAATTTCATCTCAAATTGGTGTAAAAAATTTGAAAATTTCAGTTAAAATTATGACTTTCCAAAGTCAAGACCTACAAAGAGATTAGCCACGGATTTAACTTAAATTTTAGTATCAATAAATTATTAAAAATTAAAAATCATAATTTTCTATTTAAATATTAATAAATAAAACCTCAACAAATGACAATAAAGACTCATCCTATAAATTGTCAATCATTATAATAATCTTCATAACAAAAATATCAAAACACATAAAATTCCATAATATTTCCATCCCAAATCCTTTTATCTAATCCAAAGGATCTTCAATTTAAATTTAAAATGACAATTAGACGTGTAACATTGGCACATTAGAATGCAATTTAAATTATTTTTAAGTCACATTAGCATATTATTGAAAATTTATTTTTAATTTCATGCTTGAAGAAATCTTTTGGGAAGTAAGAGAATTTATTTAAATTTTAAAATCTAAATTAAATGTCAAGGATGTAGAAAAATAATCGGAAATGAAAATATTTTATTAATACTTAATGTATTAAGTTTGAATAAACAGATCATGCATCTACATAAGTGAAAGTATAGAAAATGAGTAATTTATGTGTATTTAGGATCTGCAAGACATATTCATTTTAATTGTAGCATAACTGCAATATCAATTACAATAGAATTTATAAATTCAGGTTTCTTACCTTGCAATTGTAATATTAGAATATCAAATTTGTTATTATATCATGTTCACAACATGAATTGCAATAAATTTTAAAAGATTCTTGCACTTATGGGCTATTATCATGTTAATAAATTTCATAATAAAAGGATGCATAATTTTTTATGCACAATTTCTTGATTTTCTTTAACTGACATTTTTCTTGATCTTTATTATCCGCAACTAATGCAAAGATTATTATCTTTGGATATGATATTCAGAAATATTAAAGTTATCAATGGATTATTATTGATTTGAGGTTTAGATCCATATGAGATAAATTTTGAAATTGAAACTGAATTTCTCACAGGAAAGAATTTGTGCATTTCATGTACATTTTAGCATTTTATGTTAATTTTAGCATCTTGTCATTGTAGATAATTAAACTTATGACTGAAAATGAGTTTTATATTCAGTCGAATCATCCTTTCCGAGCAAAATTCGAGTCGATATTAAGTTCTAGAATTTTCTAGCTTTTTCAATAATTCTTATTTGCAGAATAAATTCCCAGGCATTAACAATACTAAACTTTCTTCGTTTTCTGTCATCCGCTCATGTCCCATACAAATCTTTCATTCTTGATAAATTCTTATAACTTGAAAATTTTATTCAAATGTAATTATGGAAATAATTTTCCTCTAAAATCAGTGTAATCCAAACATTTTTGTACCTCGGCACACCTTCGATTGAAATCGCACACGGCATGTGATTCATGGCATTTCCTATGACATTTCCCATGACATAGTTTGGACAACACTTCTCTAGAATCATAAAGCATACATCCCGATCGGCACTCTTTGAAATATTGCCACCACGGCGACGAGATAGTAGGATAAATCCGGCTGCCACTTGGTTTCTAGTATACTACTATCTCGTCGCCGTGGTGGCAACATTTCAAAAAGTGCCGATCGGGCATTATGGATAGTTTAAAGCAGAGCACGAAGTCGATTAGAACTTTGTATTCGAGTCGACTAAAGTCGTCTTTTCCATACAAAATTCATGTCGTTTTCGGACTCTGGTTTAAAATAGCAGAGCAATTTCACATCTCAACAATTTGACAGTTATTACAGACTAGAACTAATTTTTTGTTAAAACCTCCCAAACTGTAGTTAGTTACAATGCATTCCCTAACAGGCAAAAAGCATACATTCATGATACAGAAAGACCACTGTGATACCTAAAAGTGATCTTATTTTCTATTAGGGATTTGTAAACTGTATGTCATACAATTGTTCCGATTTGAAAATCTATCGCTCTAATTGATAAAATTCAAATCAAACATCTCATAAGAATCATCATATCTTCATCGTAGATCGATAGATCGCTTACAAATCTCAATTACATACCCAGTAGGCACACGGCGTAAAAAAAAATGAGAAAAATCTCGCTTTAGGCTGTCGTGAGTCATGCTTAAGATAAGCTTAAGGCAAGTATAAGGCTTGATTTCATTAAATCTAGCTCCAAGACAGAGTTATTCTGGTTTAGCGCCTAATTTTTCGTTTTTTCTACCACGTGTGTTTTGTAAGATGTAGTATTACAATGAAATATATCTCGAACAAGGTAATTCAGAGGAACTTAGACAAAAGAAGCTCAAAATTCAAGAGATTCTTTATTTCAATCACAAGGACTGTATCATAAACCTCAATATTTAGACATATATTTTCATTTCTAATTCACTGAACCATTTTTCTATCAAACTAAAACTTTCCTCAAACCATGTGATTATATCAAGGATTTTTGATAGTAATTATCCACATCCCAATTTTTGACATAGTATTTTTACAAGATTTTTATCCAATTATTTCAAGTTCATCATCAATGCGTATCTAATCTGCTTGCAAAAACATCAGGGTGCTGCTAAACATGTCTTATACATCATAACGACCATAAATATGTTGTTATAAATCACATAAAATGCAAAAAAAATATTGAATAGAAAGTCTTACAGCATAAAGAATGTATCAATAATATTTCATCACAATCGAACGTCATAGCTGAAGTATTTTGTGGATTTTTATTATTTATTTTAGAAAGTACATAAACTAACAAGATTATTACAGCCAAAAAAATAAATCTCATCAACTTTTATTTCCTTTTATTTAATTTTTTTCTTCTTCTTTATTCCTTTTTTTATATAATTTATAATCTTTTACTTACTTACGGCTAAATGGCATTAAATTATTATAAATTCTTTTTCCTCGTAGCCCAAACAATTGTGATTCAGTCGTGTGGAAATATTTTTGCAAAAATATTATTTTTTAAGTAGTGGCAAGCACATTTTTTTTTTTTGCAACCCCAATGGCTGTGAAAAGGAAAGACTTGAAAATATATTCAAGCCTGGGGGGTAGACAACTTTTGTGGAAAATGTTTGAAAAAGAGTTGAATTTGGGAGAACAATCCAGAAAACTAGTTAAATTTTGAAAACTTTTTGCGATTTTTAACGAAATTTTCTATAATTTTGCAATGTTTTGCGATGTTTTGCATCTTGCAATGTTTGACAATATTTTGCATAATTTTAGAATGTTTAAAGATGATTTGAATCAATTTACAATGTTTTTCAATGTTTAGCATCATTATCGGAATTTTGATGACTTTTTACATCATTTTGTAACTTATTGCAATTGCTTTAGACGTTTTTCATCAATTGACAAAGTTTCAAAACGTTTTGCATCTTTTAATATTGTTTTAGAACATATTGCATGATTTGAATTGTTTTAGATGTTTTGCATCATTTCAATGTTATTTTAATTTTTTTTCAAAATTTTTAGCCAGTTATTGCATCCTTTTGTAATGTTTTGAAACGTTTTCCATCATTTTGTATTGTTCTAGAACGTTTTGCATCATATAGCAATGTTTAGTATCATTTTGCATCGTTTTTTATTGTTTTATAATGTTTTGCATCAAGTTTTAATGTTTCGAAACGTTTTGCATCTTTTTGGATTGTTGAATAACGTTTTGCAATGTTTCGTATCATTTTGCGATATTTTACGATGCTGTGCAAAATTTTGCATCAATTTATGATCCTTTGCATCTTTTTACAATGTTTTACATAATTATTGAATATTTAATGATCTTTTACACAATAATACAATGCTTTACTACATTTTGCATCATTATAGAATGTTTTGCGACTATTTGCATTATCATACATTATATTACAATGTTTTTGCATCATTTAATTTGCATCACTATTCAATATTATTCAATGTTTTATATCAATTTACAATAATTCCACATATTTTGCATAATTTATCAATGTTTCATGATGGTTTATATCATTTTTCAAAAATTTGCGGTCCTCAAACTCATTTATAAAATATTCATCATTAATGAATTCATTAGCATCATTACACAATGTCAATCTAAAATCTGCAATTCAAATTAACGTTTAAGAGCTATTAAAAAATTTGCACAAAGTCATTCACCCCCTGAATCATGCATACATGTCGGTGCTGAAATGTAAATTGAATAATTTATTGAAATGGATAAAATAATATTAATTTTAATAAATTATCAAATATATGCATCGTTGCGTCACATCATTAAATATTGTGCAAAAAATAAAATGTTTGTGCATTATGAGTGCACTGAGACCGAACCCCTTATTTCCCATTATTATTTAGCCGTAAAAATCCATCAATGGTCAATGAACCGAGAATATACGATTACGAAAATTTGAAATGTTGTCAATCATTTTGATATTATATGCATTTTATACATCATCATTGTGATTCTTTCTCTTGTGCATCAAAACGAAAAAAATATAATAAAAACGGACCTTTCGTGCTATTGTGTACAGTTAAAGGACATCCCTATATTGTTAACATTTTTGAAGTGTGTAAGAAATATCTCGTCATTGTTATTGTAATAAATATTCTTTATTTTTCTCGTCTCTTTCGTCAATATTATCCCTATTGATAAAATTATTATATTTATAGGCGATTCCGACTGTCAAGCTGAACGATAAAACAATAACTGCCGTGAACAGCGAAAATTTGAAGATTTCCGTTAAAAATCATAAATTAATAACAACAAACAAGCTGTAAATATCCGAGAAAAAAGGTCTAATTAATTAATTGAGCTAAAAAACTATAAAAAAATCAGCATGTCAATAAAAAAAGAGCATGCAGGTGCCAATAATCACTAATTTCCCTTCAATAATTGCCAAGCATCTGTAATCGTTTTTGTGGCTTTTTTCCAACTTTTTTTCATCTCAGACAGATTGATTAATGATCAACATCGATTGCATCTCGAAAGCATGCACATACAGACTATATGTCTTAATTAGGATGAAAATGTGCATCCTTGTAACACATAAATGCATTTAAATGGAACAAGAGAACAAATTTGTTTGTGTCAGGCAGATTAAGTCATACAAAAGTGGAATTAAGATAATTGAAAAAATCATTTTTTATGGAGATTCCTTTGAAGTGGAATAAGGTTGTTCATGAGTGACGTGTAATGTATAGAAGGTAGCATTTTTAAGAGCTGAATGGCACTCTATGAGGTAAAGGTGAACCAAAAATGTGACAAATAAGTTAAAGTTTTAAGGATGTCAATTTTATGAAGGATCTGGAGTTGACTTAATCGTTCAAGCCGCTTGTATAGCTTCGTCTCTAGCTCTAGACCCTTATTTAGCTACTTTCAAGCCTCGATACTCTTATTCAACTTCGTCCCTCTTCATCACTAAATCTATACTCTTATTTGGCTTCATTCTGCATCATTCTTATCTCTTTACTGTCATTTAGCTATGATTTTAGTTCCAGACCTTCATTAACCTTGTTTTCTTTCATTTAGCTTCTTTCCAAGCTGTCATCTAGCTTTGACTATATCTCAAATCTCTAATTTAGCTACATCTTTAGTTTCAGATATTCATTTAGCTTCATCTTGGTCTCTATACTCTCAAATGGCTTCGCTTCTAGTTCTTGTACCTCCATTTAGGCATTTCTTTGCGTCAATACTCTCGTTTCGTAAATTTTCAGGATCCAAATGGTCATATAGGCATGTCTCTATACATCATCGTCATCGTCTCTAAACCAGTCACTCATTTAGCTGAATTTCTAGATCTAGACACTCATCCAGCTTTGTCCTTGATTCTATACCCTCAAAAAGCTACATTCCTTGTTCCAGACACTCATTAAGCTACGTTTCTAATTCAAGACATTCATTTAGCTATGTTCCAAATTTTAGGGCCTAATCTAGATTCATTTTTGTCTTCATAATCTTACTTAACCTCAATTCTAGCTGCATATTCTCATTTATCATCGTAATTGTCTACATAACAGCATCTCAAGACATCATTTACGAACAAATTCTCATCTTATTCTGAAGAACCTCATTAAAATATGTAAATTTCTCTTATTTCTATGATCCATAATTCCTCATTTATCTAGTTCCATTATTCATCTTTAATGAAACAACTCAAAAAGAATAACAGATCATTAAAATTTTGTTATTGAACCGAAGGTGTTAAGTCTTTTAACACTTTCTGTTCCTCTCAATTTTTAATCTTCTTTTTCGCACCTTATTTTTAATCCCATCATGTCTGAATAATTTATCTCTTAACATTCTTGTTTATTTTACATTCTGTACCGTAAAAAAGTTTTTTATCCCAAAATATTCAATTTACCGAAGGGCTACAAAAATGATGATGACATGTGTGAGATGCATCATATGAGATAGGAAAATGAAATTAATTTCTTCGGACTGAGGAATTGCTGTTTTTTATCTTAAAAGGTACCGACATTAATAAGGATGCTTAGGGCAAATGGGTTAAAGATTTGTTTGTTGTATCTTGTAGATTTGATACTTTTTTTTTTGTTTTGAAGGATATACTTAAAGTGAGACAAAATTAATCGGAATGGCTACGGTTGAGTTGGTTTGATCTGATAAAAAATTGTTCTGGTTTTGTTGACTTTTTGGAAGTTCTTGAAATTAGCATTTTTGTGGGTATTTTAAGAATCTAGACCAATCTAGACTTGTAATGGATAGTTGTCCACGTGGATTGGACCAAAATCAGCTGTCACGGTGTCACCTGGACAAATTTCCGTCTTGCCGTAAACACGGAGGCATAGCTGTGACCTATCGATAACGCTGTGCTACTCTATTAATTGCTTACTTACTTTGCCTGCGAAGTTCCATTAATTAAGGTCTTCAAAGCAGACTTTTTAGACGATAAAAGAGTCCATGGACGTCTAAAGAACTCTTGGAAGGAAGCTGTCGATAGAGATATTATTGCACTTGGTATCGGAAATTATCAAGTGGAAGACCGCTGCAGGCGACTCCTGTGGGAAGCCATGAATCACAACTGCTCTGTACGATCAGCGAAGTAAATAGGTAAGTTACTTTGCTGGCCATACAGATCAACTGTGATCCATGACTTCCCTCAGATGACTCAGATAACTTAGAGGACGCATCTATCGTTGGCTTCCGTCTGCCAATTACCAATACCAAATGCAATACTGTCTCTATCGACAGCTTCCTTCTAGAAGTTCTTTGGTCTTCCACGTGCAGCTCTATATTAACCATTATTTACTGCATTTCCTAACATTTGTAGCTATTTATTACAAGAAATCACATGACTGTCAATTACAGAGCATCATTAGCAAGGAACTATCTATAAACAGCATCTTCGAGAACCCAAATATTCAGCATAACTTCCATAAGATACCCATAATTGAATTTAAATGCAATTACTCGTCCTAAACACATAAAATTTAAACAAATCATCTCAATCACCCTCCATTAAGTTCCAAATGTTTATCATGACCATAAAATCTCAAAAGATCTTCATCCTTATATTAAAAATCAATGCCATACCTAACAAAAATTCCACGAGAATCCTTCATTAAACAAATTATATTCCCATTTAATATCAATTTTCTCAAGACAACTTCATTATAAAAATGTATCCGTTTAACTGTTTAATAGCAGTTCCTTAATAAATAACGTGTTTCAAGTGCTGTGATTTTTTTGTATTCCTACATTTACGTGAGAGAAAAAAGGAACATTTTTCAAGTGGTTATGTTAATTTTTTTCAACAGCTGATTTTGATTTTTCGATGTTAAAGCGTAGTTTACAGCATCATTATGTGATGTTAGAGTTGATGTTACTCATGTGGAGTCATTTGTTAATGATGTCAGAGTTGGTAGGACTTTCAATTATGCTTTCTCGAAATCCTTCGAGTCTGCATAATACATAATACATAATAATATTCGAGACTTTTGAAATCTTCTTCCAGATCCCGATCCCGTTATCGAGAAAGCATACTTTCAATCCCTAATAGGCAGAGATCATGGTCTTAAGAGCAGAGTAAGCTGAGAACACGCTCGAGTGCTTGCTTAAGTGGTATATTTAAGTAGAACAAACTATTAACAGCGAGCGTTTTGACTGTTAGGGAATGGACTCGGATTATGGAGTTAATTTGGAATCTTGCTTCAAGGGTACTGCTAACTTTTCATGATGTACGGCATGAAATTAGAACTTTTGATTTATTGCTCTCGAAAGCTAGCGATAGAGTCAGCTTTAGGCATTATCTGAGAGACACCATAGATTACAATTGATCTGTACGACCATGGAAGTAAGTAAGTAAGAAATTTTGCCCATTCCTGAAGAATATTCGCGTGTGACTCATGGAACCGACTACTTACTTGCTTCCTTCGCTGATCGTACAGATCAACTCAAGATCAACTGTGATCCATGTCCTCCCTCAGATGACGACAAAGCTGACTCTTTCGCATGGGATCGATTTATTGGTTTAAATGTTGCCTTCAATTAGAGCCACTGGACTATTCCAAACAGCACAACGTGGTCGCTAGGCAACGCTGTGTCACCGTGTTTGCGGCAAGACTTCAAGGTGCCCTGATTGTACAATGGCAGCTGTTTTCGGTGAAATTGAAGATTTTCTTGGTATTTTTTTCATAATTTTTTTCTGACCAGACCTTAAGTCTTACATTATAAACTTCATATTACAAACCATATCTCATTCTTGCATTTAATTTAAAATCGACTAGATTAACATTAAGACATCTCATTTCTGTTCCGCCTTATCTCATTCAATAAATAAAGGGTATTATTGAATTTATATTATTATTGAAGATTTTGTGTGTTTTAAAAGTGCACCGTAACATCCACAGAACATGCTTCCATGGTACAAAAACACCACGACGATACACAAAAGCGGTATCTTTGCCTGTCAACGCAACAAAAATTCAAATGATGCAAATGACCCAGATTAATACCACTCCTTGCAACATTATAGCCACACAGCATCTAAACATCAGACATCATTAGTAAATTACCCCTAATCATCCCAATTATTTATCCAGTTTCCACTAAATTCTAAATTCACTTCAAACTTCGTGATGTAAAAACTTGAATTTAGATTTATTTTCATAAAACCTGTCTTCCTTCATATCAATCTCTCCTAATCAATTCAGTTGAATAAATTCGTTGTAAAAAAAAAGAAATTCAACATGTGAAATTTTCACTGCTGTAAAAACAGCCGAAACTCCTATTTTTTTGTTTCAAACTACCTACAATCATTATTTTATTATCTTCCCTATTTTTATTGTTTTTCAAACGTTTATTTTTGATATCTAAACATTTATACTATCAAACTAAGTTTGATTTCCCGCTAAGTTACCACGTGTCCGTCATCAACATTCGACTTACACCAAATTAGACGCAAACAATAAAACTGTTTAAAAACTGTCTATCAAATCATTCAACAATCAACAAAAATGCAGCACACAAAAAAACTCGTTTGATTTTTGGAAGTGAGTGAGAGGGAGAGATAGAGACATGACTGTAATGTTTGTAATGTCATATGACGATCATGATATCAAATAGAACTGTAAAGATTGACATTTACATATGTAAAAACCTGAAAAAAAAGGATTTCCATAGTTTTAGACACATGAGTGGCCAGCCTACCTAAATTTCGGTTCCTTTTTGATATTTTTCGAGTGAAAAATGACATGCTGAAATGTTAGAAACTCGTTTGACGATGCAAAACATGCCAGGAATGGGACAGTCTGTTTGATTTATTGCTGAAAAATATTTCTTGAATAACGGAATCGAGTCATAGTCTTTATTCAAATAAGAATGACTTCTTCATATGGGACAAAAGAAAGTGAATAGAAAGGGGTTATGAAAGGTCTTTCCACAAATCACATTAAATTTCACCGCTCGAGCCCTCCTCTAATCTCCTTTTCATTATTTCCTTTCTTTATTGACGCGATCGCGCACTTCAAGTGCACCTCTTGATGGTTTTTCCTTTTACCTTCTCAATCGTCTCCGTTGACTTGTTGTTTATTATTAAGGACGTGTTATTAGAGCAATTGCAATAAATCTCGAGTTGAATTTTTATAGCTGTTTACAATTATTTCATTTATTGGCAATTTAAAGTGGAATTGAATTGAGGATGAATGTCGTAAAATTTTTACAACTTTGGTTCTTCTGGTTTTAAGTGATGGAATTATTTTTGAGGCACTCAAGACTTGAGAAAAAAAGCAATTAAAATTTTATTTTTACTGTCCATTCCCATCAACTTCCTGATTTTTAATTTTTCTATCTTTTTAAAATTTCTTCGTCTTCATCCAGAAAAAGACTTCTTTTGTTCTGTATGTCCCCTCGGAACATTTTTCTTCCTCATGCAATTCTGTTGTGTTATGCGCAAAATATATATACAGCAGAAGTAGGAAGAAGAAGAACAGAAAAGATTGAACCGAAAAACCCGAAAGAAATTTGCAGTGAATGTCCTTGTTGTGTGAAATGAATTCACTCACTTATCCATTCCAGGTGCTCAATTCCTGTTCCTTCATTAAAGTTCTTTGTACAATTTTCTCTCTCTATCTTTGGTCTCTTGCATTATGAAGCATATTTGCTGGATTCTTATGTGTTTGTGTCTCATGCAATGTACATCATTCTTGTCTCTATTATATTGCGAAATTGTACTGATGGGGTTGATTGGAAGTGATGTTGTTGGAGGCTTTAGAGTAAAACTGGTTCAGCAATTGGACTTAAGATTCTGTTTTGTGCAATATTTTTCAAGCTTTTAAAGCCAAGACATACCCTAACCGCTAATAGGTATCGTAATGGTATTTTTGTATCATGAAAGCATGCTCTTCGTCTGTTAGGGATACTATCACAAATTGATTAATCGATCAAAAATTCAGCCTAGGCATGACTCTGGTATGGTGTCAGATTTAAATTGAATCAAAGTCAAGCGTAACTCTAACTTGATTCAGCATTTCCAGTGGACAATATCGTGATTTATTTAAATTTCTAGTTAGTGCCTAGTTGATGACTGTTTCAATCTTTTTTTTTTTGTTCACTTGGGTCTAATGACTGTCAGAGTCATGTCGGTTTGGCTCCTCATTTTGATCGATCAACCGTCTTGTGCTATTTGAGTAAGTCACTTATCTTGTATGCTTTTAGTGTGTTATCATGCATTTCGCGACTTACCCTAACAGACAATTGAGCATACTAATTTAAAAAATCGTCTTTATTAGTACTATCAAACAATTTAATTAAGCATGTTCATTGTGTCTTCAGGACATTTGAGGTTTTTGGCAACACATTGCTACAATTCTATTCAAACAACCTCTGTGGCACACAACTGCATCGCCAAAAGCTTCAAGTTTAGCGCTAATGCAGGACGATAATCTAAATTATACTTAATTGAAGAAAACGCTAAATCTGTGTATTAATCCCGATAGCATAAGATGTCACAAGTCCGGTCACCAGTCCAGCATGATTTTCTCATATTTTCGTCCTTAAGCCAAATCCTTACTTCTTACTTTCTTGGCTGGGGCGCACGGGGGCCCATTGCCACGTTTAAAAAACGTCTGTAGACACCTCTATCCTTAAGCCAAATACAGCACCAAATCAAAGTGACATTCGCTCAGGGCAGAATTTTCGATTGATTAACCGATTTGCGCTATTTGGATAAGCACCAAAAATCCCAGAAAAGCAGGATGAGTCGCAAAATCTCAAACTTGCGTAATTATCCCTCCAGAACTGTTAGACGTCATGTTTGTACAATCTCTAAAGAACGAGGGACGAGGGAGAATAAGACGAAGAAATTTCGGTAAGATTAAACTAGTTAGTGACAATATACGTAAATCTTTTATTGTAAGTAACGAAATAAAGAATCCGTCAAGGTCAAATAGCAACAACTGTAAGATAAATCGCAATCAAGAGACGGAGATGTCTTGTCTAAGTCAATTTAAAATTGAAATTTATGATTGTAGCATCAATCAAAATTGACGGTTCAGTTCTCTTTTTAATAATAAACAATACAATTTAAAATCAATATTAGACGTAGATGGAACTAAGAATTAGATCATAATTTAAAATTGATGGCATGCCAAAGTACTAAAATGTCTTTAAATTTATTGCCGTACCTTTTGTCAAACATTTCATTTACGTGCATCTGCCTCTTTTCTAATGTCAATTCCAATAAGTTTTAAATGTCCTTAAATCCAGTAAGAATTTACGACATTTACTGTTAGAATGTTTTTTAATGGGACGGAACGTAAATCATTGATTTTGACAATTTTTGCATTCTTCTCATTTCCTTAAAAAATATTTTTTGAATATTAATTTCTGGGCATTTCCCAATTAGTGAAGTTAATTAAGCGAGACAGTAAAAAATTCCGCATTTTTTTCAACAATAAAATAAATATTTTGACATTAAATATTTATGACAGCGATGGGAAAATTTATTTGTTTATTTAACGGAGATTTTTATTCAAGTTTTTAAGGAACTGAAGTCATTAAAAACCACAAATCCATAAATAATTGATTTTTAATATCAAACAACACAAAAAAATTCAGCACAAAATTTTTCAACGAGATTTTTTTACTTCAATCCCCTTCAAGATGTAATTAAGAACTTTCCTTCGTCTTCCTTCATTCCTGTTTTCCTTCTATTCTTTGCCAAAGAATGATTGAATGATGGAATAGAGATGGATGTAATATCACATCACAACAACGTCGTGTCGATCATAAAAAAGGTATCAGTTCATAAAAAATAATGCGATTTGAAATAGCTTTTGAGCGGGGTTGCAACAGCATAGATCTACAGCATAAGATGCTGGATGGAATGACGAGTGAGAGAAATTGAAAGACGTGCAATCTGAATTATCTCATTGATGTGCAATGATGCACTTTTTATACACAATTCTCAGCTGATGACTCTCGATTTCAGTGCAATTTCTTGTTCCTTTTTTGCATCTGCCGGCTGTGACTTACTTTGTTGCATGATTGTTGCCTTAAAAAATACACAAAAAAATAATTGAAAAGAAATCGAAAGTTTCTTGACAAATTTCTTGATTTGAGGAAAATTTTCCAGTTCCTTTAAGTTCCCATTATATTGTCATTTGGTGACATGTATCGAGAGAAAGTAGCTGCATGAAAATTGCTTTTTAATTGTTAATTTTTGTGTTTTGTGTCTCGAAAGGGTTGACAGAATTGAAATGTTTTAATTTCTTTTCCTTTCCAATTTTTCGTCCTCAAAAAAATGTGATTTTCTGTTCATGTAAGTTTGTGTGACATTGAGTAATGCTTCATTCCTTACCCTGTCTAATATCTATAATGCAATTCCATGTCTTCCTATATCAAGAATGAAAAAAAAAACTTCAAGAAATAACAAAACCAGATGGAGAGAAACAAGTCAGCACCTGGCTGTTTCCCTTCTCTCTTCTCAATTTCTTCATGACTGAATTGAAGGCACTTCCATACTGTCTTGCAAATGAGGAAGAAAGAGAGAAAGGCACACAAATTCAGGTAGACAGAAATCAGAAAACAATTTTTTAAATTAAATCCATTTTTGGAAAGGCAATCAATTTAAATTAGATCAACGTTCCTTCCATTGCATGATCATATACAGCACATATATCACAAAATGAAGAATTATGAAAAATTTCTCACATAACAAACAGAATTTGTGGCAATAAAATTGACGCTAATGCTCAAATAATTACAAGTGTCGTCTAATAAAAATGTTCTAAAAATGAAATTTATGGCACAGGACGCGAAGTATGTGTATGCATAGTACAGGAAGCAGTAGGGAGCAAGGAGTTGTAGCGGTGCTTTATTGTTCATTGCGTGATGGTTCCTGATAATCATGTCACAATAATAATAATAATGCACTTGCCCTTAAATTGAAATTTGTGAACTCGGCATTTCCTCATTTCATTTTAATTATTTAATTTAGATTTTTGTAATGGATATGTCCAGTTAAAGGACCTCAATGTAAGCATTTAACTGAAATAATAAGGAATTGATAGATCTATATAAATATAATCACATAATGTGTTTATAACCGGTAGAAATGAGAAAAGGAAGTAAAAAAATCAACAGGATGAAAAGTTCGTTAATTCCACCAGCACCAAACCAGCACAAAACTTTTTATTATTTACTGATCATTAAACAGACTCGAGACTTGACACAATTCACAATTATCAACATTAATTTCATAATTTTTATGCTCTATTTTAACTGCAAAAAAAGCTATGAATATTCAATAGAAATGGACACAAGTTTCATTAAAATGGAAATGCGGGTGCAAAATGTGCACATTTCAATGCTTGACATTAATTGCAATTATTTTCTCATTCTGACGGTTCATCATCTCACTATTTTCTATGAGATATACAGCATAACATAAAAATGCATGTTGTACATGATGTGAATCTGTTTATAGAAATCAATATATGACATGATGGAACGGTAAATATAAAAAAATGCGGCACTTAATAATGAATGAGTCATATAAAATAATAATGTGACGGGGAATGAAGTATAGGGGTTGGGAATGCATTTTTTCACCCAAAAATCATGACGAAAAGTAGCAAAAAAAACAACAATTTTTTACGTAAAAAAAGTGCAAAATCATGATTAATAAAAATGAGGAATTTCAGGAAGAGGACGTAAATGTTTATGCTATTAATCCTTTTGTTGTGCTGCATTATAGTCATCGACAACTCTTTCATCCACAAATGCACACAACATTCACTTATAAATGATGACAATCTTCTTCATCATTCTTTTATATTTAACCGAAACAAAATTACATTAAAAAGCTATTAAGTGCGCTGCTACATCGAGGACCGTTAGAGACATTTTATGAGTTAATGGAAGTAGCAAGATCCTTATGAAATTATTAAATTTTGGTGTCGCGATCATCATCAAAAATAATAAAATTAATCCACCTATTAGAGACTCTAATAAGAGTAATTTTGAATATTCATATTCATTTCTATTGTTGCGTGCCATATGCGGGGTCATAGCACGCGGATCACTGACAATTATCCCTTCATATCATGTCCTTTAATTTGTAAAGTAAGCAAAAAAAGAGAATTTTTTATCGCATTTGAATATCTCGTAATAAAAATTAATTGTAACAATAATAATGCATGCAATTAAGGCACAAATATGCTTTATATAGTCATAGAACATTACAATTGAGATTAACCGTAAAGTGAATGCTGATAATTTCTACCCCGTGCATTATTTTATTTTTTGATAATTTTAATTGAAAGAGTTCCATTAAAATAAAAACCACAAAAGACCAATAATGCAACCCTCATAAATGCATTGGATAGAGTCTAGCTTGACTACATCGTGTGCTACCATTTTTGCGGTTTTTGTATATGCAAATTGATTGTGTTTGCAAATTTTTGCAGTATTTGATTGACACTCGAGATAAATAAAAAAATGAGACATGAAAGCTGTTTATATCCATTGTGTCGTTGACAATGTTAATTTGTTGTTGATGTCAGTACTGCAAATTTCCATAAAATAATACCAAATGTTATTATGCCCTCCGTCGTCAACAATAGACTACATTTTTATTGATAATAATGAATTCATAAAATTTTATTGCACATTGTTGATAACCCTAGAGCAATCAACTGCCTGTTGAAGCCTCAACAACAGAAAAAATCAATTAAAATTGTAGAATTTCTTAATGGTCAATTTGTCGGTTCTTTTCGGCACTTATCTCAGTCAATCTCTCTCTGCTGGTCATTAATTATTATTCGTTTTTGGACAAGTGATTCATTGAACTTTTTTTGATTTTTATGTCTGTCAATGGGGGCTCACAGTATGAAGTGAGACACACATTTGACAAATGATGGAAAAGGATGTAATTGCAGGTACTGACGGCGTTCTTTTCTTATAAGAAGAAAGCATAGAAGAAAGTAAAGATGGAAGTTAATTATGGGTGTTGAGTTAACGGATATTTTTGGGATTTAAAAAGGAATTGAGATGTAATGGAAATTGAAATTGACGAGAATTTTAAGTCGAAATGCTAAAGAAATTTAAAGAATTAATTAAATGAGACTGGAAATAAAGGAACATTTTGTACGTTTGGGCATTTAGATCAAAAACAATTTCGTACAAGTACAAGACTACATGCAGATTTTTTGAAGAAATTTAAAATCCTTAGAAACTGCAGGAGTGGAGCATAATTTGTTTAAAATCCTGTTAAAGCAGCTAAGCAGTTAGTAAAAATTTCTAAAAATTGCAAGGTAACACAAGGCTTCATTTGGAGGCCACACGGAGTTTGAAGTCAGTTTCGACAATTTTGTTGCTTGAAACTAAGTAAATATTTCCTTTGTTTTTCTAAAATGAGCAAAAATTGCTCAAAAAAGTGAATATTAAGTCAAAATGAGCAAGAGTAGCTCAAATTGGCCTAAATTGAGTAAAATTTTGCGCGAAATGAGCAAGTCGTTGCTCAAAAATGAGAACAAATTGCTCAAATATGGGAAAAAGTTGCTCAAAATGGGCAAAAGATTGCCAAAATGAGCAACAGGACCTCAATACTGAATAAAAGTTGCTCAAATGTTCAAGAGTTACTTCTTTAAAATTAGCAAGAGCTAAAGTACTCAAAGTGGTTGCTGGAAATTGCTAAAGTTGCAAAATGGATTTACCAGTTGTTCAAAATGAGCAAAAGTTGCTCAAAGTAAGCAAAAGTTGCTCAATATGGAAAACAGTATCTTGAAATGAGCAACAGTTGCTTAAACTGGGCAAGAGTTGCTCAAAGTGGATAACAGTTGCTTAAACTGGCCACTAAATCAAAATGAGCAAAATTTACTCAAAAATTACATAAAACAGTTTAAAAATTACAAGAAATTGGTTAAGCACACTAAAAGTTTGTTCGAGAATTATAAATAACTTGAAGATGAGAAAGAAATTGTAAAATTTGATTAGGAATTTGAAAAATCAACAAAAAATGAGGATAATTTTCAAAAAAATTCTAAAATTCAACAATCTTGAAGCAATCAATCACCTTTCATATTCACTTTTTAGAGGGACAGAGGATGACTTGGTCTGCAAATTCTTTTGTATACGAATCCATACTAAATTTTAAAAAATAAAATTTAAGGATAACCAGCAAATATTTCTCAAAATTAGATCATTTTGTGGGAAAATCATTCATATTTTTAAATAGAAATCAGGTCAATTAAAGATCAATTGTCTCAGATAATTCAAAAATGTCAAATAAAAAATCCACAAAAAAATCTACAATTTTTTCTCATATTTTTTAAGTAAAACGTAAATAATCCTGATAAATTACAGATAAATATTTAATTTGTGGTAAATTTTTGCAAAAACTAAAAAAAAAAGTTATCTGATCAAAATGAGATAAAGGATCTTCCCAGGGGTATCTTTTGCAAATAAATCTCCTGCAATAAATCTCATCTCCTAAATATGAAAATGCTCACAAAACAAGATTATTTACGGATGCATTTTTGATCAATATTTAAGCATATATATTCAAGTGAAATAGGTAAAGCATGCATGTTAAAGGCATAGAATAATTTTTTTTTTGCCTGCAGATATATTTATAGACCCTCGCGTGTATCTCAAAAATATATCATTTTATAAACGTAATTACAAATGCAAATAGCACAAAAAAATGGAACTTGTTTATTTAGACAATTTTTTTGTTGTTCATTTAATGCAGAAAAAAATGCTCAAAATTCAGCTAGGCTTGAAACTATATCGGTCAATATTTGAACAATTATTTTTAAATATTGATACAATACAATGCATAAAAAAGCATGTTATATCCAGGGGTATCTCTTTATTTTTGTTTACCGTTGCTTAGTTTCTAAACAATAGCACTGCATGAATTATCATTAGACGTCAGTGACAACTTCATAAAGTTTGATTTACAATTTGATGAAAATGTCGATTCAATGAAGTGTAAAAATTTCGCCAAACAATCTTCATTCGTTCTCAACCCTAACAAGATACACATTAATGTCTTAGAAAAATTCATAAAAATAAATAATTTTATTCATTGACAAGACATAGGAAGTTTGTTACCGAGCGACACAAAATGATGAAGGGTTTGATATGGAGTTTTAAAGGCTCTGTTAAACCTCATTTAGTAACATCAAATGGAAGCCGTTTGTTTTTGGCAGCCATATGGAAGCCAAACTCTTTTAGAGGAAAATTCTAAGAATTATCTTTGGACCTAAGAAGTAAGTACCCGATGCCGAGACCGAAACTTCTCAAGTAGTTGACAATTTTTCGAGACCATGACTTAGGGACCTTACTAAAAATAAAGAGGATCCTAATAAATGTAGGAGCAATGCAGAGATCAATCATGTATAAATAGAGGCTGACAACGTAAAATGAATAATATTGAACAGGGTTCGATGGGGTGTACATTTTGTTTGAAGAGCTATAGAAGATCCTTAGAATAATGTCCTCAAACCTGATTTTGTAGATTGCAAAATATCACGAAGATGTCCAAAGAATTCATGCAAGAAAGCAGTTGACAGAGACATTGTTGCATTATTATAAATTGGCAAGCGATAGCCATAGGGTCAGTTTCAGGCGGCATCTGAGGGATTCTGTGGATCAAAACAGATCTATATGGGCACCCAATCGAAGAATCTCTAAATATCTTCCCGATATATTCATACAAATTATCAATTATTTCGGTATTATCATAAAGGTCATCGGTATTCCTTTAAATTGGTATTTCTCATATAAAAATTTACTTATGTCATTGTATCAGAGACCATACAGATGGTTAGTAAAGTCCTCCTGATGTTGCCTTCTAGCAAAATCAAAGATGACTTAGGTTTAGCGGACACTTAAAATCAAAACAGGCAAAGAGCATGCTTTCATGGTACATAAATACCACTACGGTACCTAAAAGCAGCCTCTTTGTCTGTTAGCGAAATCTCCATATCAGAGCCTTTCTTCATCTACACCGCTCGGGGTTGTGCATCACACATCACACATCATTAAATGATTTTACTTCTCATCATTATTTCCATATATTTTGCAAATCAATAGAAATTTCATATTTTTTTCTAGACATTAATGAAGATTCTGTCAATCATATAAATAATAACATCAATAGGTAATTTTGATGTTGCAAAAAAAGAAAAGGAAGGAAAGAGATATTGGGAAGATATTTAATTTTTGCTAACAAGGAACGACCGTTAGTATGAATTCGACAGAAATAGATGAAGCATATTACCTATGACGGCCTATGACATGTCAATCTTTCAAAAATGATGAAAAGGAAGTACAAAAAAAGTAGTAAAAAAATTTCTTTCCTTTTGTGTCGCATTTTTTAATAATATAATGCGATTTTTTTATATATAGGCATTGGGGTTAGTAAGACTTTCAATAGACAATGAGCTTAAACAGAGGGCATTAGAGAGTAAAGTAGACAAAGACATACAACAAGGAATAGAAAGAAAAAATATAAAAATTGGATCATAATTTAGTATTGATGGGAATTGATGCACATTTTCAAAGTCAAAATTTATGAGCTTTCTTATGTTTCTGGGTAGGGGATGTGAGTCGTCTTTTTTTTATATTCCAACATTTCTTCTCTCGTGTCTTCAAGAATAAGAAGAAATTTTTGTACGAAAAAGCATCTGCCCTCTAATTTATCTCAATATCTCTTCTTACTTGCTTTTTGTGCCTTGAAAAAAGATATTTTTTTTTGTTTGCCATTTTAACAGTTTTTTGATAGTCAAAAAAATCGAGGAAAATTTTTGAGAATTTAATTTATGTGACGCTGACATGTGAAAGGGGGAACAGGAACAGAACCAAAAAATTCTATGAATTTTGAAAAGAGTTAATAGACTTGTCGACTAAAACGACAATTTAATGAATGAACCATCAATTATATGATTATCATCCCTCGTACTCGTCAGCGTTTAATCAGCTCAGTGATTTTTTTTACTCTATTCAGCAACAGTAAAGTTACCACGTGTCCAATGCGGAGTTTCATTTCCATTAAATTACGCACAAACAATAAACAGTCGCTGATGAGTGAATAAAAAAAATGTCCATCAAAATGTGATTTTTTATAAATCATTGCATTAATGCGACAATGAATAAATTTACATGCCAATGCATTCACAGTGAGATATAATCCCGAGCTACATGAGTTGGGTTGACGAATTGTAGTTTTTTTAGGTATTTGACATTTGGCTCTAAGCTGTAGCTGTTTTAGGAATATTTTTGATTGAAATGAGTCATTTTGACTTGGAAATGTGAACCTGTATGTGACTGAATCCTGAATGATTTGAAAAATTTGACGGTTTATCATAAAATATGGACGTTTTTTCATGACTATTTGAGTGAAGTTAGTTGAACGACTTGAATTTTATATGGATTCGAGTTGACTTTCAATGCAAAATCTGAATCGACTTGAAATGTCCATTTAAAGGCAGAACGATCAGTAGACTCCCTACCTCCCTCCTGATCGTCGCTATAGTTTATTCATGCAAACTCGCAGTCGACTTCGGGCTCTGTCTTGGAGTGAGAGCCACGGAAGATCCAATTCTGAAATTCTTACTAATTATTACTGATTTATGTATGACTAAATCACGATTGAGTCGAGGTTGTCATGTAGAGACATATACAGTGGAAACACGGCTCATAGCCTCCCTTGTAGACTAAAGACAATAAGCTGATAAAAGCGTCATTAAAGGATGGATCTGATCCCTCATTCCTTTATACAACGATTAGTCGCGAAACACCCTAGCGCAACTCCAAAAATTGGTTTCAGATGATTGTCTGAGTCTTGATTCCATTCAAAAGGGATTCGGAATAAAAGTCGTGAAATTGACCAGCATGAGACCGGATTGGATTCGAAGTCAGAGTTGGCCAGACTTGAAACATTTTCCAACCTTTCACGCCGAGTACCTTTCGGGTCGATGTCGCGACTTCTCGAAATTGAAACAGGATCAAGATCAAGACAATCCAAAGAGAGCTCTTCAAATATGCCTTAAGATATTTCTAATTTGTTCCGTTTAGACCTACTTGCATACTTACTTCGCTGGCCGTACAGAACAAGTGTGAACCATGGCCTTAGTCGGTTACTGAAGCCGGCTATATCGGATCTAGATCAATTCAAATTAAATTTTCAGAATGCAGAATCTGATGCAAATTGGCAATATAATTTCACATTAACTATCCATTTGCAAAGCATACCCCTTAACCCCACCTTCCCATTAAATAGATTCCATCCTTTCCCAACATCATCATTAATTTAAATTCCACCAAATCAATATCAAAAGTCATTTACAAAAATATCCCCGTCATGTGAATATTACCACTGCATTATTCAATTTATTGTATTGTTCGGGCTAAACGTTGACAACTGCGAGACTGCAAACTGATGAAAGGGAAAGTGAATAAATCATATAAAAAATATGTCATTCATAAAATTTAAATTTCATTTGACTTTTTCCACGCAAGCGACTTTTTTATTATTCATAATGCGGCAATTGTTGCCATTTAATCGCTCTTTTTTGCATTTATTGAAAGGAACATGTAGCATGTTACATTTTAAAGTACAGACGCAAAACTTGAAAAGAAAATTTTTCTTTTTTTCGCACTGAGATTACAAAAATTTTGGTAAGGGTTGCTTGCCTTACTATTATAGCAGAGATTAAAGTCGATCGATAAAGGAAATCAATTTGTCACGAAGTAACTCTGCTGGAAATTTCACATTAATCCCAAAATAAAGTTTGTTCAATTAATTAAATTTTTGAAATTTTTTGGTTTAAAAATGGAAGAGATTATAAAGTAGAGCAAATATTGAGTTACCTGGTAAGTCATACATACAGGACTTACATGCTTGTATGTGTTGGTGCCTCTCACGCTCTCACCCCGACCATAATTCTCTCTCAGAATTTCAATTTTTAGACAGCACAAAACATTCTTGCACATTTCAGTTGAAAATTTACTCTCAACATTTACGGATGCAAGAGGAAGTGCAGTTAAGAATAAGAAGGAACTAAAAATTTGTATAATTATTATTAATTAATGTGCACAAATTATAGAAACTGAAAAACTGTGGCTAATTAAATTTATAAAAATTAAAATTAAAATTTAAAAATTGTGAAAAATTAACAAAAAAAAAAACTCATTTTTTTGACTTTGCGTGCATGCACAAAAGAATTGCAAAATAATATATAATTTTTGGATTAACTCGTTATACGAAAAAATAGACTATAACTGTGGGTAGGTAAGTCTTTGACTATTATGATTATTTGATACTTTTTTGGTGAGGGGAGGGATATAAAATATTTAAAAAATTTTCTTTGGTTAAACACTGAATTTATAATCAGATAATCATCTCTGCATGATATTTAACGTCCATAAATAATTGAGATCTGGTTTTAAGGACTTTCAATTCCATTCATCAACTTTTAATTAAATTCACATGGCTTAACTTGAGCTCGTGGTTCATTCTGATATCAAAAAGAGAAATTACCAACATGTCATTTTTCACAAAATTACCACCCATTGCGAATTTACTTTTACCAATTTTCCAGTCATTCAGTGCCTGTGTTTGCCAATGCAATCACAAAAATATACAAAAACAGCACCGATCCCATATGCGAATGATGTGTGAATATAGAAAGGGTGTCGGTGGTTTGGAACATGATGGAACATGAAACATGACTCAATTCATGCTGCTTCCTATTGTTTTCATTGTGACTGATTTTAATTCATCATGACTTGATATGCTGGTGAATTGTTGGAAATGACCAAAAATATTATTCTTATGGGATAGTCCACTCTAAATTGATTATGATCATCAAAAATGAGACAGAATGGCAGATGGCATGTAATTACCAGTTCAGGATGGTCGGGGATATAAGCACAGTGCACAAAATAAACATAATAAATAAGAATCCGCGAAAATCTCTTAAAATATTGCGATGGCATGAATTTCGGGAATAATAAAAATAATATTTATGTTTATTTAAACTCAACGGTGCGCATGTATATAGGCACATAGTAAGCAGGAGAGGACATAAATTGAATTTAATATTATTACCTCTAATCCTAAATTTTATCGGCAATTATAGTCTGATATTATTACTAGGAATTAAAAATAAGCTTCTTGCCCTTATTATCATAAAATCACATCAACAAATCGAGCAAGCAAAAATGTTGATTCCAACAGAACTTCCAAAAATAATAATTCAATATATTATAGGCTTTAATGTATTTTCATATATGAAAAGGAGTTTGTTGGCAATTCCAATGGCATTAACAGTTGAATAATAATGAAATGAAAGGAGTTTGACGAAAGAGTGAGCAATGCATGCACATATACATGCACGACAATGTTGTTGATGACAATATGAAAGGGGTGAAATTTAGATGAGTTTGAATTGCATAAAATTGATATCAATTGACATCAGAATAATTCTGCATGCTTCATTATGCTTTCAAAAAAATTGACGAATCTATAAAGGAATAAATAGACTAAGAAAAGAAGGTTTAAAGACTAATTTAAATTCGTAGCAAATCGAATCGAAGTAATTGCACATTTTCTCATGCATCTGCATGGAATAAGTAAGATTAAGGGTTAAAAAAATGCCGAAAGGAGAAGATTAAGAGCAGATTTTTGTGCAAAAAAAACTAGTTCGAGTAAGGATTAAGGAAGACATGACAATAAGAATTTACGTGTTTGTATACTTGCATCTCAATCTTTAGTTAATTGTCTTCAAAGGATCAAGACTGATCATCCTTGTATTAAAATCTTGAAGTAAAAAAATTGGAACAAGAACCGGTAAATGATGAACTAGATTTACGTTTAAGAAATAATTAAGTAAAGAGTATTAAGTGCTCTTAAAAAACATTCTCAAGATATTCAGCATCTCAGGTAATAAATCTCACAATGTTTGATGGTTTTTCGTCAAGACACCGCAATACTGGGAAATGTAACAAATGAAAAGAAAGGATAGACTTTAATTTATCATATATATGTCACAACAAGTCCTGCAACCCATATTAAAAAAATGCATAAGAGAACTTATGGTTACTTTAACATATTTATAACGTATAACAGCAGCAGTATAGGAATTCCTTCATGGGACAATAACCCTGACACAAAAAATGTGAAAATCTAATTTGAATTTCTAATTCCTTTACATTGAATATGTCTTTTAGTTCATATTTTTTTTTTTAATCAACGGATCATGTCATATCCTTTCACCATCTTAATGCATCATAAAACACGTAACCATGAAAATATCATTTACTGTCTTAGACATTGCATGTAATATGTGTCTTATGTGTGTGTGGCAGGGGTGGAGTTGATGGAAGGGAGGCAAGGATATTTAGGAATTTAATTATGTATTTGTTTATTTAATTAAGGACTGTTCACTTTGCGTACAACATTCCGAGACAACTTCCAACTGTGAATTTATTACTACATCTAGTGTCATCAAAATCCTCAAATCCTCTTTGATAGCCTTTAATATCGACAGCGTCTAAAGAAAGTGTTCAGAAGTGATGAATAGTTCATGTTTCTAATAAAAAAAACATTAGCTGTTCAGACCTTAAGGTCCATAGCGCATTTATATGCATTTCATTGCTATTGATAGTTTAATGAGTGAGGAGAGAGAGAAATTTCTAATATTTTGAATTATTTCCAGATCCTTAGCTATCTCAGAATCGCCCTAGCACAGCGCCGATCTTAATGATCTGAATAGCTAAAGGTTTTTTTTTTTTAATATCTCAGAGACTAACACATGCATCAGTAAGTTTTAAGTACTCAAGTTCAAATCCTACACGAGATAACTTGGTTGATTACCTCTTACAAATTGCATGTCCTTACATAGCGAGCTGTTTAAATGACGGCTGAGTATGTGAGCTAGTTGTGTCATCTTGTTAGTGTCAACCACTAACTAGGGAACGCCTATCGCTTCTAATTGTAATCTAAGCACGAAGTTGACTCAAATTGACTTTTCCATTCAATATCTGAGTCAACTTTAAGCTATGTACAACTTTGAGCCGTATGTACAATACTTTGATGAGCACCAATCTACTAAATACTACTGCATACTCAATTTGGAGTGAGCAACTTCTGTGCTTCGACACACTAGTGTCACCAAAAATTATTGGAAATCACATGAATCCTAAAACGTTTGCAGTTTCCATCTACGCTTACCTCCAAGGTGTGCCACGAAAATTAAAAGTTTGTCCACCATTGATTTAGAGCCATAAATCCATCAAAATACAGTTCTAGCTCTTTAAACCACAATGCATGACTCAAGATCCCATCCAAAAATTCCCAACAATAATCAGACAATCATCAAAAATTGTAAAAATTACTATTTTTAAGTGTCTGACCCAACTACATCCCTGACATTGTGGATACGTTTATTATATTCCTTTAATAAACTCAACAGTGTCGAATATTGAGGTATATAATATTATTGAGGTATATATAATATTCGAAAAACCATTAAAATGTAAGTGATGAGCATATGGCCGATGATAAGACCAAACAAAAACATTTAAAGAAAACGTAAATCCATGACAAAGGTCATTAATTCGAGATCTTATCATCAAAACCAGAAGGGGTTGATACAATGTTTATTTTGCGTTACAAAAGTAAATAAAAAACTATTTTCAATTCCTTATTTACAAAAGGAAAAAGGCCGAGAAAATATAATAGAAGAATAAGAAGTAATCTCGCCCCGAAGGAGAGCTACAACAACAAAAAAGCATGAAAAAAAGAAAGTGTCAAGCCTTTGAAAGAACAACCTCTAATCCTTGCAAATGAATCTCTTATTACAAATGTTTATGTTACGCCTGAAAAACAAATTCGACCTTTTTTTTTTCTATTCATGCCTTAATATTGTAACAATTTATTTGTATATGATTGTAAGATGGAGAAAGAGTTATGAGAAATGGTCATTAAAAGAAAAATTGTTTGTATTAGCATAAAAGGATGCATCCCGTCCCATATCAAATGTAAAAGAAAAATAGAAAGTAATGACTAAGGGGTTAATGAAAGGTCCTTCCACAATATAATTTATATTTTATTCAAATTTCCTTTTTCCACCGTCTTTTAAAGACCCCTCAAGTCATATTTGCTTTTCTACTTCATTTACTCTAGCCACCGTTTCAGGCATCAAATTACACTCGCCGCGCACTTTGACGCCCATAAAATAAATCTCATGTTTATTATTGTCCACTTGTATACAGGAACGAGGAAAGAATATTAAAATTTGAATTATTTTTATGATGTACTCAAAAGTCAACATGAAATGCAATTTTGATGGGATTAAGGAGATAGACACAAGAAAAATTTACAAACATTCACCTTTGTGTATACTTTTGTCAATGTCCAGCTACTGGTCGACTAGGGGACGAATTCCTTAATCGGAGCGTAAAATCTATTTTTGTCATCATCTTAAAGGAACAAAAAAAATGCATTTCTTGTGTACGGGAAACAATGGACAGGAAAACGATGCTTCCTTATTTTTGTTTATCTTTGTAAGAAATTGTTACATTTGGGAAAAGGGAAAATGTCCCCTAAATATAGCAACACATAAATATATATCCATTGATTTCTTCTTTCTCTTCCTTTCTATTGACAAGTTTCTATTTTTATGGAAACAATTGTGCAATTTTTCATTTCTTTCCTTTTTTTTTCTTTACAAAATTATTTTTGCGCAAAATTTCTTGTTGAGGATGAAGAGATTGAACCGAAAAACCGAGTGTAAATTTTTGCAGTCGATGTCCTCGTCCAGGTGTTTGATTCCTGTTCCTTCATTAAAGTTCTTTGTACAATTTTCAGTCTCTCTCTTTTTTCTGAGACATGATTGTGTGTGTTTTGCTCTCGTTTAAGGAATTGGTGTGTGGATATGTGTTGAATGTTGTCTTTATTATGAGAAGTTGCTCATGAAATTGTGCTTAGCTGGGGATGATTGGGAGTTATGGACATTATGGAGTTGGAATTTATGTGCATCTTATCTTTAGTGGACTGATTTTTGATTTGACTGGCTATAAGGAAAGCTCAGTTAAGAAATGCAAGCATGAATTTCCTGCATTTAAATGCTCAGTCTTGCAGTTGTCGACATAACCTTATTCTGAAAAGCACATGTTGACTAATCGATTCAAAATCTAGTAATACGACGATGTAACTCTGTCATGGTGTCGGATTTACATTAAGCTAGATTAGAGCTAGATTTTTGATAGATTTACCAATTTGTGATATTCGGATATTTAGCAACAATGCTGCAGACCTGTAGTTTTGAACGAATTCTAGTTGCAAGTCTAGTTCTACAATCAAAATTCCGATTGCTTCCGGATCTTCGCTTCGTGAAGTTACACATCATAACGCTGAAATTCATCTTCATTATTATCTATCTATGTCTAGTTCTAAAGATGATTAATGTCGTCTAGATTCCCTAGACTAGCCAAACCTAAAATAGCCTGTTCACTCGAGTGCATCATCTTTGCCTCAAATTATTCATTTTTATCTCTTTTTCGTGCTTATCACAACTATAAATCCAATTACTTACTAACCTACATACTTCGCTGGATCTACAAGTCAAGTGTGATTCATGGCCTCCCTTAGATAGCGATTGAGTCTAGTTCCATTGTTAGCTGCGCTTTTCCAATTAATAATACCAAATGCTACGCTGTTACTAATTTGAAATTGACAAGTAGTAGCAAGCGATAGAGCTAGCTTCAGGCGCCGACTGAGGGATGCAATGGATCATACTTGATTTGTACGACCAGTGAAGTTAGTAAGTAAATGCTACACTATGTCTATAAATAGTCTCTTTAAAAGACATCCAATGTTTCATCAAAAATTATGGACATCATACCCAAACTACCCCTCCTTAAAGGACGAAGATTCAGACAAGAATATTCACAAAATTTCGTACATTTCAAACCAGTTAGTGACAATAGCGAATTCCTTTGAAAATCCATCAAGGTCACTAAATCGAGTTACAATAACAAGAAAGAGATACAACAACATTTTTGGAACTGAAATTTTTGGAGGGTAACGAAAAAAAAAATTGAAAAAACTTTCTTCTTATTCTTTATCCTTTTGTTGCCATCTTCACCACTCGTTTCCTCTTCTTCTCACCTCATCTTATGTCTCCCGCCTTTTAATTTGCAAAATCTGCATTTTTTGTTCTGTAACAATTGCTTTTAAATTGAATATAACATTGTTAATGGTAATAAGTGTAACAATATATGTATAGACATACGCATATATATGAGGCAATTACTTCATGCATGCATAAATTTTTTCCTTTTTCTGCATCTTGTATTATTTATTTTTTTTTTGTCGTTGTTTGAAAATTGAATTTTGAGTTTTAAAGAAAGTAGAAACTCAATGGAATCACAATTGCATAGATAATTGCCAACAATTTTTAAAAGTTTACTGAATTGTAATGAATTTTAAAATACATTTTCTGTATCAGCATCTCTCATATATGCGATATTAAATACCTTCGAGGGGTTTGAAGGTCTATTCAAAAAAGAGATCATTTTCAAACCGCTTTTCAAGTGACTGCATGTGTAAGAATAATAAATTTTAGAACTAATCGAATATGCAGAAATTAAATGAGATTTTTTTTTTTCTTCTCTTCTTTTGATATCGAATTTTTGTGTGAAAAAGTATAAGTTTACAAATGAAATGAAATAAGCAGAAAAAAGTCTTCAACTGGAAAAAATAGGAACAATGAGATTGAGTTTTGATATGGGATTGGGTGATGATATTAGAGCATTTTTTGGATGATGTTGTTGTAAGGACGTTGACTGGGATGCTGAGCTATTAGAATATTGTCTGAAATACTATGGAGTACTTCCTATAGAATACTTTTGAAGTTTCTTAAACATAAAGCTAGTCCAGAGATCGAATCCGATGATTTTTTTAGTCAGCGGCGACTTAGCTAAGCGGAAATTTTAGCCGGCTAAAAAACGACTTAGCTAAGCCGATTTTTAGCCGCCGACCTAAGCGACTTCGATCTCTGAGCTAGACCTATAGTTGACCTGGACATTTCAAGTAACCTGAGTGGCAAAATACAGCAAAACTCACGTCATTAAAATGGATCAAAATCAGCATTTATGGTGTCGTCTGGACTATTTTGCATCTTATCGTTGATACGACGATGTAACGGTTCCCTAGTGATTATGTTGTACTGTACAGATTAGCTTCTTGAACGGGAGACTTCTTCTGGTGACGATTCTTTCGTATCTTAGCATCGTAAAGAAGTAATCCCTTTGATTTAGACCCAGAACTCGAAGTCTAATTGAATTTTACATGATTTTGAGTTGACTTTGGTAGAACTCGTTATAGGCGACATCTACGAGAGGCCATGATCATTGATCTGTACATGATTTTGAGTTGACTAAAGTCGACTTTTCAATCCAAAATATGATTCCACTTCAAGCTCTTCTTAGACCCAAAGAGTCCACTCTCATCTTAGTTTCTGAGTCTTGCATAAACCTCTGGTATGTCGTAATATACATTTTGAGTACCTTTGAACAACAACTAAGTCCATTCCCATACAATATCCCATCAACTCAACCAGTCAAACCACATTACATCCAACAAAAATAAATCCCAAGTAAACGACCTCCGCAAAAAAAGAAAGAACTTCAAAGTATCATAAAAAGAACAAAAAATGTTGATGGATCATCGATCATTCATTCATTCATAAAGGCATCAGTTCATAAAAAATAATAATGAGATTTTCAGCACAAAAAAAGACGATGATGATGAAAAAAAATTTCTTTTTCGGTTTTGTAAGACATACAGCATAACACAAAGGAATCAAAAAGATAGAATTATTACCCATGAGATTGTTAGAGTAAATTGGATCAAAAATCGATACAATGTTCTTATATCTGATGTACATTTTTTAACCATCAAAAAAATATGCTTTTTTTTGATCGATTCACAGCTGTCTTTAATCCATCAAGCGGTATTTTGATACTCTTTTTTATACTGCTCATTTTTTATAGATCTGCAATCCTTTTGTCTGTGAGATAACTCAACGAGTCTCTCGAGAATATCAAGATATGGACGAAAAACTAGTTGCTAATTTTACAGGAATAACTGAACAATTTTTTTTTATTTTATTCCAATTTCAATTGCAAAAAATTGTAAAATAAGTTGGAAAGGGTTAAAGCTATGTGCAGAATTTAAATAGCATGATATTGAGTTATTCAATATAGTGTAACGTAAAAAGGCCGTATCATTTCCCTATAAGAGTAGTTGTGACTTACAAGGACATGAGGAATCAAAATAAGAAGAAGAAAAAAAGAAAGAAAATAATAAGAATAATAATAATTTAAAAAGCAACTGCAGACGATGATTGTGAGCACCTGGCCTTAGACTTCTGGTCTGGAAGACGTATGAAGCAATTTCATTCAAGTCACACAAGAATATTGAGAGAGTGAGAGACAAAAACAATTACTTCCATATCCTTATGGATATATGTGTCGAGAGAAAATAATAATAATAAAAATTACGTTATTCCAGGTAGTCGAAAATAAACAGCCATACGACTACGATTGAATGAAATGTTTTTCTTAAATTAAATCTGACAATGGCAAGAAGCAAAAAAAATGTTTAATTTGAAAAGGCTCTGCTTGGATTTTTTTTCTTCTTCTTTAATTCTTTAGAAATTACGAATTGTACAGCAAAACACCCAACAATGGTGAATCGTTTAAAAGTCGAGCAGTTTGAATTATTATTGCACAATTGCATTTCTATGGAAACCAACTGGAAATCGCGCAATTCCATAAATTTTTAATAGATTCTTGTTTTTTTTCGGTCAGGATAAAAAAGCATGTTTAGTAAATTTTGTTACTTTTGAGTGACTAAAGCGCATTTTTTGCTTACTGGCTTGACTGTTGCCTCTCTACCAACAAGTTCCATTCATAATTTGCATGAAGAACTATCAAAAAAGATAGATTGACTCACAAACAGACTGTCGGACAGATTGTCGGACAAACTGAAGAAAGCATTGACTGACGGACAAACTGACGGACAGACTGACGGACAGACTGACGGACAGACTGACGGACAGACTGACGGACAGACTGACGGACAGACTGACGGACAGACTGACGGACAGACTGACGGACAGACTGACGGACAGACTGACGGACAGACTGACGGACAGACTGACGGACAGACTGACGGACAGACTGACGGACAGACTGACGGACAGACTGACGGACATACGAAATTCCTAAAAGATTGACGGACAACCTGATGACCGGACTAACAGACAGGCCAGCAAACCATATTAAATAGCAAAAATTTCCACAATTGCCCGAAAAAACCACTAAAAATAGTTGTAGGACATAAATTGGAACTGGATACAAAAGGCATTTAAAATTTATTATAATTTTATGATTATGAAATGCACCGAATTGCTGACCATATCGAATAATCAACCCATGTAGTCATGTTACTCAAAAACGCATTTCTCTTTATACTTTTTTTTTTATTACGTGCCATATGCGGGTCAAAGCACGAGAGCTACGGAGATCCCTTATTTGAAAAAGTAAACCAAAAAAAGGAGAAAAGTTATCGCAGTTAAACATCAAAAAAAGGAACAAAAAAAAATACATGCAATTACGGTATATGCCATGGAAAATTATCGAGATTAACCGTAAAGTGAATGCTGATAATTTCAACCCCGTGTTCCTGTTTCTGTTCTTTTGATAACTTTAATTGAATTCGAATTTAAGTACAAAACCACAAATGACAAATGAGAAACAAAGGTTGGCATTCAACCCTCATAATTGATGATTGAATAGGCCGTGTGCTACCATTTTTGCGGTTCTTTTAGAGCATTTATTAATAATATGCAGAAATTGGCAGTGCCATAAATTTTTTGCATGTGACTTGACTTTTTGCACGATTGACACTTAAGATAACGATGATTGTTCAGTTGAATGCTGGACATACCTGAGGGTATGTTAATGCACGATATTGTATAATTTGTGTACCATATGTCCATTGCATTTACATTCATCAAAATGGAACTGAATCATGAATAATTCATGGACATAATTTTTTCTGGATACAGTTGCTGTTCACTTGAAATGTTTCATTAATTTCCAATACTTTCTGTTGATGACGCTCGTGACATGAAACAATTTATAACGTTCAGCTCAATTGTGTCATCAGTCAATTGCTTTACATAATAATTTTAAGGCCATCTGGTTCCATCCACTAAAGAGAAATCCACGAGTGAAAGTTATGATGGTAAACAACAATTAATATTCATTGAGAATTGATAGCACTTATGTTGCTTATGCTGCATCGCGATACTCCTGTGCATATATACAGTCAGTAAACAAATAATTAGTGACTGTTTGACTTTTTTTTTTTTATTTATTTTCCACATGTTCGATTTTTGTTCCATTTTTTTTTGCCAGCCAGCATGATTCGATGTCGACATTTAACGCCTGTAAATAAATTCTATTTCCTTTTTTAAGAACAAGCAGCAACAACACTAAAAAAATGTAACGAAAAAACAGGTGCAGAACGAGCAGACTAAATTTAATAATAATAAAATGTGCATCGGAAAAGCATTAAAAGGAATGAGTCATAAATAAGTGGTGCGACTTAAGAGCCTTGAAGATCTTTGCGTTAACTAATTTATTGTTGAAAATTTTTATATTATTGGGTTTTTATTAAGGAACATATTATTGACAAATTAAGTCGAGTAAACATAAATGAATGAATTGGGATATTTTTTTTATCGAAGATGTTTCATGGGAGGTGCTGAATAGCTTGAAGTTTTGGAATTAGGAATGTTTTTGTGGATCTTGAGAATTTATAAGGTAATTTCTGGCACATGCTTAATATTAGAGGTCAAATTTGATTGAATTATTGGATGGATTAGACAGCTGAAATTGAGTTGATTGGCACTTTATTTCGAGTTGTACTTTGAGCGGTGCTTTGTATGAAAAGGATTAAAATATACCCGATCTGTGCAACATGTTCACCAGGTACGTCGTATTAACGGTAAGACGCGAAGTAGCCCTGTTGATATAGTAACGGCTAATATCGACGTTTTTATGACAACAATGCAGTTCACTGCTCGGGAAAATGTAATGACAGCTTAGCAGTACATGCTTACTTACTTCGCTTGCTGTAAAGATCATCTGTGACCCCATGTCCTCTCTGAGTTGACGTCAAAAACTTGCGCTATTGCTGACTGCCTTTGCCAATTACCAATAGCAAATGCTTCATCGTCTCTATCAACAGCCTCTCTCTAAGAGACAGATTAGCAATAGCTTCAAAGAAATTGGACTTGTATGGAGTCAAATGGAGTCATTAGAAATTACGTTACACTGTAGAATGTTTTAAAACTCCCTAATGATTGACATTGCCTTAATAAGTCTAATTTACTTACTTACTTCGCTGGCCGTACAAATCAACTATGATCCATGGCCTCCCTCAGATATCGCCCATAATTAATATGTCGCTTATAATATAATAAGTCTAACACTTTTGTACAAAACAGTTTAGCAGAGCTCGATACCGACTCAACTTTTGAATAGAAAATTTGACTCAACTACATCTAAAATTCCAGTCGTTGAAGTCGCTCTACTCTCTAAACTAAACAAGCACATGTTGTTCAACGTTCCATGTTCTTCCTTTCCCTATCTAATAGCTTAATATCAAATTAAAGCATAATTTAAGAAAATTGTATTTTCAAAACATGAAATCTGAATCACGAAACAAGTCGCAAGGTGTTCAAAAATCTTAATTAAAATAGAAACAATCGGAAGTTAGTTAGAAACTGAATTTTAGAGGTCGTTAGTAAATGATGTCTGATGGAATATGGAATGTCAGTCTACCAGGTAAAGAGGATGCTCTTGAGAGCTTTATGAGTCAAATATACTAATTGAGCATGTTAGCAATCGTCGTTTTCAGCATACTCTGCAGTTGAGAGCACGTTTTTTGCCTGCTGGGGTCTAAAATCAGGCATAGAGTCATTTATCAGGCTCTTTTAAATTCATAGATCACGTATTTAGTCCTTAATAGCACATATCATTGATAAATGCCCTGTACAATTCTCAGAAAACGTCTAAAAGGAGAAACTGAATCTCAAATTATGATTCTTACTTACTTACTTCCTTGGTTGGGGCGCACGGAGGCCCATTGCCACATTTAAAGAACGTCTGTAGGCAGCTCTTTCTTTCAATAAATTATGATTCACACACCTTTAAATCAACGACCACATTTCTTCGTCTTCAACGTCACTAATTAATGACCCCTCCATCAATTCCTCAGAAATCCATTCGCTCATCAAAAAATCATACCTCATGAAACATCATCAACGTCTTAAATCAATTAAGACCAAAAAAAAATCTAATTCACAAGAAAAAAAAATTGAAAATTAGTTACATTTTCTACCTTCATTTCCTTCCAAAACCATCGCAGCGTTGAATATTACTTTTAAGACATTAATTAAAAAAATTCTCATCTTGTAAGTCGTGTCTTGTTCTTATTCTTAATTCCTTCCTATTCCTTATTCATAATGGACATTTAGCTTGCGTGTTTTGATATTTAATGATATTTTAAGCACATTTAATGTGTAATAATGCATGTCTTCAACTTCAGCCAATTATGAACAGAAGCAAGTTCGTCATGAGAATGAATCCATGGACATACTTTTTAAGCCTTAAGGGAAGTTTTTTTGGATATTTTACAGTCGAATGACTTTCTCAACAAGTTTTTTTTGGAAATTATATTGATTACTGCTGGGAATTAATATTCATGATTATGATGTATGGACAGACATAGAAGTTGTGTCCTCAGACATCCAATTTCCTTAAAGGATATAATTTTATTTTCATCATGTTTTGATTTCCTTTGTGTCTCTTGACCAACCCTCATTTCTACAAATATTTACAATTACATCTTTATCGCTTTTAGGAAATCAAAGACAGGACATCCATTTACATTTTTCTTTTCTTTTGTCATTTCAGAAAGCAGCAATTGAAAGACACGGAAGTGAAGAAGTAAAAAAAATGTTAAAGTGGACGGTTAAAAAACGTCTCACTGACGATGCACTGAGTGTGTATGACGACAATGCAGAAAATAATAATAATAATGGAATTAGAAAAATTCATAGTCGAAGGTCAATGGGTGATGGACTGACTGATAATCATAGAAATAATAGAAATATTCGAAGACGATCGCTAGGCAATTTCCAAAATAGCAATAATAATAATAATAATAATTATAATAGTAATGATAAGGAAAATAATGGAGAATTGACACCAGTAAGGAGGATCCAAAATCGACAAAGTTCAACGCCATTAAATGACAGTAGTAATTTCCATAAAACATTCAAACGAAAGCATCATGTGATAGCACAATCAGAGAAAGTTAGAATAGCATCGCCAACAATGTCACCAATATCAATGGCAACAAGTAAAGATATTTTCTTTAAGGAACCTCCGACTGTGATTTTTCAACAAAATTATGCACCAACATTGCCATCATTTGATATCGAATATTCACCAACATCATTAATCATGAAAGCAGCTCAACATAATCCAATTATTAATAAGAGACAAGCGGTGCTGAATTGTAGTATAAATAGTTATGACAATAATGATGAAATTCCATGCAAGAGATTAAAATTTGATGCACTTGACATGTCATATGAATTTAAGCCTGAAATGGCAACAACATCATCACCATTATCCACGCCATTGACTGTAAGGAAGTTTCCTGACAATAAAATTCAATTGACATCAATTTCAAGTCTGTCAGATTCTGAGCCGTCACTAAATTCATCGGAAGTTGGTGACACGACACTACAACAAATGATTGATGATATTCTGGCAAGTGCAAGGCATGGAAAGAAGTTTAAGCAATGTTTTCCAAAAACTAAAGTCAATGTCCCAAAGCAGCCTGTCCATACCCAACGTGATCGTAATTCCAACTTTGTTAAACCACTCAGCATCGATTGTGACAATATGGAACAGAAAAGTATCGAAAAGTTGTTGTCAGCAAGTAAAATTGCACAAGCAGCTGAACGTACATTGATCATTGCTGACGATGCAGCTAAGAATGAACGAGAAGTGAGAGAGAAAACACCTCAAAAGACTGACATCGTTGAGACTGTAGACTTAAAAAATGACGAATCCTGCCATCTAAAGAGACAAAATGCTGTACGAAGGAAGAACACAAGCAATGAGAATAAGAATCGGAAAAAGTTGAGTGACAGTGACAAGGCTAACAAGGAGAATGTCCATCATGACTCAACAATTCAAAAATGCTTGAGTTTTTCATCAGCAAATTATGACGAAATTAGTGAAAAATTCAAGAGATCATCTGTTGCTTCCAATTCATCATCATCGTCAGCATCTTATGCCTCACAAACCAAGTTTGCTAAGAATTTACTGATGAAGGGGTCGTTGGAACTGGCAACGACTTGCGATGAGAATAAGAAGAAGATTTCAATTCACGGTGAGTGTGGTAATGTGTTGCCACAAATCTGTTGCTTTATTGATGATTGTTGGGAAAATTGGAAGTAAAATTGCGGACTAAGATTGAGTATTAGCTGTATTGAGTATTCAAGACTTGGGTGCATCCCAAAAAGAGGGTCATTCCCTAGGTCAGCGTCCTTTAGGACATTTCTAAGTCAGAATACTCAGTAGATTGAGATACCCTTTAAGAATCCTTAATTTTCGAGTCCATGTCCTCAAATTTGAATTATTTCCAATTTTTCCATCAAATTTTCATCCAAAATTCCTCTAAAAATTTAAACTAATGTCAATTTCCATTTCCAAAATCCACAGTTAAAAGATGCAAAAACCTCCAAAGAACAGACGAATCCAAAATCCACGCATATGTAAAGTGCGCACTAGTTCCGCTAAACACCGTCTGCAATCAAAATATATACCAAAGAACAGCTGTCCATAAAAATTCAACTTGTCCCGTTTTTGATCACAAATTCAACTTTGAAATCAATGGCATAACCGACTATGCTAAATATGTTCAAATAGCCGTGTGGCATAGGAACAGACATTTAAAGTAAGTATAACGGTTTTTTAAAATTTAAAAATATATTTTGTATCATGATAGTTGTGATACATCTATGACATAGAGATTATATATTTATGAATATTTTTTGTTATTTCTTTGCAGACGAAGTGAATTTTTGGGTTGTCTAATGATTTCCGTAAAGAACATAATAGGACGCAATATTCAAGGATCCTTTTTACTACAACCTCAAATTTGTTTATCGAGTCCTTCGCCACTCATTCCTGAGGCGGAAGACAGAATGTTAAGCTATTTTTAAGGAAAAAAAATGTTATTTTGTCGTTACCATCGATGGATATTACATGCATACCAAAAAAAAACTTTTAATAACATTAATTTAAATATTTTTGTTTCTATCAAAATTCAAAATTTAATATTATAGACCTTTATTATGAAACTGTGATATGTTTTAATAAAGTTATGTTTGGAATAAATTTAATAAAAAATATGAAAAATAATTCCTGGTTGTCAACTCATTTATGACCTTCACTTATTACGTTACGCAAAAAAAACGAATTTCTAGACCCCCCTTGCACCCCCCCCCCCCTGTTTAGCCTGTTACAAAATAGCAGACCTCCCTAAAAAGCGAACGTAATAAGTGAACGGCCCCTTACTTACTTGCTGACTCCGCTGGTCGTATAGATCAGTTGTGATGCATGGCCTTCTTTAGTCGGTACCTGACGCTGGCTCTATCGCTGACTTTCACCTCCCAATTTCCGTTACCACGCGCAATACTATCTCTATCGACAGCTTCCTTCCAAGAGTTCTTAGGTCGTTCACGTGCATTTATGACCTTGCCTAATTTTTTTACAGATGAGAAAATTGAATTTTCAGTCATCAAAGAAAATTTTGTGTCGATTTCCTTGACAAGTGATGCAAAATCAAATCCTATTACCGCTTTGCAGACTCGTTCATGGAATGCTGAAATGTTATTAAATTTAAAGTGTCATTTTTTAAAAGGTTTAGGTACAATTGTCACGAGACTGCTTTAATAGGTCAATTGGAATGAGTTTTTAAAGCTGGCATCGGAATTTTCAGGTTCAATAATTTTCCAGACAAAAATTTTAACAATTTATCATTTTCATGTTCATTTATTATTTAATATTTAAGAAAATGGCAGATCCAGCTTCCGACGAACATTAAACGCCCTCATGTGCTTTCTTTAAGAAAACTAGTAAGTATGTCCATTTACTACATAAAAGAAAAACGAAAAATGGACATTTAAATTCTCAGAATTTCCATTGTGTGAATCCAGATCCATCAGATTTGTCCACCTTCCTTAGCTTCCTAAACATGTAACAAGTGAACGGCCTCATATCTTCTTGATGTTTTGTTGCCATTATCATTTCTCCGAAGTGATGTTTTATTGATAATGTTGTACTATTCGGAGAACATTGAATGGGACTAAAAATAGGAAAGATATATGAAATTAAAATTCTTAAGACTGTTTCTCGGAAGGCAAGTAATTAACAAAATTTTAGTAATCGACATTTTTGTCAATTAAAGTAAATACGATTTGGGATCGTTTCGATGATCGTTCACTTATTACGTCAGTGATTTTGTTACAGAACGTAATAAGGGGCTATTTACTTATTACTTAACACTCTTATGGGGAGGAAGTGAATTTTGTGATTTGAAAAAGTTCGAAGACGACTTGAATTTTGTAAAGAGCCGAGTCGACTCTAAGATTTTACTTCGTTTAGCATGTCTAATTTTTTTGATTTAAAATTGAGTTCCAGTCCCTAAAAACCATTTTGGGTGTTTCATGTACGTGATTTTGGTAGAGACTTACCAAAGATGTGCAAACTACGAAAAATATACAAAAGGTTTCTGGCTATAATAAAATAATGAAAATTTCAATTCATACATACATTTTGTTCCAAACCACTCAACTGCAAGGAATGGTTGTGTGAGTGACATGATAAGTCGAGAGGTCAAAAAGTAGATTTTTCATGTTACGTAATAAATAAACAGCCCTAAAATGAATGACCCATTTATTGCTTCAAACAACAAGCTTGCTGCTCTCTTTTCCCAGTATTTGCCATTGAAAAAGTATTAAATAAGTATTAACATATCAGCCACAAATTTGAAATTTAAATCTGATAACTTTGTTGAATAATTAAATCAAACAAGCCAATAAGCTTGGTTTAAAAATTGACAAAAATGAATAATTTTGTTAAAAAGGGAAGGAGATTAGTTATATACATTCCCAATGTCACTAACATAGCCCCATCCTCCTTCTATATGAATTTAACCTTGAATCTAGATTCTGAGATTAAAAAATTCATTTTTAATACGTAATAAGCGAACTCCCATAATTAACATTCCAACAGATTTCTCAAGGCCTCCAAATAAGAAGCCATTTCATGCACCAAATCAAGACTGTAATAAAAAGAAGAACAAAACATTCTTCTTCATTTTACTAGACCGATAAAAAGGTGAAACGACCACAAATTCAATTGCTATGACATTTTCCAATTTTTTATCGACACTTGTCAACCTTTTGCGCCATTCCCAAAAATCAAACACGTCTCGTGTCTGGGTCTAATGCTATAAAAAAAGATACACGAGTTGTAGTGAGAAGTGTTTATGAATCAAAAAATGAATAAAAAGTTCCATAGCAACTGAAAATGTAAATTTAATGTAAACAGCATCACAGTTCTTAGGCGGATCATTCATTTAACATAATTGTCTATAGCGAGAAGAGTTTTAAGTTCAAATACTAAAGAAATGCTAAATTTATGAATGAAAATGGGTTGCTAGAATTATGAAACTTTTTGTGAATGAATATTGTGATTGTTAAGGCTTAGCACGTTTTTGAGTTGAGGAAAAATCAAGTGTTGGGTTGAAGAGCAGCATAATGAAGTCGACACGGTGTAGCTATGGTTCAGATCATACCAAGACCATCCATTGTCGTTGCGTTAGGTTGTCGATGTTAAATGCAGTCCTGTTTGTATTATGTTGCATTCTCTGCACATGTTGGGTTTGATACTAACTTACTTAAACCACGAACCATTCCTATCGTGATTTACTGCAATCCTTTTGTTTGAATTCAAACTTCAATCTTTAATTTCAAGGACGGATTTTGAGTTGTAACAGACTTGAACATTCCTGTCACTGATTAAGAGTACTTTCTCTTGACATTTGAAAAAGCTGTAGATTGAACTTCGGCTGTCGATATCCTCATGTTTCAGATAGATATAACATAGGAAACCACGATAATGGATCCACTTTGGTCAGATTCGGTGTGGGACTTCGGCTTCCCAAAACCTTCATGTTTCAGACACTCTTCTGAAAATTGTACTTACTTATTTAATGAAACCTTGCTTCGACTAAGAGCCTAGGTTATTATAAAAAGGCTTTCCGTCTGACTCTATTGCTGGCCACATCAAGAAGTTATATAAATTCTCTGATTTGAAGTCTAATTTAGATTCCTGAATCACTGTTCTATGCCATGTTGCTTGTGGCGATTCTATCCGTATAGATGAACCGTGATCCATAGCCTCCCTGAGATGAAACCTAAAGCTGGCTTAATCGCTGGCTTCCGCCTGCCAATTGCCTATACCAAATGCAATACTGTCTTTATCGACAGCTTCCTTCTAGTAGATATCTTTACGACGATATCTCAAATTTACTGCATCGTGCTGTTTGGGTGTATCATCCCTCCAAGTAAGCACACTTTCGGAAGATACCAGTAATATTTCAAAGGTCAAACCTCTCAGTAGGAGGTAAAGGGTGCTAAGGAGGAATATTTCTCATACATTTCAGCCACGCTCGTGATACCTTAAATGTCAATTCAGTACAAATAATTCCAAAATTAGAGACATTCACTCAGACAACATAAAAGCAGCACTTTTAGAAATGAAATATTTTAGCATGTGCTAAAAAACAAAATGTTCAAGGCTTACCAAAAAAACTTCTTCTTTTGCTTATTTAGACACGTTTTTATTCCTATTCAGTTCGAGTCTTAAGAGTCATTAAAAATATTTTACTAAAAAAAGAAGCAAAAGGAAATTTGTGGAAAATTTATGTTAATCTATAAACCAAATATTTCGGAAGTAGAAGAAACGATTTTTTTGTTCGTGTCTATATTTACGTAAATATCGATTCTTAAGCATGAGAACTAAACATCCACGTACCCAACCCAAACATTTGCTCTCTCACTTCATCATGATTATTTGTCTTTTTTTTCAGCATAAAGCATGTACAAAGAAAACCTCAGAAACTTGTTGCTTTTTTCGAGGTTATGAAAAATGAGCTAAATTTAGGATGTCTTCATACAAAGAGACACAATATTTAATTTTCTTCGAGGCATGTTCATTACCCGACAAAACACAAAGCTGCATGGTAATTTAAATTAATTCAATTTACATGGAAATCGTTTAAGCAAATGATTCTACACACGTTTAGTCTTTTGTAGTCAGTAGACAGCTATATGTTTAAAAAATTGGATGCGCATCAAAAAATCAAATTAATTTTGTTCTTACACAAAGCTGATAAAATGACATTTACACTTTTGGTGTCTATGAGATAATTTTTGTGAAATGAATAGTCAGGGATGTTTGGAAATTACGGAATATCAAGGCTCGAATTCAACTAGAATTTTATGTGAAAAAGTCGACTCCATCTAAATTTCGAATGTCAAAATGTTCAAGCTCACAAAATCCGAGTCGACTTCGAGCTCTGGGAAATTAATTACTTTGATGGTCGTTCAGATCAATAACATTCCATAGGCTCTCTCAGATGCCACCTAAAACTGGCTCTTTCGCTGGTTTCCGTCTGCCAATTCCAATTGCAAATACTTACTCTCTCTATCGACAAGGGTTCTTTGCAAGAAACTTCTTTGGGGCGCACGAGAATAACACCAAGAAAAGCTTTATAGGCCTACCGCAACAATTTGTATCAAAACCACAAAACAAACCATTTGTACTTCGTAGCAAAATTGTAACCACAACCCCCGACCTCCCCACCTTCCCACCTTTTCCCTTAGTGTTACGTAATTTCTCGATTTGTTCATGATCAGGGTGGCCAGAGGATTAAATATTTTCAAGCGATGGACTTGAATAATAGTGACCTTCAGCATCCTGAAAATGTAAAGTTCAAAATTTGTTCGTAATCGGTAACTTAACCAAAATTTTTGCAGGTCCATCTTTGAATTAATCTTGACAAATTTGAGGCTTTGTCGAGACACTTTGCAGCAAGATATGAAAAGTGCTCCACAGCAAATTTACTTCACACCCTTCCTTACTTCTTCCCTAAGCGTTACGTAATTTCCCGATTTGTTCATTATTGTTCATGATTTTTTCACACATACTACGGTAGGAAAGGTTTCTAAAAATGCTATTTTTTGCGTCACGCAATTTTTGAACGTGCCCTCATTGGGCAAAGATTAATTTTTTGCTGATATGGATAAAAAAAATCGACATGAGCTTTAATGGCTCGGTTGAGTAGTTTTAGTGCTTTGAGTAAGAATTTAATATTTTTGTATGTATCACAAATATGAAATGTTCATGCATTTTTGATTCAAAAACCACCTCTAGAAAATTCAGGAATGTTCTCCATCATTTAAGGATCAAAAAATCCCTGCTAACTATGCCCTTGATAATAATTTCTCACTTCATTTTCAAGGAAATAACACATATTTATTTACTGTGGTATTTACAGGATTTATGCAAGCAGTGTTGATGCAAACAAAACAGAAAAATCAGGTTAGTTTTTCGTTTTAAATAACACACAAGACAACATAGTTAGTAACATTGTCTGCAAATAGATGAAATTTTGTAATTTTAAATAGTAAACAAGCACGTATGCTGAAAATTCATACGCAATGATTTTTGATGCACATTGATATGTATCATCTTGATTTTGTACGGTTAGCAGACAAAGTATCTAAAACTTCTGAAATAAAGCAGATTTGAGGATTTTACTGGATTAGAGCAGATGACCTTCGAGTTGCCATATGCTAATGATCTGCAGTCTTATGTTTTTCGCTATACACCTTACCATAGCTTCCCTCGAAGCCACACACGGCAAATATTCATGGCTTTTCCAAAAATTGCTGACGGTACACAGATTGCTCATCGCTTTCACACCCGGTAAAATATCATCCGTAGACTAAATGATAGAGCTTTGAGGTCCTGATTTCATTCTGACAAAAGAGCACGAGCCAACGAACTTCTTTAAAGAATGCTGTCGATATTGACAGTGAAGCATTGAGTATTAGAAATTAGCAATTCGCTGAGAAGCTAGCGATAAAGTCATTTTATGACGCCAACTGACAGAAGTCATGGATCACAGATGATCTTTACAGTCAGCGAAGTAAGTAAGTAACCAAAGAACTCCTGGAAGAAAGTTATCGATAAAGAAAGTATTTCATTTGGTATTGGCAGGCGGAAGTCAGCGATAGAGCCTGCTTTACATGGTTCGCAGTTGATCTGTACGGTCAGAGATTTAAGAAGTAAATAAGTCCCTAAAGAGCCTACTCTCCTTTTGTGTCATTCGGAACTTGATCTCATCGTCTGTTTTTATAGCTGCCAATAAAGCATATCTTCATGAAAACAAATCAGTATCTACACCAAAAATCAAACTTTCGACAGTATTGCTTAACATCCTAGAGTTTATTCTAGAAATCAGCCTCAATATTCACTCAGCATCTCAACTATCTACAACAAAAAGATTTAAGTTTTATAATAACACTAAAGATAAACAGAAGCTACAACACAGTAGCATATTCACTGCGAGCATTTTAATTACAATGCAAACATCAATATTTATATCCTATATATAAGCTTCTTAAAAGATTAAGTTAATAACTTGCACATGCCAGCCTTTTTTATTCATTCTCATCATACTCAATTTTCTGTGGATTCTTTCCATTGACAAATTTAATCATTTCCTGTTCCTTTACATCTAAATCAACCACAAAATATTTCCTAATGAATGGCGCCAATAATCTCAAATCAACATCTGATGGATCATGAAATCCAAATATTAAGCTATAAACTACCGATGATAAGATGACGATTGTTGATCCCAATAATGTATAATACATAAAGGATAAATGAAAAAAATCTCTATCCGGTGGGGCATGATTGTTTGTTATATTTACAGCATTGAACTCATACGTACATCCTTCAACAGATACTGGCTTCATGGGATATGTAATATTGCCCATGGCAACTTCTGTTTGCACTTTAGATATAAAAGCAATCATTGCAACACATCCTGTTAATGCGCCATATAACGTTGCACGCTTATCAATCCATGGTATGAGTATACCAATTATATAAACACCCAACATTGGACCAAAACATATTGATGGTATAGTCATTGCAAGCTGTAAAACTGATCCCATATGTTGTACAACATACACAAGTGCTACGGCAATAATACCAACAATTAATACCGTTGCTCGCATTATTATTGCACTCATTTTCTCAGAAATTTCATTTTTCATGTATGGCTTACAAAAGTCTTCAAGTACAACAGCTGAAAATGAGTTTAATGCTGTTGACAATGAACTTAATGAGGCTGAGAAGACACCAGCTATAAATAGACCTGATAAGCCTGGTAAATTCTTTAATATTCTCGTGACATATAAAGGCATAATTTGATCCTTTGCCTTTGCAAGTTTTGTTGTCAATGGATCGCAGTCATGGTATGTTGCGTATAGTAATAATCCATTATAATAGCACATGAGATTTAGGATTAATATTCCAGCCATATAAGTCATTTGACACTTCCTAGCAACATGAACATTTTTTAGTGCCATAAATCTCTGAATCATACTTTGATTGATTCCCATGTATGTACGGAAGAATGAGCCACCGATAACCATTGTCCAGAAGGAAATTCGTATGGTTGGATCGATGTTAAAGCTGTGGAAAGAAGAGAAAAAAAAGGGTAAATAATGTGATGAAATACATTGTATTATGGATAGGATGTTTATTTTTCTTATTGAGCATGTTTGTACTGAATTGACATGACAGTGTGTCTTGAGACAAGCTGTAAGGAGCCTTTAGACATAACTCAATGTTGTCAAATACAATTTTTATGCTTGTTAGGTTTATATGAGATTGAATGCTGGAAATAGTGGAGTATCACTGTCTTGCACTGCTTACTCGGGTAGGGAGACTCAAATCGATTAATTGGTCCAAAATTCGGCATTAGGTCTGCGTGGCTCAGACTTGGTGTCAGGTTAGGTTTAAATCCGAATCCATCCCAGAGTCACGGCAGCACGGTGTCGAAGTTTGGAACAATCAATCGATTTTGTGCTATTCAAGCTAGTAATGAACAGGAACTACATCAAAACACTCTAAACTAGCATGTGCTGTAAAGACAGGAGCGTATTCAAGGGGTAAGGGAGTCGTGGGAGTCAACCCCTCAAAAGCAAGTTGGTGTGACTAAAAACAGCGAAAAATCACTCAAATCTGACTAGAATTTCACGAATATGGATCATATGGGTTAGATTGACTGATGACTATGAACCCGGGCTGAGAAACTAAGCAGTAATGAGTTTCTCAGCTCCACCGAGACAAGTTTCTTCGGTATCGGCGGTATTTGTAAGAATATCACGGTATTACCAGCCGGTATCTCAGCTTGGCTCTAACTACTGCACAACTGATTCTTTTTCGCTGTCTGTAACAATATACAGGCATCATGAGGAAGTGTAGGTTCAGACAACTCAAGTGACAATGCTACAAAAATTCCAAAAATGTACAAAACATTGTCACCAAAGTTTCCCAGCCCCTCTTGGACAATATATTTATAACTAAAGTAAACAAGCATTAATAACAATAAGATTGACTCACTCAGGCATTGCCAGTCTTCCGCTTTCAATATTTCGTTCAATAACAACGGAAAGTCCACCAGCTTCGAAAGTACCTTTGACATTTATCAAAATCAATGTACCATACATTATCATGATTTGTATTACATCCGTCCATACAACCGCCTTTATATGAAATTGAGAATGATTATTGATTTTATGTGGAAATTTATGAATTGTGTTGTGCTGTCCCGAATAGCACAAATCGATCAAAAAACCAACTCCAGGTCATAGTGACTTTGGCATCAAATCAGAGTCATGCGGGCCTGATTTGGCATCATGCCAATATCAGACCGGGTGCCTGACATCGATTAACCGACTTGTGCTCCTCGGGTGTGCTGTTGTTGATCTCATAAGGAATCAAACTCAATTTAATTCAGCACTAAAGCTCCGTACCTTATTGAATCACACTTACCTTAATTCCACCGAGACATGTGTAAAAGATACATATGAACATAACAACAGGCGTTATCATATGAACATCCATACCTGTAGTTTGACTAAACGCAAGTGCTGGCACGTAAATCGCCTGAGAATTACAGATTTATAGAGTTATTCAATTTTGTCATAAAAAGGTATAGCTTATAGATCTACTTACTATTGGCATCCATAGGAGCGTGGATAATGAAAACATAACAGAACCAAAAAGGCGAACTTTCTTATCAAATCGTAGCTGTAAATACTGAGATAAGGTGAGGAAAAGAAAAATTTGAAAATCATCATGACTTGCATTAGTTTAGTTGTGTTTTTTAATTTTGTGGATATTCAGGCTTTTGTAAGGCAATGAAGGGATATACTAAGGGTAAAGGATATAGGAACGTTCATAAACTACGTGGTGCTTAGGAAAGTGCTGTCCTGATAGTGTGCCATGGTATGCGGTATGCGATTTCAGTCTTAGTTCACCACCAAAGGATGACGTGGCAAAAATAGGTTCTGACAACAGCGGCTTAGGGAAAAAGGTGAGGGAGTTCCCTAGGGGTTCATAGTTTTGTTATAGAGCGTTCCAATGGGGTTTGTGGGTCAAAAAATGCTTTTTAAGGTTACGGATTTCCAAACAGTCTCATAATGAAGATGACTTGCTTGTGACTAGCTTCATCTGGATCTAAATCAGAGCTTAAAGTCTTCTCAGATTTTGTATAAAATACCCAACAAGATTCCACATAAAAATTTTGAAATTCGAGCTCTCTATTTAAAGCATCTATTATTGGAATTAAAGATGTTTATTAATTAGTTCACTGAGCTATCGAGGATGATTATAATAAAAATTAATAAACTGCCACTTAATGCTTAACTTATCCTCTCTAAACGCTCGAAATTATGTGTCTAACGATAGAAAATTATAAATTTTTAAAGCTGACGTTTTTTAAAAAAGTTTTAATTGAAATTTTTTTCTTTGTTTTCTGAAAAATGTTTGAGCACTTTGAGTCCTTTGTAGGATTTCTGAAAAAATTTCTCAACTAGTTTTGTGATAAAAATAAAAATTTTTTAGTCAAACATTGAAAATCAAGCTGGAAACATTCATTTGAAAATAAATTTTTTAAAGGAAATTGTTGAATCGGTCAACTTTTAAATGACGTCTTTTTGGCCTTTAAAATTAATTTCAAAAGTCAAGGCGTGGGAACTTCCAAAAATCCAGAACCTCCACGAGTAGTACAACTCAGTTAATCATAACAAAATCCGGCACCATGTCGGGTTGATTTTAGAATGTGATGATGATGAATTTAAACCAAATCAGCGTGGCTCTGACTTGGTGCTGGATTCGATATAAATCCATCACCATGATATGCCGGTAATGTCATCCCAAATTTGGTATGAACCGTCACCATGAATTCGTCACCATGCCCTATCAAAGTCAGTCTGTATTTTGGTACAGTTAACCGTCTTGTGCTATTCGGGTTCCTTGCAAGATTTTTGAAATGCTATTGGATATTCTTACAAATCTTTGTGGATAGCTTAGGGATATTCAAAGAGATTTCTAAAATCATGTTCAAGTAGGATGTGGGTTTTCAAGTATTCAATGTGGGTTTTAAGAGTGAACTCCCCATTTTTTTTTTTTTTTTTTGGAAAAATTCTTCAATTAGGTTTATTCCCGAGCAGCACAATGTGGTGTTGTAAGAATAATTTAGCGCATTAGCGTTAGTAAGGTTAAGTATTTGTGTTTTTTCCAATACGGTGTGTTTTTCGGATGTTTTTATGACAAAAAAATTCTTAAAACTCCTTAAATTCTTGCAATCCAAAGCCCCTTTCATCCTCAAAAAATGTCTGGTTGCACTCCTGACGTCAGAAAGTGTCAGAAAATGCTATGATTTTTGTAAGTCATTTTGCAAATTTTGTGAGTTCCCTCGAATTGATAAAAGTGATAAAATACTTTAAATTCATCTCAAAATGCTCATCACTTGCAAAATTCTCGGATTTCATCATCATAAACACAATGTCAACTCAACTACATAAAACTGCGTCATCATTCAATTACTGTTTTATCACAAACTTACACAATTGTTTCCAAAAAAACAATACGAAACATCCGAATTTAAAATATATGATTTTTTTTAGGAAGCTTACCTCATAAGCGGATGTAATTTGAAGTTCATGAAATATCGGAATGACTGTATGATGCAATACATAAGCAGCTATTAAATATCCAATTAAAATAAAAGAATACTGATATCCATAGAGATAAATTTCCGTGCTTGTTCCTAGAACAATTATTTCCATTTCTGAACTTTTTAAAGCAACAAATATTTAATTAATTCCTTACCCAACAATGCAATACCCGAGATACACGATGCAACAAGCGACATTGCAACCGGAAAAATTTTCATATTTCGACCACCGACAAGATAGTCTATTGCCTCAGATCCTCGTCGCAGATTTAGGACTTGTTTCTTCTTCTTGTAATCTTCATATCCAAAATAAAGTCCAACGACTGTACACGACAATAACATTGCTATGAAAACCAAATAGTCAGCAGTACCAAAATACTTTAAAGAGTCTCTCAGACTCTCAATTGTGTCATTATGTTGATGATTTACACTCATCTTTTGAAATATAAAACCTTTCACGATGACGACTTGAAATGCAATGAATAAAAAATAAAAAAAAAAGTTTATTTTTTTTCTTTCCATTCCAAAAATATAAAGCTACGAAGGGAATGAGAATTTACTGTATGTAATGCTTGTAAATATTTAGAGAGTATTTTTATATTAAATCGCTAGTTAGATTGACGTTATCTTTTGAAGGTGTAATTTTCACCTCATGTGATTACATTGAACTTGTAATGACATCCTGAGGCAGTGACAGAGGTGTTTAATTAACCCCAAAAGCATAATTAGGTTATTCCAGGTAATTTAATATAGAATCTAGCATCAGTCTTGCGTGACTCTGACATGGTACCTAATTTAAACCAAATTCGCATTGAAATGTTAATTTAATTAAAATAGTTATGATTAGAAAGAATTCCTGGATTGAATGTGTTGAAAAGGACTTAATATCCCAAAATGGCATAAGATTTCGAAGGATAAAGCTGTCTTTACACATTCCCTATGCGCGGCAATCGACCCCCAGCCAAGGAAGTAAGTAAGTATGATTAGAAATAACATGAGGTAGCCAGTAATAGAATTTCTAGGATGTTTTAACTCACAATTGATCTGTTAAGCCAACAAAACAGGAAACAAGATTCCGGAAATCATTTGCTGTACACATTATCATCCGTAGTCTTACTTTGAAGCTCTTAAGATGTCGAGACTGTGTGTTTTGAGATATATGAGGAGAAAGTTAACATTTGACTGGCATTTGACACTTGATCAGCTTCAGAGTCTTACTTCAGCCTATCCAATCTACCAAGAATTGAAGTACTAGAGATTTTTGAAACCTTTTGTTAAACCTTGAGGTAGATAATCCAATTTATTAAGAGTCTTGTCATCCATACGTAAATATTTAAATCAGTAAATCTACAAATGTTTTTGAGCAACATTGTAACTATGTAGCTGAGTGGGGTTTAAGAACACGGCAGAAAATTTCAAGATTGACCTAAATTTGAAAATTCGGCAACATTTGAGAAAAAAGCTTGAGCTTTATTACTTCTTAAAGTAAAGAAACCATCGCGTTTGCAAGCTTTTATATTTTACACTGGTCCATCATGAATATTTGATGAGCTTTCTAAAGTAAAATGACATCAGAGTGACATAAATGTCCCATCCCGAATGAACAAAAATTCGTTTTAGCTTGTAAATGCATATTGATGTCTAGTTAAAGATTAGTTCTAGGTTTGATGCCTATTAGGACCTAATGACTCACTGTTTAATGTCTTTTTGATGCCAAAAACTTACATTTCGTTTCTTTTCTTGAGCAATTTATTCTTTCTCGAAATTCCGGTTCTGGAAGATTTTTGAGACTCGGGACGGGAGCGGGACGGAACGGGATTTTTTCTGTAATTCCTGGTCTCGGTCCTGGTTTCGGCCCTGGTCCTGGTCCTGGTCCCGATATCGAGAAAACATAAAGCAATGATTTTTACTACGACAACTTTTGCAACATGCTGAAAACAATATTTGCTCAACTATTGATCTCAATTGATAGCAACAACCTTTATTCCACCCTCGGATTCAATATAATTTCATAACATACTTTATTGCGGTTTCTCGATTGATCTTCTTCAACCTCCATAAAATCATCAATATCATAAGACGTCAATTACTACAAATATGACGTTGTAAGTAGAAACTCATGTCAATAAAATTCACAGAACTCATTTGCAAAGTTATATTTTTATAACTTTATTAAAAGACGTTTCAACGGAAAGGAAAACAAAATTAATTTTCTGATGCACAAAGTTGTAAAAAATTTACAATCAACAGCAGATGAACCTTGCGGAAGTGGAAAAAAAGGAAATGAATCAACTTTCAGAATCAATTTTAATCAGTTTGAAATTAATTCTCATCTTCTTAATTATTTATCAATGTGCGCAGTCGATGCTATGATAAGTTGTTACGCATAGATGACGATAAGCTTGTTAGCAAATACTTATGATGAAAAAAAAAATGTTTATAAAGCCGATTGATTAAATTTCGTCTGCTTTTTGGCTTGGTCCTTATTAAATTTAATGAAAGAAAATATCTTTTGGAATTTTTATATTCATTTTTCCAGGTAATTGACAGAGTGTGGCTTTCTCAAAAACGACCGTTGAATTTTTTCAAAAAAAATTTTTTCCGTAATATTCAAATTTTTTTTTGACCGTTACTTTTACTTTTCTTCGTAACGTAAATTTTTATTTTAAAATAAGTTGAGTTCGAATTTTTCGATAATCTAATGTCGAAAAACTCGAATTTCAGACGGCCACACTCTGGTAATTGCTTTTATATCTGAGATGCTCAAAATTATTTAAATGGAAATTTAAGAATTTTTCAGCTATGACCAACTTTTTTATCAATTGAACAAATATAAAGCATTTCTTCTTTAATTTCATTAGACAACTAGGCCATACCCTCATATAGATCTGTGGTGCTGACATTAGTATGCTATACAGCAGTCTCAGGTGTGCTCTTAAAAAGAAAATAAGAAGAATAATCTTCAAGAAGATGTCTGACTTAAAAAGACTTTTTCCTTTTTGAATAAATCACTTGAGAATTTTTCTTAAATTTAAGGTTATTGAAGTATGATTTTATGTCTCCGATGTCTTTAACTTTGACAAAACAGAAGCCTATATTCGATGACATAAGTATGCAAGAGGGAATGGGACTGGATTTGTCATATGCTAAGATGAATTCCTTGTGGATCAAACAATGCTATATTGCGACAAAGTGTATTTTGTAGAGCTTAAATTCGACTTAGATTTTGTATACAAAAGTCGACTCACTTCGACATGACACCATAAAAAATTCGAGTCAACTTCGAGCAATCGAAATACGCTAATTAGTCGAAATCCTGGTAGATCAAGCGTCACTTAACATATCAAGTGCTAATAAATAAGCAACTTAATGAATTTGAGGCTCTAGCTGGGAACCATGTTGGATTCAAATGCTTTGCCGATACTCTACACTTCATAGTGCGGTAAATTTACATCATCATAAAAAAGAGTGTTGCGTCAATCCTTGCCGGTTGTTAGTGAATTTTGACTATAAACACCAATTCCTGATTATTCGCCTGCTACTCTGGTCACCTATCATAATAGACTATGAGACCATTTTTAGATACCTTGGTGAAAAGAGGCTTGGAAAGGAGGATATTGAAATAGTGTGACACTTGGCATTGGCAATTGAAAAAGGACATCCACTTACTTACTTACTTACTTCCTTGGCTGGGGCGCACGGGGGCCCATTGCCGCGTTTAAAGAATGTCTGTAGACAGCTCTATCTTTCGATAACCTCTGCCAATTAGGGATATTGAGAACTCTAGCGTCCTTATCCACACAATCAATCCAGGACATTTTCGGTCTTCCTCTTGATCTTTTGCCATCCACAAAGTCTGCAAAGGTTACTCTATATACTGGGGCATCCTGTGGTCGTCTGTTCAAATGCCCTGCCCATCTCAACCGATTCACACGAAGAACAGTGACAATATCAGCATCCTGGAAAAGCTGATAAAGTTCATGATTATGTCTACATCGGTATACTTCACCTTCTTTTGCAGGTCCATAAATCGCTCGCAGTATTCGTCTCTCAAAGACACCAAGTGCTTCCTCATCTGCTTGTGTAGAATTCCAGGTTTCCGAGCCGTACAATGCAATGACCCGAATGAGCGTCTTGTATAGCATCACCTTTGTGCCTCTAGACAGACTCTTGGACGTAAAAAGGTGCTTTAAGCTGTAGTATGCACCATAAGCTGAGTGGATTCGTTTGCGTACCTCCATGCTGACATCTGCTGTGGTGTTAATAAAGGATCCGAGGTACTTAAAGTCTTGCACCACTTCGAATCTTCTGCCATTGACACTAAGATGACTGCCTACTTTCTGCTTTGTTCTGTCTGATGCAGCGACCATTAGAAGCTTAGTCTTCTCCTCATTTACCTTTAGTCCAATGCGTTCAGCTTCACGTTCCAGCTTTGAGTACGCATCCGTGATAGATCGTAAATTCCTTCCGACGATGTCAATATCATCTGCGTATGCCAGTAATTGAGTCGATTTGTTGAATATCGATCCACTAAGTTCCAACCGTGCCTTCCTACACACCTTCCAGCGCAATATTAAAAAGCTTAGTCGACAACTCATCCCCCTGCTTAAGTCCAGTTAATGTCTCAAAGCTGTCGGATAACTGCCCTTGGACCTTAACACGACTCTGGACCTTACACAGTGTTGTTCTAAGTAGTCGAATCATCTTATGAGGAAATTGAAACTCGGTCATGAGATTCCACAAACCTTCTCTATCAACGGAATCATAAGCTGCTTTAAAGTCGATGAGCAGATGCAGCGTTTCCGTGTTCTTGTCACTACTCTTCTGAATGATTTGTCTCACGCAATGTATTTGGTCTATTGTCGACCGGCTCTTCCTAAAACCCGCCTGAAACTCGTGCAGAAAGTCTTCGTAGAGAGGCTCTAGCCTTGACGAGAGAAAAAATGCAAAGGGAGAGAGGGGATGCAAAGGGTAGTGACGCGTAATACAGGTGTAAAACGCCCTTCAGCCTATCCTACCCAAGTACCTACTTCCACCTCCCCGCGGTGCATTCCTGGCTATGCCAATCCGCTCAAGCGGTGCGGTACAAACGGAGCAGGTTAGTTTGAGCGTGAGGCCTGGCGAGCCCACCCTCGTTAAAAAATGTCAAGCCACGAAACGTTATAAGAATATACAACGGACGGATTTACCAAAAGGACATCCAGCGATAGTTTTAAGACGGCAACTGAAGGGGCCATGGAACACAGATGATATGTACGACCAGCGAAGGAAGCAAGTAAGGAGGCACTACTGTACCATAAAATCATGCTCTTTGCCTATTAGACTTACCTGACAACTCTACGCTATATAACCTAAACTTAAGATTCCCATCAACTCAAATGAACATAATATCTTATCATCACCCTCATATTATGTAATTGCTACGTAGGTCACAAAAAGTTATTCATCTTCAACAATTTCAAAAGTTTTCGAATGAAAAGATTCTTCTGATTTATCTTCGGATGTTCATCCTTTTTTTTTTGTAAATTACGCAAAGAATCTCTTAACATTTCTAAAGCCTTTTATTTTAAAATAACCATCATTCATTGACATTTATCAGCAACAATCTTTTTAATTTATATTAGTGAATCTTAAAATAAATTGGAAAAAAAAATGTAAATCTAGATTAAATAAGAAGGAAGCTGTTTCCATGTTGTGGATTGAATTTAAATTACAAGTTTTGTGGCTATCAGGCGTAGGAAGAAATTATTATGAATTTTGTATGAAGCGCAAAAATTTAGGGCAATTTTGGATTTTTATGCAAAAACGAGGGTTTAAGAAGGCAGAGGGGGTAGGGGGACCTGGACTCTAAATCTCTATCTTCCCTACACAGTCAAAAAAAGAGTCATGTAGACACATTTCTAGTCTCTATGCTGCTCTATTTAGGGAAGAGTGATCCTGAAAAATGATCTATTTTATTAACATTCAATTATTTTGCTGATATAAGAACGGAAGCCATGTGAAGCCAGTTTGTGGAGCCGTGTGAAGCTGAGAATGCTTAGGGGCGCTCCCGATACTCTAGTACTACAAGAATTACGACCTCCTTAATGAGAATAGAATCTTACCCTAAAGGTACATAGCGTGAAAAATTGGAGATAAATGTCCTGAAGGCAGGAGACACTCTCCAAAAGCAACATGACGTAGGACTGTTTTAAATTAATGTCAGTTAGATGCAAATACGGAAAATTTGTACAAACTTTGTGATAACGCCAGCAAAAGAGTCAGATTGAAGAAAAACCTTTTGTAGAATCCTAGGCTCCACATCGGAGCATGGTTCCATTGTGTAAGTAAGTAAGTAAGTGTCATTGTGGCTTCAATAACTCAGAAATATCAGGCACCACTCTATTTTTATAACAATCTATGCAATCGTACTCCAAAATGAAGAGAACAAGTCGGTTATTCGATCCAAAGTTTTGCACCAGCATGACTCCACATGACCAACATGACCAGCATGACTAGCATGACTCTGGTATGATGTTGAATTCAATTTGATTCCAAAATCAAGTAAGAGTCACGACGGTCTAGGTCAAATTTTTGATCGATTACTCAATCTATTCGGGTCACATTTTATCATTAAGCTTCTACACATCAAGTCCATGTAGAACATCAAAAGTCATAAAATAAACATCACAAATCTACTTCAATTGAGATTTTTTATGACTTTTAATAAAAAAGAAGAAAATAAAATAAAAAATGTCAAAAACAATTTCATTATGTAATATTTTTATTAGTCTCTTTCATCTCAAAATTATGGATGATTGCTTCCTTGCCATTCGCTTCCTTGTATTGCGTCTTACTGCTCGAACTGAAATACTTTCTGAAAAATGGCACAATAAGTCTTTGATCAACTTGACTTGGATCTTGAAAACCAAATATAAAACTCAAAAGGAATGCTGAGACAATCACAATCAATGATCCAAGAGCTGAATAATAAAGATATGAAATTTCATAAATATGCTTCTCCCCATTCTCGTATGGGATTGGAATGTCATCGACTTCGATGTTACTCGGTGTCATCGTAAAATTGTATGTACATCCATCAACCGATAGTGGTTTTGTTTGGAATTTAATATTTCCTAGTGTCAATTCAGCTTGTGCCTTGATGACAAGCATCAGCATTGATGATGAGGCAATAATGGCACCGAATAATGTAGCTTTTCTGCCGATCCATGGAAGCGTAAAGCCAATTATGTACACCTGTGGATATTGATAAATATGAATATGTGTTTAAAGTTTTTAAGGTGATGTCCGGTCGACACACTTTTCTGAGTCGTCCATGTGGTTGCATGGTCTCATGGTCACATAGCCACATAGTCACATGTGGGGTTTGTCATCCTCTATCTGCCCCTGACCACGTTCACTTTTGAGAGTCGTCCATGTGATGGTCACATGGTCATATGGTCACATGGTCTCATGGTCACATAGTCACATAGTCACATGTGAGGTTTACCACCCCCTATCTACCTTTGACCACGCTCTTACCCATATCATCACTATACGAACAACACTAAAAAGTACATCGATCGGGACTTCCTATCATAATTACCCCAAGCATAGGACCAAAGCAAGCAGTCGGAATACTCATTGACAACTGCAACACCGAGCCCATATGTTGCACAACATAGACTAATCCAACAGACAATACACCCAACAGCAGTACAGTTCCTCTCATAATTAACGATGTCATTTCATCAGATAATTCACGTTTTAAGAATGGCTTACAAAAGTCCTCAAGTATAACACATGACATGGAATTTAAACCTGTTGATAATGAACTAAGTGCCGCTGAGAAGACACCAGCAATAAATAATCCAGGAAGTCCGGGTATGTCACCTAAAATCTCCATAACAAGCAGTGGCATAAGTTGATCCTTAGCTTTTGCCAATTTTGTTTGAAGTGGATCACAGTCATGATATGTAGCATAAAGAAGAAGTCCATTAAAGCAGCACAATAATATCATAATGCTGACTCCAATAACGTACAAAATCTGTCCTTTTCGAGCTGTTCTTACGTCTTTAAGGGACATGTATCTTTGAATCATGTTCTGATTTAAGCCATTAACATTTATCCAATATACAGAGCCGCCAACAACAATTGTCCAAAATGTATGACGAATTGTCGGATCCACACGAAAGCTGAGAAGATAAAATGTGTCTATCAAAATGTTTACTTTTTTTTACATATTTACGAGACTGATAAAGAAAATATTATTTATGATGTGATCAAAATATATGAGGAAGCATCAAGCGTGTGTAAATCTTCTTATGTGAAGTTGAAAAAATATTTTTCATAATAACAAGTCACGGCTGTCTGGGGGTAAGTTATTGTTGGGATTATTATTGTTTTGCAGGTTTGGGGATTAAAGATGTTTTGAAAGATATTGTATATCCATCCGGAAGGCACACGACGTGTGAAAATGTGATCCAGACTAGCTTGACTCCGAGTCTCGCCGTCAGTCTGTCCGCCAGTCTGTCCGTCAGTCTGTCCGTCAGTCTGTCCGCCAGTCTGTCCGTCAGTCTCTCCGTCAGTCTGTCCGTCAGTCTGTCCGTCAGTCTGTCCGTCAGTCTGTCCGTCAGTCTGTCCGTCAATCTGTCCGTCAGTCTGTCCGTCAGTCTGTCCGTCAGTCTGTCCGTCAGTCTGTCCGTCAGTCTGTCCGTCAGTCGGTCCGTCTGTCTGTCCGTCAGTCTGTCCGTCAGTCTGTCCGTCAGTCTGTCCGTCAGTCTGTCCGTCAGTCTGTCCATCAGTCTGTCCGTCAGTCTGTCCGTCAGTCTGTCCGTCAGTCTGTCCGTCAGTCTGTCCGTCAGTCTGTCCGTCAGTCTGTCCGTCAGTCTGTCCGTCAGTCTGTCCGTTCAGTAATAAATGACATAATATTCCATTAAGCATCCTAAAGTTGCATCACAGTTCCAATTCCTGAATCACATAACCACCTTTAAAGGTGATTTCCAATGAAAAACTTTAATGTGTACAGGGGGAAGATTACTTGGCGTGAAACGTATACGCCAAAAATTTCACATCCGTGGCGTGAAATTTCACGCCATTTCACGCCGTTTCACGCCACTTTCACGCCATTTCACGCCAGCGTCGTGAAATTTCACACCAATTTTTTTTATTTTTAAAATCGACTATTCCAATAGTTTTTCATCTTTAAATTGGTTTTTAAGTTGATTTTCACCCAAAATTAGGCTAAATATTTGCATACTTTAGTGATTAAAGCATATTTTTAACTTTTTTGTCCCAACGATTTTGTTATTTTTTATGATAGTTCCTTGGAAATGACTTGAATCTTTCTGGATCTTGCTCTAATATTGGCAAAGTGTCTTTGACCGCACTGGATCTTGTTTTTTTGTTCGCAAAAGTGATTTTGACCTTACAGGATCTTGATTTTAGTTCGTGGAAGTAACTTTGATCTTACTGGATCTCGGTTTTTGTTTGTATAAATGACTTTGGACTTACTGGATCTTGTTTTTAGTCACTTATACGAACTAAAAACAAGATCCAGTTAGGTCAAAGTCACTTTCACGAACTAAAATCAAGATCCAGTAAGGCAAAAGTCACTTCCACGAAGTAAAATCAAGATCCAGTAATGTCAAAGTTACTTTTCCTATCAAATAACAAGATCCAGTAAGATCAAAGTCACTTTTACGAACTAAAATCAAGATCCAGTAAGGTAAAAGTCACTTCCACGAACTAAAATCAAGATCCAGTAAGATTAAAGTCACTTCCACGAACTAAAATCAAGATCCAATAAGGTTAAAGTCACTTCCACGATCTAAAATCAAGATCCAGTAAGGTAAAAGTTACTTTCCCTATCAAATAACAAGATCCAGTAAGGTCAAAGTCACTTCCACGAACTAAAATCAAGATCCAGTAAGGTTAAAGTCACTTCCACGAACTAAAATCAAGATCCAGTAAGGTTAAAGTCACTTCCAAGAACTAAAATCAAGATCCAGTAATGTCAAAGTTACTTTTCCTATCAAATAACAAGATCCAGTAAGGTCAAAGTCACTTTTACGAACTAAAATCAAGATCCAGTAAGGTAAAAGTCACTTCCACGAACTAAAATCAAGATCCAGTAAGGTTAAAGTCACTTCCACGAACTAAAATCAAGATCCAGTAAGGTTAAAGTCACTTCCACGAACTAAAATCAAGATCCAGTAAGGTCAAAGTTACTTTCCCGATCAAATAACAAGATCCAGTAAGGTCAAAGTCATTTCCAGAATAAACTGTGTCGTGAAATTTCACGCCATTTCACGCCAATTTTGTGAAATTCACGCCATTTCACGCCATTTCACGCCGTCGGCGTGAAATTTCACACTGCTGGCGGGAAATGGCGTATAATTTTCACGCCAAGTAATCTTCCCCCTGAATGTGTATAACTTTGTCTAGGTCCATTGAAAAGCTATTTCATAACACATTAAACTTTATCCTCGACATTACTCAATTGCATTTTCTAGCTTAACAAGCATGTTCATCACATAATAAATAATATATTTCAATAGAAAATAACTTACTCTGGCGCCTCAAATCGCCCACTCTCCATGTTCCTCTCAATGATTACCGATAGACCGCCTACATTCATTGTGCCTTTGACGACTATTAAGAACAACGTACCATACATGAGGAGCATCTGAATAACATCTGTCCACACGACAGCTTTAATACCACCCAAACATGTATAGAATATACATATAGACATAACGATAGGTGTAATTATGTGAATATTTATTCCAGTAGTTTGGTTGAATGCCAGTGCTGGTACATATATTACCTAGTTAATCATACACTTGAGTGAATATGATTGTATATAAAGAAGTTATGTCAAATAATAAAAAATTGTTCATCTTACGATCGGAAGCCAAAGTATCGTAGCCAGTGAAAACATAAGTGATCCAAAAAGACGTACTCGCTTATCAAAACGCAATTGAAGATACTACGCAAAAAAATTTTATAAAAATTTATTATGATAAACAATCAGATTCATCATATGTGTCAGACATACCTCGTAAGTGGAAGTAATTTGAAGTTCATGAAATATTGGAATGATTGTAAAGTGCATAATCGTTGATGATATTATGATAGCAAGCATGATGTAGCAATATTGAGTTCCGTGTAAATATACTTCTGTACTTGTTCCTGGAATGAGAATTTAAGATGTTGAAATGATGATTTTTTAGTTGGAATGCGTTGAATTGAGCTACTGGAGTATGTCTGACTGCTTTATTAATGTTGAGATGTAAACATTGTATCGAAAACCCTAGCAGGCAAAGAGTATGTTCTCAAGAGCAGAGTAAGCTAAGAGCTGACAAGTTTATTCACAAAAGCAGAGTGTACTAAGAGTAACGCTCACGAGCATGCTCGTTTAGTATAATTAGAGTGAGCAGGCTCTTGAGAGCCCTGTTAGGAAATAGGATCAAGTAATCATGTACTGATTGGGTTAGGTGCATTTTATATTAGTTAGGGTTACAATTTGCATTTTCAAGGTTATAGCCGAATAGCATTAATCGGCAGATCTATCAAGAATCAGGCACCTATCCGACATGATCCTAGTTTGTTGCCGGATTTAAATAGAAACTAGCACCATGTCCGAGTCACGCCATCTTGAGACGGGAATTTGGATGAATTAGCCGAATTTTACTATTCGGGACTACTTTGAGATGAATGGAACCATATACATCCACTTATAGCATTATTCGAGCAGCTTTAGAAGCTCTTAGCTTAAGATCTCGATCAATTGACTGAATAAATGACAAATATACTTATACTTGCAGTACTGAGCAGTGGATACAGTCATTTATAGCAGAGTTGGCAGGACTCCAATGTAGAGTCCACACTCCGAAAGTCCAGAATCCAAAGAAAAAGTGGAGTCCGACTTCATGGACTCCCGGGGTCACAAAGTCCGGACTTTGGATTTGGACTCCAAAGTCCTACCAACTCTGATTTAAAGTTCCTTAACACCATAGAGTGAAGTCGAATCGAATTTTGTATGAAAAATTCGACTCAAGTCAACTCGACTTCATAAAAAATCCGAGTCGACTATAAGGTCTGCTAATTCACTGCTCCAATACTTAATTCATGAGAATGCCACAAAAATTTTTGATTTTTTTTTTTAATTTTTACATTTCCAAATCATTAAAAATGCATAGCAACCCTCTAAATCACATATCTTAACATCTTCCCCAACCTCCATCCTCAAATCATCAATATCCATTCCCAAAGCATCTCCAACATCTCACAAAAAATAACTTATTTACTCACCAAGTAACGTAATTCCGGAAATAAATGAAGCTACAAGTGACATTGCGACAGGAAATACTTTCATGTTTCTTCCACCCATCAAATAATCAATTTCCTCAACATCAATTAATGAACCACGACGATTTTTCGCACGACGTTTATGCTTCATATGATCCTGATATCCAAAATACATTCCAACACATGAGCAACATAATAACATTGCCACAAACACACCATAATCTAATAATCCAAATTGTTTCAATGAATCACTTAATTCCTCGACAGTTAGTCGTGAACTTGGACTTTCGTCAATTGATGACGCAAGGTCGCTACTTTCAGTCGACATAATCTGTTTTGAAGGAATTTACAATTTAGAGAAATTAATGTACAATTTTTTTAAGAGATCTCCTTAAAGTTCCGAGAACTTTTCACACTGAGATCTCTGATGGAACTAAAAAAAGATCAAGTCGAACAATGAAGTGGAAATAAAATTTATGAGAGATAAGTCTAATGATAATGTCACTGATGATCTTAATAAATCATGAGAGAATATTCTCATATGCACTTTGGATGCAAACATACATTACTTATCTTTGAATCAAACTATAAGTAACGTTAAGTGACTGTCGAGTCAAGTGATCTCAATCCTCTCCAGCAGCTAAATGCGTACTGAATGATGCTGATGATTAGGTATGATTCAAGGCATTAAGTTGGTATTTTTAGAATTTTTTATCTTATTTGCTCATTTTTTTATTTATTTCCATACTTAAATATGCAGAATCACTGTCATTATCATCAACAAACAGGGTTGTTATCTGATTTAGTCCATCTGGAATGGTTCAATTTGCTTTGAAAATGATGAAATGGGAGCTTCCTTTTTACTTACTTACTTACATCGCTGGTCGTACAGATCAATTGTGATCCATGACCTCCCACAGGAGTCGCCTGAAGCTGGCTCTATCGTTGGCTTTCACTTGTCAATTTCCGAGCCAAGCTTCCTTATCATAGAATAAATTATAAAAGGCTCCAAGGGGGATGTAACCTTGAATTCACTGAGATATGTTTTGGAGCTCAGTCAGGGAATTGAAGCATGCATGAGGCATTAATTAATGTGTGCATTAGGGTATGCACTAGGACACGCACGATGAATGCAACTGGTCATGTACGGATAATGGACTGGGATCAACAAGAGAATTGCACTGGGGCATGAATTAGAGCATGTTCGGAGAATGTATTCGAGTGTGTTTTTAGAATGCATTAAGGAATGTATGGGGTCTATATTAGGGAATGAATAGGGCATGCATTAGGGAAAGCATGAGGCGTGCATTAGGGAATGAATTAAGCATGTTTTGGTGCATCCAAGGGTTGTACAATAGAGCACGCATGGACAATGCAACTGGTCATTTATGGTAAATGCACTGGGGTACACGAGAAATGCACTGGGGCAACCACGAGAAATACACTGAGATATTAAAGCAAATTCAAGACATGGTAGAGTGTGTAATCGAGCATGTACGAGGCACGCATTTGAAACGCACGGGCCAAGAATTAGGGCACATACGGAGAACGAAACGGGGCATGCAGAGGGCAAAAATTAGAAAATGTACGGAGAATGCAACGATGACATGCACATGGCATTATTGAAGTATGTACGAATCATGTGCGCGGTATGCATTAGGACTGCACAAAGAACGCATTGAAGCATGGATTGTGACATACCCAGGGCATGTATTGGATAATATTCGGTGTTTGCATGGAGTAACAACAAGCATCCATCAGGTTTTCGAATTCCTTGGACACAAGGAAATCATCAAAATTTGGAATATTCATCTCAAAAATCTCTGGTAAATTGATGAATATTATCCAAAAAGTGAGAAGTTGGAATGGACTGACATCGAAAACCCCGGTTGGATACAATCGTTTGTACTTACTTAATTACTTCGCTGGCCGTACTGATCAAGTGTAATTCATGGCCTCCCTTTGTCGGCTCCTGAAGCTTACTTTATTGCTGGCTACCGCCTGCCAATTACCAATCCAGAATAATAGAAAAAAGCCAAAATTGTTTGTAATTGATTCAAAATTATCAAACTCATCCCCCTTGAGTATGCAATGGTAATGTACATAACATTCTTAAATATTGTAAAACAGACACCAAATATAAAAAATTAGCACCAAATATAAATTGCACAGGCAGTAAATATTTGCAAAAGAACACAAACAAAAGTGTCACTATAGAAATATGTGTTCGTCCTCGAATCATTTTATATCTTCATTTATATTCATTAAAAATCAACTTAATGCTTTTCCGTGCGTACATCTGTGGAACAAAAAAAAATAAAATAATTAAAAAAACGCAATTTAGATTTTTTTGTGATTTCTAAGAAGTCATTGTGCTGTTTGTGCTTTTAAATATAGAATTGACTATAGAACAGGCGAGAATTCTTATCTGTAGACAAAAAGAAGAAAAAGCACACAAAGAGCTTCGGTGCTCAAAGCTTTGTAAAAAAATTCAATTTTTGACTCAAAAAGCATTTAAACAAATTTCCATTTTTGGTCTCTAAGGAGTGTCAGATTGATGCTGGATCTTTCTTGTAATTGAGATTTTCTGTCTATAATCAATATCTATTTAAAACATGATTGCCTCAATTTTATTCCACAGTTGCTTATAATATTAAAGAAGTAACTGAATGTGGGAGTTTAGGTCAAATTTTTGGGTTTGATTTATAACCTCCCTCAAAGGAATTGATTTCATCTTATTAGCACTTTTATTATATCCCAACTTGAGAGTTACATAACCTTCGAAAATCTATGAATGAATTTATATAATTGTACATAAATCATGGAAAATCTATTGATGATAATGAATGAAATAATGGAATTTTAAGTTTTTGATGAATTTGTGGGCTATCCTGAGATGGAATAGAGGGAGGAAATGGAGGATGGGAGGGGGTTATACTCTAAGAAAAGGGAAAAGGGTGGGAAAGGGAGAGAGAGGGTCAAAATTGACTCTTGATGATTTGTTCCTTTCAGAGTTGCTAAACAGGCACCTATAACAGACAAAAACCATACAAATTTTTGATCATTTTGTAAGAAGGTTCCTATTGATCCACTGTGAATCATTGAGCATTAATAAAGCATTTGAACAGGTTTCTCTGTTCCAGACCATACGGCTACTTCTGCTAGTATATTGTGTCGTTGCACTGCTTCTTTTCTCTTTGATCTTAACCCTTGCTCTTTGTAATATCGCGAGCATTGCTCAAATCTTTGTCATATTTACAACATTCCATATAATGAACGATAGATCGGTTTCTGGTGGAATCGAACCCACATCCTCACAAAAGAGTGATTTAATTATTCGGTTTGTTGCCTAACCACTCGACCATAGAGGCCTTACTCCCGCTCTGGCAGATTAGCCTATATATTGCTCAATATCCTATATTTCACCCTGCTAAGACACCAAAGCTTCCTGAAAGCATCAATTAATCGCATGGAAAAGGGAGCTACTGTCCTGACTGATACATTATCGACCTAGTGGTTTTTCGAAAGTTTAGATATTTCGGCTTCTTAAGTGTAGCAGTTTATTGACGGGAACTAAGAATTAGGCAACGTAAAATGTTAGAACGGGTTGATGTAGTTAGAATGATAATAGAAACGAGAGCCGTAAATTCATCGCAGAGAGCTTTTATGGAACTTACCTGGATGCATTATAATTGACTGAGTAATTGGAACGAGAGCTTACATTAAAAACCGAACCTAATGGAGTTGCCAGATTAGCTACTACACATCAAAAATCGTAGCGCTTTAAGAGTTCTTGTATGTAACGTTGTCGCTCGATTAAAGAAGAAGGATGAATAAAAAAAAAAAAGAAGACTCTGCCACGGAGCTTTTAAAGCTTCACTAAAGCACCTTTATTAGCACCAAATAAAATTCATTCACATCTGCGTCGCTCGTGTAGAGATAATACATTTTCAACTGTCCTCGAGTACCTTAAAATAGCTCGTAATGCCACTGTTTACATCGTGATCACCAATAATGTGTTTGCTCCACTTTCTTAATACTAAACGCTTGTTTTTTTTGAATTATAATAGTCTACCTGCTCTTTTTGGGTTTCATGGCCTATTACAAACTTCATTGCACTGATTATGGCTGTCAACGGACATCTTTTCATTTCATTAATTCGCCATTTATATCCCATAAAATAATGAATATAATTTCTCGTTCCATCCACGAAAAAGTGGTCGTCAAATAAAGTACCAGGAAGTGAACAACAACCATGAAATTTTATTTCGCCATTTGATCATTAATATACAGTAATCAGCAATCAAATGAAAAAAGGGAAATTTATTGGGGTATTAGACAGATATGACTGAATCCTTTTTTTATGACGAAATAGTACCGCATCATTATAAATGACATGATAAGCTACAAAACACAGACACGCAGTTTACTTTTTTTCGAGAAATTTTTTATCAATTTCCTCAGAATTTTTAGGGAAGTAGGTGGAATGTCTCAAGAGAGTTTAAGATGCAACAGTCTGTGACGCAGCTGTGTGAAAATCGATTGGATTTCTAAGGGTCTTTGAACTACTATGATGTTATTGTCTTTAGTCGGCATGGTTTTAGCAAGACATAGGCGTTCCTTGATTGGTTACGTACTGCCGTAAACAGTTTTGCCATATTAGGCTTGTTTAACTCTTATTTTAAAAGGATAAAATGTCTTTATGTTCAGAGACTTATGCTGATGCTTCCCGGGTGAGTCTCAGTGTCTCAGTGTATTAGTGTCTTAGTGTCTCAGTGTCTCAGTGTCTCGGTGTCTCAGTGTCTCAGTGTCTCAGTATCTCAGTGTCTTAATGTCTCAGTGTCTCAGTGTCTCAGTGTCTTAATGTCTCAGTGTCTCAGTGTCTCAGTGTCTCAGTGTCTCAGTGTCTCAGTGTCTCAGTGTCTCGGTGTCTCAGTGTCTCAGTGTCTTAGAGTCTTAGTGTCTCAATGTCACAGTGTCTCAGTGTCTGAGTGTCTTAGTGTCTCAGTGTCTCAGTGTGTCGATGTCCCTGTGTCTCAGTGTCTCTAAGTGTCTTGGTGTCTCAGTGTCTTGGTGTCTTGGTGTCTCGGTGTCTCAGTGTGTCGATGTCCCTGTGTCTCAGTGTCTCTAAGTGTCTTGGTGTCTCAGTGTCTTGGTGTCTTGGTGTCTCGGTGACTCGATGTCTTTGTGTCTCGGTATCTCGGGGTATGTCAGGGATATCCACTTGTGTGAATTTTGTATTTGATAAGGAAAAAGCTCTAGAAGCATAATAGAGAGACACTCTGAGTGGTACACAGCATAAAATGCTCCTGCTGATCTCAAGGTCGAACAACATCTGCAACTGAATTCCACCACGCCAACCAAACCGAGACCTTAAACCACACATATCCTCAAAATCTTCATGTGAAAAAATTTCCCGCTAGAGGAAATGCTACAGATTAAGGGTGGAAATATGAAAGCTTTTTGTGCAAACACTTATCAACCTGTCATCAGCATAAGGCATGTGTGGTTATGTTTGCTCCACATCTTTGTTATTTGTGGGAAGTAATCACATGCCATTGATTTTTCATCCGACTTTATTTTTTTCTATCATTTGTTCTTGTTACTGCTCAATTTTTCATCATTTCAAGTTAGTAAAGTAATCGACAGAGCTTGACTGAATAAGAAGTCTCAAAAGTTTTCCAATTTTTATTTTTTATCTTTGTCTTAATGCTGCCAAAAAGGGTGTTTTCTAATCTGTCTTAGCAATAGCTACAGCGATTAATCATAACGTTCCCAAGCCATTAATCCTCATTAATTTAAAGTTGTGGATTAAAAAAATCACAAAGGCGTAGACAAATCAATTTTGTAAGATTTATCTGAGATTTACATCTGTTAAGAGCAAGTTGGTGATGTTAGGATGAAGGCGTGTAGCATGTCAAATGGATTTTCACTTTACAGTTAGACTGAAATGGAAGTAGAGAAATTGTGTTATTGTAACTTAATTTTAGACAAATTAGAGATCATTGAGATGTTTTAGGAGGAATTTTGAGGATGTTGTTGTAAATTTGTGATTGATAAATAATTCCTAGGTAGTACAATGTAGTTGCTATAGAGCTGTTAGGATGACGTAATGTTGGTAAGGCTAAAAGGTCAGGGGTTTACTCAGAAAGGAGATTATTTAATGTTATTTTTTGAAAGAAGCTTACCTTATCAGGCAAAAAGCGTGATCTAAAGAGTAAAGCAATCTTAGAGCAATGCAATGAGATCCATGGCATCCCTCAGATGTCACCTAAAACTTGTTCTGCCTGCCAATTGCCAGTACCAAATGCTATGCTGTCTCTATCGACAGCTTCCTTCCAGGAGATCTTCCGTCTACCTCGAGCTATCTCACCATCCAAGAACATACTCATCTAGTATATTTGACATGAGCAAGCTCTCGAAATCATGCTCTTTGCCTCTTAGGGTTAATTCCTGATTTTTTGTTTTTTGGGTTTAGGAGGGATTTTGGGGTCTAATTCATCCTCCCCACCTCCATTTTCCCCATTTTTTACAAAGCTAGGGTTTTTAGCGATCCAAAAAAAAAAACAGTTACTCCAACCCTCCTTCACCCTCTTACCTCCTTCTTCTTTACAAAACATTCCTGACTGCGTCCTTGGTGCAAACTTTGTGGATGGCAAAAAATGAAGAGGAAGACCAAATAATTCCTGGATTGAATGTGTTGAAAAGGACGTTAAGTCCTTAATATCTCGAACTGACAGAAGGTTTCAAAGGATAGAGCTGTATTTAGACATTCCCTACCTATGGCAATGAGCCCTCGTGCGCCCCAGCCAAAGAAGTAAGTAAGTAAGTACGTCCCCGGTGAGGATATCTTGTCGGCCATGCAACGACTATTTTTGGACGGTCTTTACCTCGAAAAATAAATCATCGTGTTTTTCTAAAATCACTTGAATTAACAATCAAAATTTCCAGGTTAAACCTGATTTCACAGCTCAATGCATCCTTAAAAAATAATCTGGAAATGGAAGCATTCATTAAATTCTTAAAAATAATCATTGCTCTTCAAAATCGCAAAAAAAACAAATTTTTTAACAAATCATCGTCAATCAATTTAATTCCGTTAAGGAATAATCATCTCACGTGTTTCCAAGATCAAGATTCTCCAAAAAATACAACAATTCCGTTACTAACAAACAAATCATCCATTTCCCTTGAGTTTTCCGAAGAACTTTTTGAAGCAGCTTGAATAATATTCTTGATGATTCATCAGAAAATCTTTAATTTGATTCCTTTTTTAAAGCTCTTCCCACGAACCTTAACAGAAGGAAGCATACAAATGCTAAATTCTTAAATTCTTCTATTTATTCATTCACGCGAAATTTCAAGTACGAAATGAAAATGACTTCCAGATTTCTTGGAACTAGAAAATTATAATAAAATACAAGGAAGTGGAAATATCAAAGTAAAATGTTATGAATGTCATTAAAAATTCCTCTTAAAAAAGTTGAAAGTTTTCAAATTTAATTAATGAGAATTTTTTAATAATTATTTGATGGAGTTCCGTTGAAGCTCTTTTGAAATTATTATTACATAATTCACATCTGGGTGAAAAAGCTAAAATAAGTTGTTTTAACTTCCTCATCTCCTCCACAACCTCCTCTCCCCTCCATGCTTGCTCACTTATGGTAATCCTGTTCCAATGTGGATCTTATGTTATATAAAGCAGCGTTCAATCTGACACTCTATTCAAAGAACTCCTAGAATGAAGCTATCGATTGAGACAGTACGGAGACCAGCGATAGAGAGCCAGCATTAAGCCCAATCTGAGGGAGGCCATAGATGTCAACTAGTTTGTACAAATTCTATGTCCGCACATTGAGTTGACATTCTGTCTAAATAATCTGCTTGAAGTAGCTTTGAGAGCTCCTGACCGCCGCTTCCGTTGCGGATTTAAACCAAAAGCGCTGTAACAAACTTGCGAAGTATATGTTGAGGGTCAGACACTCCAATGTACAGTACTGTACTTTCATATAAATTCAACAAGTACAGCAAGAAAAGTTCTGTATTTTTGGAGTGTCTGACCATTGGTATACACCTTATCTAGCCATACTTCCTCACCTGGATTACCTTGTTGATGTCTTGCTGACCTACTTTTTGTCAGAAGCTTCTGATTTTTAGCATTACCCCTCCTAAGCATTACCTATTTGCCGAACATTCCCTAACCTCAAAATTATTCAAAAACTTCCCAATAATAACAATTTCTAGGAAAATCTAAATCAAGCCAGAAGTAGAAGACAAGATAAAATTTAGATTCCATATTCCACGTGATTGCCTGAAATCCAAAACTCAATATTGACTGTCAGAAATATGTAGCAAGTGTATAAATTTCATGAAATAAACAACAACAAAAATCACTTTGTTTTGTTAAAGGTTAAGCTAAACAATTTGAAATGCCTTAAAGGGAATTTAATCACAATCAGCTACTGCAAAAAAGAAATATTCATCTTACTTCCATCAACGTCTTGTTTTCGCGCTTTTGTGCTGTATTTGTTGTTGGATTTTCTGCAACTTCTCTTCCCTAATTGACAGTTTTATCAGATCCACAATATAAAGTCATGCTATATATTGAACATATTTTTGCCAAATCTATTACTAAATGGATAAAGTTCAAGTATCGGAAGCATGACGGAAATCCTATTAAAATTTCTCATCTAAAAGTCATGTCACGTGCTTGAGAAATTGTTAAATGGGAAATTCCTCTCCAAAAATCTTTTTTTGTGATAAATAATTTGTAAATAAAGTGCGAAAAACAATTTTAAGGCTTCATTGAGCCGCACGAAGGCGTCTAACTTAAATCCTCGTTAAACTTTTATTTTGGAGAAAATTGAAAACTTTTTTGAACCTTTTTCAATAGAAATGTGTCAACTATTGTGAGAAATTGAAATATATTTATTCAATCGATTGAATTGGTTTTTAAAGTTGACAGGAATGGGATGTTAATAAATTTTTATGGGGTGCTGAGTCAGGAAGCGTGTACAGGAAGCGAGGGAAGGGGAGGGAAAGGGAAGTTAATGAACCCGTAGAAATGCGGTTCACAGCGTTATTTTGAAGGCAGCAGGCAGTAATGATGTCAAATTGTAGTTCAACCAAGAACAATGGTCTGACCTGCAGCTTTGTCGTGAAAATAGACTGATTTAATTTGTTTTGGACTGCCAACTTTGAATTTGGCCAAGGGTATAAATAGAGTGTTCCTGGCTAGTTTTGATGCCATGAATTCATCAAAAGTTAGTCGATTAGAAAGCGACATTTGAGCACCCCAATCCGATTAACCTTTGCCTAAGATCGAACTCGGGTCATTAGAACGGTAGTCCGAGTCTAATAACACATGCTTTGGCCGCTATTTAGCAGAAAGTTGAAAACTTTTGAATGGAAAATTGATCTGTACCGAAATTTTCAGGAAAATTTTCGAAGTCTTATCATTTTCATGCGGAAAAAATGAATTTTCAGCTTATTTTCCTCAAAAATTCCTTCAAAATTACTTCAAGGGTGACGCACCCTCACTCCAATTAACTGAATTTCACATAATCATATCATTGATTCAAAATTCAGCACCAAACCAGCGTGACTTTGATTTGATGCCGGCTTTGACTTAAATCTTGCACCAGGCCTGCGTGTCTCTGACTTCATGCCGACTTCAGCTTAAATCCTGCACTATATCCGATTCATTCTTAGAAAGAAACTGTCGATTGAGATTGTGTTGCGCTTGGCATTGAAAATTCGCAAGTCGAAATTAGCGATAGACCCAGCTTCAAGCGATACCTGTGGGAAATCATGAATCACAATTGATCTGTACGACCAGTGAAGTAAGTAAGGAAGTAAGTATGACAAAGTCATGCCGGCCTGGTTCCATATTTAGTATATCGATTAACCTACTTGTGATTTTCGTGTCATTAGCGTCAAAACTCTAGATCCAATTTATCTAAAAATCAACGCGGAAAGCACACATTGACAGATTTGATGAAATCTGGTATCAAACCTAAGTAAAGTCAGATAAGTTCCAAAATTTTGAACATTTCTATGTCGTTTACTATCCTGGCTAATGATTTATGTTCTTGAAATGCTGAAAATTACAAAATTAATAAAATAAATCACATCAACAATATATCCTTCAACTCATCCATAGAAATATTTTATTCAATTTACTTAATTAAGTTTTTCATTTTATACAATTTGATAATTAATTAATCCATCTGGGGTGTCCGATATACATAATATTTTCTGGTACAGAACAATAAATTTTAATTCATGCTTTGTTTAAAAAAAGATAAATAAATTTACATATAATCTGAGATATACAACATTGAATTGAGTTATCGTTAAGCATAAACAGCAAAACCATAAAAAATGCACAAGAAATTTTTTGGATTTTAAGGAACAAAAAAAAAATAAATAAAAAGAAAATCTTTTCATGAAGACGGAAATGAGAAAATTATTTATGATTTATCGTTCATGAAATGTAAACTTTCTCTTCTGTCCCAAATATGCATGAATATATAACTCGTCCTTACAATATCTGGCAGAAAATAGAAGGAATTTTATTTCCAATTCCAAGCTGAACCAAAAAAAAGCTTTTTTTAGTTTTTTATTGTTATTATTGTTTTACTAGCGGTTCCAAACGATAAAATTGTCTATGGAAGTTCTACCCGGCCGGCACATGTTATGATGGCTGTCAAATGGCGGTGCATGGCATATGAGTGGCAATTTTAATGGCAGTTAACGAGAAAATGGCAATTTTTATGACAATTTACATGAAAACTGCCATTTTGACCTCATATCCTGATAGTTGATCGGGCATTTCAAATTATCATGGCTGCCAAATAATGGGCATATAAGTAGCAATTTTTACGGCAGTTAATAAGAAAATGCTAATTTTTATGAAAATTAACATGCAAATTGCCACTTGGATGCTATACTCCATCCAATTGACTGCCAAGAATAATTCGTGCATCGGCATGACGGTGCATGGCTTAAAAGTGGTCATTTTTATGGCAACTAACATGCAAATTGCCGCTTTGATGGTTACGGACTATCAATTAACTACCAATTGGCAACCATGACCAATTCATGCTGATCGGTCATTTGACTTTTGTGAACTTTTTACTACTCATTAAATTGACATCGATTTTTAATATCATTTAATGGTCAATATCGATGTCAATTCAAATTTACCCTACATTCAAGTTTGATACTGCATATTATCTTCTTAAATGCTTCAATAAATTTGGAATTAATCGAGGAAAATCATTTTAGATTAAAAAACTTAATCAATAAGCAATAAAAACTTTTACATATATGAGACTGTTTGAGGTCGATAATAATTAGCAAGTGGATGAAAAAAGAAACAACATGTGAAATTAATGGGAATTGAAATTTGCTCTCGTTGAAGGAATTTGAACTTTTAGTGATTTTTTCTGAGAAGCATGAAGTGAATTTCAATATTCACTGTCATAAAAGGCTAAAACCTGTTGTTAAGTGGGCGTTAGAGCTCCTTCATGTTCATTATCATGTAGCTTTGTTTATGAGACCTTACCGAAAAACACGCTGGATAGAAGATCCTGCTTCACACTAAGTTGAATTGGGTCTGAGACCCGATTTATTCAAATCTAGCCTGAAGCCAAAGTAAGTTGGATTACACATGTTTACTAACTTACTTTGCTGACCATACGGATCAAGTGTGATCCATTACCTCTCTCAGTCGGCGCCTGAAGCTGGCTCTATAGCTGGTTACCGCTTGCCAATTGCCAATTCCAAGTGTGATACTAAGTTATGCACACTACTTGGGTTTACTGTCTATCAAGAGCGTAGCCTTGCCCTTCTTTCGACAATAAAACTTCTTCAATTTGATATAAGCTTGGAAAACTCTCCGAATATAGCCTAATCAATCGACAGTGGCATCGTTAAATAGTCAATCTACTCGTCCCACTCTTGTATGTCAATGTTACTGACACACTCACTATCTTGAATTAAACGCCGCCAAAAAGGGGGGTTCCTCCCTCCTAGAATAAATTCTAGAAGGAAGCTATACAGGCACGATAGAACCAGTTTTAGGCGAGATCTGAGGAAGGTCATGTATCACAGTTGATTTGTAATGATAGTCATGACTTAGAGGGTTTTGAGATTTTTTCACGAAAAACCCTTAGAAAATTGAAGAAAATTGTCTAAAAGAGTAAGGAGTGGGCGGTTGACCTCATCATTTTCACCCCTAAAGCTCTCATGAACACGTTCCTGCATTAAGCCCCTAAACGGACAATATGAAACCCTCCCGAATTTGAATTACAAAACATCAACTTCGTTAACCTAATTTGGAACCACTAGCTTAACAATTCAATATGAAAATAATGCTGATGATACTACACCAACAAAAAACATAATGTGTCCGAGTTTTCATGCACAGACGATGATTGTACATAGTTTATCATGTTGTACTCAAATTCCAAATAATTTATACAGCAGAAAATATCTGAATATGAATTTATCTATTTTTTTTGTTGTTGCTTTCTTCTTCTTCCTTCTTTGTCAGCTTTATTCTGGAGATTCTTTCATTTTTAGAAAACGCTCGCTTCAACATCCATAAAGTATTTTCCAGTTTTTAAAAAAATATTTTTCTTTTTTTATATTCACAATTTACAGATTCTTTTTTTTTGTCCTCTCAGATATTTTATACACAGAAAAATATGTTGCAAAAATCAATATTTACTTAATTTTAATTCATTTATCGACCACTTTGTCACTTATAGTTACACAATTGATGTGTATATTAAGGACGATATTGAGTGGGATGAGTTCATAAGTGATGTCTAATGGATATCGAAATAGAACGGCACAATGCAGCAAACCGACATAAAGGTAGGTCAAACAGCCGTCACGGTGCCATCATCGTATATACTTGACCTACTGCAACCTGACTTGACATTGTCCAGAGTGAGCATATCCTTTGACGTTTTTCTAGAGTTAGTTATGCATGTTTTGATAACCTAGCAGCTAGCTCGTAAAATAGAAAAATAGCTACATCTTAAGGTTTGTCAAAAAAAAGCTGTAGGACTACAGGACTGTTTTTCTAGGGAATTCAAATAAATCAACCATGGTGAAAATTCGCAACGTCAAGAATTTTTCACAGTGACATGGAAAAATCAATGCAAAAATGGAATTCTTGGTAATAATCGACCAAAACTGCTGCTCAGATTGACGTAACTCTGGCTCTCGTGATTTTAAATAAAATCTGACACCAAGTCAGAACCATACCAGCCTGGTTCTGGATTTCGGATTGACTAGTCAACTTATGCTATTCAGCTAACCTTTCTGGAAGACACACAGCGTAGAAATAGATGAAAATCCGATCACAAGTCGACATGATTCTGTTTTGAGGACAAATTTCATCCAATTTCCTAGCACAAGATACTCGCTGGCCTGAGGTCTGATTTTTAGACATTTCTACTCTATACGATTATCGGATTTGCGTCTAATTTAGATGAACCTTTATAAAAATGATCTACATTGACACTCTTTGATTATAGCAAGATAACAGTCTCTAATATTAGAATGCCCTTAATTTTCAATATCCTAATAGCCATCACTTATGAACAATCCCATCAAAAAGACCTCGGAAGTATCTTCAATTTGCATTATAAATCGTAAAATGAGAATCAATTTTTCATCTTGAGGTTCACATTAAGTATACCAGAAATATACATTTACTTACACTATCTATAACGAGGCCGTTAAATATAAATAAAATTCTTATTCTATTATTTCCTCATTTATATGTAAAGCTCTGCTTTTTCTTCCAATTGATTCATTCCACTGGCACATTTATCATCGTACATTCAACAAGAAACATTTAATTAAATTTATTCATACATCATTGAAAAAAGACTCGTCTTTGTTCCTTTTTTTCCTTTATACTTTTTCTCTCTTTTTTTCTTTATATCTAGTTTAAGTTTTGCTATCTCTTAAATATCACAATAAAATGCATTAAATGCACAACAATAAAAAATAAAGTTTATTTCATTTTTGGAAGCCATTTCAGCTTTTTTTGTGGTGGTTGAAAACAATTTCTGAGTGCTTTTGGCTGATGACATGTATGGGAATTGAATTGGCAGTCATGCTTTCTGTTATTAAATAAAAATGTGAAATTAAACATCGAAATATGATTTTTATGAACCACATTTTTATGGATTTTGGTCATTTTTCCATTGATTTTTGACCATTTTTGAGTTAATAATTAAGTGGGGGACAATCTGTGTGGCTCAACATAATGATGTGCAGTGAGAATTCTGCGACGGTGTGCCTCGAGGCACTGAGATGTACCTCGAAAATTATTCAAAAAATCCTAAATTTCCAATTTTATGAAAATTTCAAATCTGATGTTAATTTGCTGAAATTTTGGATATAGAGTAGACCTTATTGAGCCAATAAAGATCAAATTTCCATATGAGACATGCCCGTGCACGTTATGCAAAAAAACGAATACTAGACCCCCTATCGAGCCCCTCATTTCAAATGGGTCCACAAATAATTATTTACTGTTACCTAATGTGGTGAGGAGCTTCAGTAAAATTAATAATACTGCATTAATTGTAACTAGGGTGACCAGAAGATTTTTGCTACATATCGAGACAATTTTGGAAAGTATCGGAACATTTTGATGCTTTGTCGGAAAACAGCAGCATCCCGGTAAAAATACAGTAGATGGTTGCCTTAATTTTAGCTTTATGGTGTCATAGTTAAATCTTAAAATAAAGGTTTTGAGCAAGGGGGAGGAACTTACATTTTTTTCATGTAAATGCAGGTGAAATGCATGTAAATGCATGTAAATGCAGGTAAATGCATGTGAATGCAGGTAAATGCAGGTAAATGCATGTGAATGCAGGTAATGCATGTAAATGCAGGTGCCATAGAAAATGAAGCAATATATCGGAATTGCCTATTTTCCTATTTGGAAAATGGAAAAACCGATTTCGCTTTTTCTTACTTATGAATTGAAAACAATTAATGAGTAAATTTTTTAAAAGTAGTCTTGATGAAACTAATAGTTCGAAAAAGTCCAATTTTTCCTTGGAATTTGGATGAAAATTCCTCAGAAAAACCGAATTGTTCATGCTTTCCTTATTGACAAGTCAATCGAAATATCCGCTTAACCTGATTAAATTTTGTATCAAGCTTGACCTGAAATTTTTAGGGCCCGGTGTGAATATATTGTAGGGCTTCTATCAAATACTTTGATACTAGATGCTACTGGATTTTAGTTTTGTGTACTATAGATCTGGAAATTACTGGATCTTATTATTACACTTTAAATTGACTTGGATACATTTTGATATTTTGTACAAAGTTGTCCTTGTAGGTTTGACTAGCCAAATACAATACCTAGTCAAAGGCACTGCCTAGTCTAGTTAATATTATTTATCTAGGTACATCATTTTTTCTCATTTCTAAAAAAACATTATTTAACTCAAATTTTGCTAGGTTTGCTTAGGCAAAGGCAACTTAAATCTATGTAAAGACAAAAAGTATTGCCTTTGGCTAAATTTTGCCTAGGTACACAAGGCAAATTTGATGCCTTAAGTTATAACAAGAAATAGCTAACCTACTCACAGGCATCTAGACAATCTGTTATGTATTTTGTTCTGGATGTACCTGGATCTTATGTAACCTTGTTTTGGATGTTACTGATGTAAACATACCCGCAGATATGGACCTTGCTTGATAACAAAAATGTGATTCTCTATAATATTGAATGATTGTAATCATGAACGCTCATTTAGGGAGTATGAAGTAGCACGAATTCACTCGACATATGGTGCATTTTACAGATTAAAACGCCTCTTAACATCCAAGATCCTATCAAGAGTTACTAAACTGGGTCAATGCGATATATGGCTCAGAAACATGGAACTCAACACAAGTGGATAAGGACGCACTAGGTGTCTTTATCTTTTCATTCAAGTACAGTTAGTATTGTAAGTAACAAGAATCATCAAAAATGTTCTTGATATTTCGATTCGCACAATGTTCACATATTTTTAGAGTCTTTACTATCAATAACTCAAAATCAATGTACAGATACTATCGTAAAAATCGTAAAATTCGTGATTTTCATGATCTGTTTTGCATAATTTTGATATGAAATAAACCGTAAAAATCACAATTTTGACAATTTTTATGACTTTATTTTATGAATTTAAAAATTTTAAAGCTCGCGAATTTGCATTGAAACAGTTCCAAAATTCCTCAATATTTAAAGTGACAACTGGTAACTTCCTGGATGGAAAGAGATCTTGAGGTAGACCAAATTTAGCAACATGGGATTGTTGTGATAAGTAATTTCCATCGATGCTGTCAAACATCAGTATGACTGGGAATTACAAACTGACAGAAGTTATCTAAAGACAGATCCAGCTTTTTTGCAAATTCTAAATGCGGCAATGGGCCCTCGTGCGCTAACGCTAAGGAAATAAGTAAGGTTCCAAAATTCATCGACATTCTTGCGATACACAACTTTGCTTTCTCGAAATCCTGATCTCGATAAATTTTCGAGATCGGGATCGAGATTGAGATTTTCGGGATTCCGGAATTTTTCGGGGTCAGGAAATCTCGGGGAATCCCAATTCCGATTCCGACAGTGAGGAAGCATATACACAACCCAATACTCATCTATCCTCATATTTACAAATAAACAAGTCAGAAGTCAGAAAGCTCAACAGCCAACTCAAAACAAATAAATATCAACGGAAATAAACCATAGAAAATATGAAATTTTATTTCAAAAATAACCTCAAGCATACAGTCATGAAATATATATTTTCAATCGCCATTAAAAGCATTTCCTTAGTTACCTTGCTCCACAAGAATTCATCGTGACACACTCAGTATAAAATGACCAACAAAATGCTTTATTACATTCAGTCATGAGTATCTTTAAGACAGTTTGTTAGTGACTAGATTCACAATAGAATAAATTCTCATTTTTTTATGTTCAAGTATGTCAAATAAATTTTTGAAGTTTTGTCTATAAACTTTCATTCATGTGTGTATAAAAAGTTTTTTTTATATATTTTATTGTTATTGATTTCATCTTCCTTCTTTTTTTTAAAAACTGAATCTCTTCATATATAAGTTTTAAGATGCTATTGATATATGTGATATAAATCGTAAAAAATTATCATTTATGTCATGAAAATAGAATGTTGGGAAGTCAAAAATGCATGTACTATCCTTTACATGTCATATTTCTTTTTCTTATGTGTCATTTAGCTCTGCTATCACGAATAAAGAAAAGAAACGAAAATGAAATTTCTTCATTGCGATGATTTTTTTTTTCTCAACGTAAAGGAATCTGTGTCGACTTGAAGAGATGTAGTAATGATAAAATAAAAAAAAAAAAGTTCTCTGCTGTTCTTCCAGTTCAAGAAACTTTTTCATGAATATTTCTTTAATTTAGCATGATGTGATGGTTTATTGGTTGTCATCTCTCATTCTGTGAGAATTATAAAAAGAACAGAAGTTGGAATTAGAACAAGTTGTGATCTATATAAGTGTAATAGATGGAAAAATGTGTGACAATAGTTTAGGAAGTGGAACTATTTGATATATTAATTTAGGAGAGTGGAAATTGGGTTAAAAAATTGGTAAATTATTGGAAATTGAACTAGTTGCTCAGTAATTTGACTTGATTGCTCAAAAATTGAACTAAGTTACTCAAGAATTGAACTTAGTTGCTCGATAATTGAACTAAGTTCCTCAACAATTGAACTTAATTGCTCAACAATTGAACTAAGTTTCTCAATAATTGAACTTAGTTACTCAACAATTGAACTTAGTTGCTCAATAATTGAACTAAGTTGCTCAATAATTGAACTAAGTTGCTCAATAATTGAACTAATTTGCTCAATAATTGAACTTAGTTGCTCAATAATTGAACTTAGTTGCTCAATAATTGAACTTAGTTGCTCAATAATTGAACTAAGTTGCTCAATAATTGAACTTAGTTGCTCAATAATTGAACTAATTTGCTCAATAATTGAACTAAGTTGCTCAATAATTGAACTAAGTTGCTCAATAATTGAACTAAGTTTCTCAATAATTGAACTTAGTTGCTCAATAATTGAACTAAGTTGCTCAATAATTGAACTAAGTTGCTCAATAATTGAACTTAGTTGCTCATTAATTGAACTTATTTGCTCAATAATTAAACTCAGTTGCTCAATTATTGAACTAAGTTGCTCAGTAGTTGAACTTTGTTGCTCAATAATTGAACTTAATTGCTTAATAATTGGACTTAATTGCTCAATAATTAAACTTAGTTGCTCAATAATTGAACTCAAAAGTTGAAATTAATTTCCCAAAAATCAAAACAGTATACAAATTAAACTAAAACTAATCAATACTGTCCAAATAGTTCCACAATCCTTAAGTCACCAAAAACTGCAATTAAACACTCACTCCTCACCTCTTCTTGTGTCGGCAAAAAAGTTTTCTGATTCTCCAAAATAACAACACGATTCGGTCTCGTACAAGTTGAATGTCTCGATGTGACAGTTAATGACGTTGTGAATGTTCTCATCGAGTCATAATTTTGATGTAGATTTCGGGGTCCGCCTCGTATCCTCCCATTTATAAATTGACTTTTTGGTAGCTCCTTTTTCTTGCAACAGCATACTTTCGTAAGCCATAGAAAGGGAGCAGTTCGTCTAAATATTTACAATAAATTTTTATTAAATTCCTTTAACATTTTCAGTCTTTAAAGCAGAGTTGGAAAACAGGCACCTGTGACAGGCAAAAACCGTACAAATTCTTGGTAATTTGTAAGGTTTTTCTTACAAAACCATATAAATTTGTAAGGTTTTTTCTTACAAAACCATATAAATTACCATGAATTTGTACGGTTTTTGCCTGTCACAAGTGCCTGTTTTGCAACTCTGCTTTAAAGTTCAAAATATAAATCATACCTTAAAGTCTTCCACACTTGTGTGGAAAAGAGGCAATAAATCAATGGATTTGCAGCTGAATTAAGCGGTGCAAGACTCTGTATGAAGGTTGCAATTGCAATATTCGTTTGTGTTTTTGGTATTTGATCAAATACTTGTAATAAATCGAATACGATGTACGGTGACCAGCATGCAATAAATACAATCACAATTACAAATGTCATTTTAACAGTTTTCACTTTAGCACGTGGTATAATACCACGTGAACTAGCCCGTCTACTGCCTCTGTCATCATCATCTGTACTGCTACTTTTACCATTCTTTTTAGTTCTATCCTTCGTTCCCATATAAGTGCCTTTCTCCCAAATTGTTTTTACAATTATCGCATAACATAGTGATATAATCAATGCTGGTATTATGAACAGTACAATAGATACAAGTGTCATGTATAGTTGCCATCGCCATGATTCACCAAGCTCTATCCAACATTGTGTTCGTCCTTTTTTTTTTCATGCAATACATTATGAAAATTAAATTAAATTAAATTAAAATGTAAAGAGTGAGAGAGTCTCTTATGCTGTATAGAAAATTCATTTACCTTGAATGAGCGTTTCCTCATACAAAAAGAATTGTGGAGTGGAAAATAGAGCACTCATGATCCATGCACTGATAACAAGTAATTTTGCACGCTTCCATGAACTAGAAAAGTTCATTGGATGTGTTATTGCATCATATCGATCGATACTTAATGCCACAAGGACATATGTTGATGCGTATGTTACTAAACATTGAGTAAATTTGATAAATTTACATGCTAAATTGCCTGCTTCCCATGTTACTGTTATACGCCATATTATGTCCGTTAGGACGTTCAACAGACCAACGCTTAAATCTGTGGATGAGAAAAATACCAAAAAATGTAAATTTATAGCCGTGAATGTGTCACAAATATTGCATTGTTAGAGTATCAGCGTCCAGAGTTGCAAAACAGGCACCTGTGACAGGCAAAAACCGTACAAATTCTTGATAATTTGAATGGATTTGTTAGAAAAAACCATACAAATTCTTGATAATTTGAATGGTTTTTCTAACAAATCCACATACAAATTCTTGATAATTTGAATGGTTTTTCTATCAAATCCACATGCAAAAACCATATAAATTCTTGATAATTTGAATGGTTTTTATAACAACTTCACAAATTCTTGATAATTTGAATAACAAATCACAGGCAAAAACCGTACAAATTCTTGATAATTTGAATGGTTTTTCTAACAAATGGTACAAATTCTTGATAATTTGAATGGTTTTTCTAACAAATCCATACAAATTATCAAGAATTTGTACGGTTTTTGCCTCTTGTTCCCTACAAAACCATACAAATTATCAAGAATTTGTACGGTTTTAGCCTGTCACAGGTGCCTGCTTAGCAACTCTGACAGCGTCACTTGTGAATCGAGAAAGTATGAAGGTCATTGAAAGGAAATAGTTGATGCGCATATTTATATTTATCATAATAACAAGTACAGTAGGCAAGTTGACTGTCAAGGTAATCATAAATTATGCCTTCTTATTTATCATTACTAGGCTAAAAATTATTTTTTTATCTTGTCATGGATGAATTTATGATGATGAATAAAATTTTATTTGCGTTTAGAGTAAATAATTTTAAGCTTGGATTGTGATAAAATGTCTTTTTGAGGAAGAAGAAGGAACAGAAAAAAGAGAGAATTTTGTGTGATAAAATTTATGGAGATTTTTAATGAAACTGAGTCTTGTGGTTCTTGTTTGACAAATTTTATATTTACAAGTGAGAACGTCATGTTGATAGCAGCTGTGAGGTCATCAACCTTGATGACTAGTGGTCTAGATTATTAAAAATTTGTTGTTTTATTTATGCAAAGCCACATCTAGCTTATTTGACAAGATATCCACTGGAAGCCTAGCATCTCTTTGTATAGAATTGATAAATACTACATGAGGCTTGATCTAGGCATGAACGACACTTCTAAGCGATGACGTTGCAAATGCATTCAGCATGATGATCTGACTATATCATATGAGATAAAAATTGTCATGATGACCTCAAAACGACATGATAAATGTACGTCATTAGGATGATGTGTCGTTCGTAAAGGTGAACATTTGTGAAATTTATGGATGAAACTCAAAAGCTTTTTGTTGAAAAAATCGAGCACATTAAAGGATTCTATTCAAATTTGATTATCAACCGACAACTTTCACTATGACCCTAGTGACTAGTGCGGCATCTGCTGTATTTTTGCTGGAACGATTCTGTACTTTTCAGCCTTGATGCTCTGTCCCGACAAGCCATCAAAATTTTTTTTTGAAATTTCAATAATTCTCTGCACTTTTATGCTGCCTAATTTAATTAGTTCGTTGAATATTAAGATTCAAAATAGTCCAAAAATACCCTAATAGTGCCAAACTAAGAAGTGTTCCGAATTTTTCCAAAAGTTTCTCGATATTTTGCGAAAATCCTCTGGCCATCCTACCCTAGTCAAGGTACATTGTAAAATTTCAAAATTACAAGTGTTTTTATGAGATTGCGAAGGCTTTATTGTCCTAAGTGGAGCTAGGATTAATACAAAAGGCTTTCAATCTGTAGGGTGACTAGAGAATTTTTGAAAAATACAACAGTTAAGTGCCTTGCTGGTCAAATAGGTGAGGCGCTTGGCTCAAATTTGGTATGGTAACTCGAAGGTCGTCGGTTTGAATCCAACCATTTCCAAATTTGTTCTTCTTCGGAAGTTTAGATACTTCAACTACTTAATGTACGAGATCAAGTCTAATTTGAAATTCTGGGCAACGTTGGATTAAGGAACGGGTCAGAAACTTGAAGTGTAGCGAGAGACAAAAGGACGAGAGTTACTAGATTACCTAATGATTGGAATGTGGATAGAACGAACCTGAAAAGTGTCACGTAATATGCTAAATAGCCGCCGAAACGAGAGCCTAAATTTATTCGAAGTCTTGACTTGAAAAATTGTTAATGAAGTTGTGTTTTAATATTCAAGGAACTAGTTTAATAACGTTAGAGCAGCAACAAGGGAAAAAGTACAGCAACGTCACGACAACAACACAGGAGATGACCACTCAATCTATTTGCCTCTGTGGCTAGCTCTGTCACCGATTTTGCTCAAATTATATTCCCTTGTAGTTCTTATCTTGTCCTTATCTAGTCCAAGTGCTACGCTCAGATTAAACATGCTTATGACTTTATTTTTAACAAAATTCTTACGTAAGTAATTCCTCTTATTTTGATAACTTTGTTCAAATTTAGTTATTTAAGGTATTCTCACGAAACATTCATAAAATCCTATTTTAATGCAAAATCTAAGAAATTTATTTTAAAAAGTAATCAAATTTTCAACTCAATGAGCACATACTTTATTTTATTTTGTAGACTAAGCAAAGCAGATGATATGAATGCCTGCCTACCGATAGATAATTTTCAGTAGAAATAAAAATGCATGTTTAAAAAATAAAAATGATTTATTTCGAGTTATTTCGAGATTTGTGTTCATATAAAGAACTTAAGGGTATCCTTTTTTGGTAATAAAAAATCGACTGTATCCTCATAAATGCTGCATAAATACGAATAAAATTCTGAGGAATTTTGTGAATAAAATTCATATTTCAAAGAGTTTCATATGATTAATCATATATGAAGTAAGTCAATCAGAAAGATTATGTAATTTTTGAGCAGAAAATTTGTTCCTATTTCTACATAAGTTTTAGGGATCAATGAGATTTCCAACTATTGTTGATGTGAAATAATACGCAAAAAATGTTGTGAACTTCAAGTTTTGACAGTATTGTCCTTTAAAAGCTTGCAATTTTACATGGAAAAACTTCATTGTTGACAATTTATGTAGAGTTTTAAATGAAGCTTTAAAATAGGAACCGGTCAGTTCGGGAGTAAAGCATCTGTCACCGAGTGGCTAGGTAGCAGACCGGCTGTCTGTATCACTCTTTAGCAAATCTCTGAGAAGAAATCTTCATTTTCGTGAAGATTTGAGAATCCGGAAAATCCGGATTTCCGGTACAGTAAATCAGAGATTTTTTTTCCTCTTCACGAGCCCTGCTTTTTACTAAGTACGTAGGTTCGATTCCCATAAGAAATTAATTTAATAATTTAAGAGACATCAAAAAGTGATAAATGGAAGCCAATGATAGAGCCAGTTTAAGGCGGCATCTGAGGGAGACCATGGATCACAATTGACCTGTAAGGCAAGTGAAGCAAATAAAAAAAGTTCTAATATTTATCTTAATACCCAAAAAAACACACGCTGTACCCTAACCAGACTCACATACTTATTTTTCCCAAATTCTATCCCATGTTCCTTCCGGTTTGATTCTGATGAATTTTAGAACAATAAATTCACATGTAAATACCCAGTGTAAATATAATAAAGGACAAAATTCCCATTAACAGCTCTACATATGGAGCAGCTCCAAAGAATTTAATATTTATTCAATTATAACTTTTATTAAATTAATTTTCTTTAATAGATGTCAAAGTACAAAACCATTGTAACAATGTCATGGGTCCAGCCATGGGCATCCTAACTATTTCATGTAATATAACTATTTTGACATGAAAACAGAAACTTTATTTTTCACATAACAAGAGATGAGTGGGACAGAAAGAACAATAAAAATCCATTACAATTTTTTGTTTATCCGCTTGCATTCATTCAATATGTTTTATTGTACGTATACGGAAGTTACTCACGAATGCAGAAAAAATAAAAAAAAATTATTTTATGTTGTAACTTCATGTTGCTATTTATTCAGCAACGAAAAAATTATTGCAATCTTTTTTTTATGTTGGTCGAGCAATCGGAAGTAATCTTATTATCTATTATTTTATGGGTCTGTCTAGGGACATATTCAGGGATTGGGGGTCAATTCATTGACTTACCTGGAGACCCACAACGGCGGCAGATCCTCAGTGTTTTCGAGAGTCGGAAACGATTTATGGTCTAAAAGATGGGGATTAAATTTTCTAAGCAGACATAATAATGAACTTTATGAGTCAGGACTTCGAATAGTCCAAATCCTTGTCCTTCAATACTTCTGTGTTTTTCGGGAAAATAATCCAAATTTCCAACACTTTCCCCATTCTGTCAATACATTCCATAAGATTCATCAAAACCGCATCCCTAGTCCCAGGAGTGTAGCCAAAAAAACACAGTGGCCCGTGTCAACAATGACACCTCCATGGCTACGACCCTGTCTAATCTCCCCCCCACCCCCTCTTCACCTCAAAATAAATGTCTGTCTATGCCCCTCTGGTTCTGTCTATGCGTGCTTTCCTTTTCATTCATAATCTAGTCCACGTCTTAGCATTATTATATAATAAAAGTTGAAACATAAGACATATATATAATAATATTACGTCGGTGATGCTAGTGGAAATCCCTTTTTATTATTCATATAAATATTCATCGATGTCAAATGACTTTTGTGATTTCAAAGTTATGATCCAGAGAATCTTTGCCATACCCAAGAGGCACAATACAGCAAATTGCATTTTTCAGCTAAAAGAAGCATCTAAATCAGCAGTCACAGTATTCTTGAAGCAACTTCGCATCTTGTCGTTTATAGAGCAACGTATCGGGATGCCATACCCTAACAGACACTGAGCATACTCATCTAAATGAGCGTTTTCATGAATCAATATGTAATTGATGATGCTCAGTCTTATAAGCTATACTATATTCTATTAAAGGAACTTGCGTTGTGATTTGTATTGGACATTTAAGTCAATAAATACAGTTTTATTAACATACTCATGAGTATGATCCTTGTCAGTTCTAGATAGCGAGCAAATTGTGCTGTTCGAGATACATAAACCAACTTATGCCCAGCCATCATCAAAGCATCCTCAATAGATTCACCAGAAAATAAAATTATTAAAAAATACTTTAAAAAATCTTTGATTTTTCTCTTCTCTCTGCACGGTTCATATAACAAGCATCAGCCCCTGCTGCGTGCTCCAATTTTTTTTTCTATTCCTTCCTAGTCATATATTTCCCATATTAATAAATGTTAAGCGAAGTTTCATGTATTCACATTGATTAAGTTATGAGCATTTTCATTAAGAAAAGAAATCTTTTATGGATCTTATGACATACATAAAGTCTAACAACATATGGAGGCTCGTGTTTCATTTCCGCATGCTTTGATTTTGTGATTGCGGGTGTATATGTGATTTTGGATCGTGAAGTTCAGTTACACTTAGATTATTAGTATTTTTGCGTGGTATATGTAGAAAGGTTATTGAACAGCACAACGTGTTCCATTGCCCGAAATTGTCCTAGCAGACAAAGAGCTTGCTCTGAAGTTGAGTATGTTGAGAGCAACTGTCACGAGCATGCTAATCTTGGATAATTAAGGTGAGGAAGCTCTCGGGAGCATGTTCTTTGACTGTTAGGGTAGGGGAACCGGTACAACGTCATATTAAATACTGACGGCTCCAATTTCAACCTATTCGATTTGCCGTATTGTGCCTTGCCACTCGGGATTGGAATATTTTAGGTGTTTTCAAGTCAAATTTAAATCTAAATTGATGCTTTTATGTAGCTTTGTCAATAAATTAATAAAGTTACATCTTAATTGCTACAACCGTGTCAACATCCTCTTTGTACGTGGGAGTAAAAGTGAAGCAAAAGATAAATGACAACAAAATTGACGTAATTGCCTCCACAGCCTCTTATGTATAATAAGACAGATGGTACAATCGTACAGTATACATATATCATATACAGCATACAGCATTGGAACCAAAAGCAAAACCGGAAATATCAACCACTAAATATCCGAATACGAAAATTCGGTTAATTGATTCAAAATCTCATCTCTTGGCTCAAGGTCATGGGAACTCGGACTTATAAAAATCCAGCAGCATACCAAAGTCAAGTTGCTCTGATGAAGGAATTTGGATCGATTAGTTGACTTGTGCTGTTCAAGATGGTTGAATATGCTCAAAAATTAACAAAAATCTTTAAAAACTTTATAGAACAGTGCTGTTCGAATTGTGTGCCGCAGCTGTTTTTTGAAAATACCAGGATATCTCATGAACCATATGCTGTGTCCGGTTTAACTCAAGGCTTACCACCAAGATGCGCCATGGCTCAAAAAGTCTGTACAACATTAATATAGAGCAATCCACATTGTTTCTACATAATTTGAATAAATCCTAATTCAACAGCTATTCTAAAATTCTCCAGATCCTTAGTGTAATCATCCATTCTAAAACGAGATTACTGTCTCTATCCTAAGACCGAATAACAGACAGACTTTATAAAAAAAGCACTTCACAAAATTCCCATTTAAGCCCACATTAATGTACATTACTGATTTTCTTCACTAAACTAATTTACTTAATGTCATACGACACACAAAAGACATGACCAATCTTTTGCTGCTCTTGTTATGCAACAAGTAAATCAAATAAATTCTCTCAGCATCCACACTCAATGTGGATGTATGAAATCAATATTGAATTTAATGAAAAACGTGAGAAAATGCAGAAAAAGGAACAGAATCATCTTGACTTTAAAATTAATTCTATTTCATGGTTTTCTACCTTTCATTTACCTTTCAGTTGCTTCATACCTTTTACTCACAAAAATGGTATATCGAGGCAAAAACTATAAAACTCACCTGCAATTGCTAAGTGTTTGATGAAAAAATTCATTCGTGACTTTCTGTTTCTATTGATGAATAACGTTACAAGCACTGCTGTATTTCCTAGTACAATGATGGCAAACAGTATCCAAAGGACTGTGAATTGTTCAGTCTGAAATGAGAGAGAAAGAAAAAGAAAAAAGGAAATGAGAAGCGAAAGTAAAACTAAAGCTAAAATAAAGCTTTTTTCTTCTTTTTCTCCGTTTCATGCTTGAAGGAATAAATAACGAAATGAATGGAGAACTGATGTAGATACTGGTCAGTTGTGGATAATGATGAAAAAGCATTTTTCTTTAAATCAGAGTTAGAGATTAAGAGAAGCTGTATTAATGTAGTGCCAAAAATTAGCTTTTTGACATGATGCTCTGTTCACATGGGGGGAGAGGTTGCAGTCATTTAAGTGGGTTTGAGAATTTTTAGGTTCAAACTCTCAAACCCTCCATTTTGGACAAAATTCTTCAATTTTCTATATTCTTAATAGAAAATTCAAATCCGATCAATTACTCGAACCTGTTCCCTTGTAGCTGAAGGAGACACAAGCTTGTTATACCGCCTTGGTTAGAATCCACAAGGAAAAGACATCCTGATGCTCTAAAAGCAACATGGAGTAGTATGGTGATGATGGAATGCCAGTTAGATGTCAAAACTGAGAATTTGTACAAGTTTTGTCCTTCAGCCAACAATAGAGTCAGATGAAGGGCCTTTTGTAGCAACGTAGGCTCCAAGTCCGAGCGTGGTTCCAGCAAGTAAGTAAGTACAACCAGATCCCACTCATATAAACCACGCTCTTGATACCCTTTATTACCCATTTCCTCCCAAAAAAAAACATAACTAAAAAAAGCACAAAATTTGCAGACTTGCAGTTCAAAAAGCTCAACTTTTCATGTCTACATATTAAGGCAGGCACACAAACAAATCTTCGAAAAGCAACCGCACGTTTTGGTTTCTTATTAATAAATTGATTGATATGAAACTGACCAAGTGGAAAAGGCTGTGATTATTCGACCGTAAGTCTAGTCATAAACTTGACCTTTGTGCAACTTCTTATCAAAATTTCAAATTTAAAGCGGAGAATACGGTCGACTGATCGCAATCAGTTCCACTCGTGCAGATAACTAGGTAGGATCGATGAAAAATTATGGATCAAAGCTCAAATCCGCTTCTAAGTGTCTGAGCATTGAAATGGACTTATTAGGATGAAGGATCTCAAAGTTTGTCAAATCGACCAAAATGAAGAAGGCTCCACCAGGAAGCTTTTAAGGCTCCGCTCAATCTCTTTTAGTAATACCAAATGGAAGCCGCGTCCGTTTGGAGGCCAAATCACATCCATATGGATCCGCTATTGTCCATTTGACTCCACTATGGTTCATATGGCACCACTATGGTCCATTTGGATCCGCTTTTGTCCATATGGCTCCGCTTAAGTCCATATTGAGTCTGGAATTTTGACTGTTTGTCTAACAGTTTCTAGGTTCGTCTGAGTATAGAGTCCTCTTCTCTGGATTAAATTCCTCATTTTGATGGGGTTTTTGAGATTCATTCCATCCTAAGCGACACAAATGAAGAAGGCTCCGACAGCGTGCCTATTCGGGAGCCCTTCGCTATGGCTCCGCTATATGGACTCTTAACTTCCTGTCGGAGCCTTCTTCATTTGTGTCGCTTGGGATATGGAATGGTCTCAAAAACCCCATCAAAATGAAGAATTCAATCTCAGAAGAGGACCCTTAACTCAGACGAACCTTCAAACTGCTAGACAACCAGTCAAAATTCCAGACTCAACACCACGATTTCTTTAAAAAGCAGCACTTTGAAATACAGAACGAATTAAATCAATACATCTATTTATCAAAGCTGAAAGTATTGCAATAAATTTATCGTCCATTTCCTGTTACTTCAATGCTCATTGATTCAAAAAGAAAATGTGACAGCGAATTCTCTTATGGACCCAATATATACTACACATTACATCCATGATGTGAAAAAAGCTGCAAAAGACTTTGCTTCTCTTTCTTCCTTCATATCCTTTAATGGATCAAATGAAATATGAGAGAATGTCTTAATGTCACTTAAATGTTTCTTAATATTATGTTGTTCTGTTTATAATATTCTTTTATGCGATAAAAATATTGTATATTGTTGATGGATGGAAGTAGTCGTTACATTTAGAGATTACTATAGAAGCAGCATGTTCAAGATTGCTATTGAAATATTAATAAAAAGTCTTGCATGGATGAGCGCATTTAATTATGAGTTTGTGTAGTCCAGAGCTTAATTTAAACATTTGAATATTAAATTTCAATTTTGGGCTTTATTCTGTGCATAATTCAGGAAATGTTCCTTATGTTGTGGTATTTGCGGCATCAAACTATATGAAATGTATGTGCAGTGATGAAAATCATGTTGATAGATGGATGATCGAGCAAAGCTCAAGGTCGACTCAATTACATACAAAATTCGAGTCGACTTCGAGCTCTGTGCCCGAGTAGCAAAATTAAGTCGCTAAATAGGAGTTTAACAGACGGGAAGAAGATGAGGAATGGTTATCGAATCCGTAAATTGAGAGGGTTTATGGATATTGTGTTCATGTTCCAAAAATCTCTAGCAAAATGAAGATGATTGTCCATTAATAGTGAAGGTTCGATCCTTCCGTGAATAGGCCTCTAGACATGAAGGTACCCTGAAGTCACTATAACGACTGGTTTTGACCCTCTTTAAAGACAATAATGCCGAAAGATACTCGGCATAAAAAAAGGTTAAAATCCGACTCCGGCACCACGTGAGTTTGGCCTGAGTCCACATTTTACTGAATCTAGTCCAGGTCAGAGACACTTAAGCCTGGTTGTCTGAATTATCTACTATTTCTAAATCATGTGCTTTTAGCTTTTAGATGCGAATTATTCCCAAAAACAGCATTATACGGCAAATTTCATTTACTGACTTAAAAAATGGTTGGTCCAGATCAGACGTCGTGAGACATTCAGGGTATCCATGGCAGGGTACTCTCGCCACCATCACAGTTGCATCTTGGCCTTTAAATTGCTCTGCTCAGAATTTATTACGATTCCCACGAATATCATCAATATCATCAACAGTTTCAAACCATCTCATTCTTAATCTTCTAACCTCAGCAACAACCAAGCAATAAACAAGACATATCAAAATTGATATACAACTCAGTCAATGTAATTGATATCGCATAAATGACTAAAGTGATTTATAAAGCAATTTATTTTCGTGAAAAATGGAATTTTACTGATCATTCATCAAGCCTTGTGGATTGTTGTGACAGCTTTAGATAACTAGCTTTTAGTTGCATGAAGATGGAATGATATTCTTTGTAGACTTAAGAAACTATGTTGAATTCATGGAAGAAAAAAACTTTTAATAATCTCAGAGGACTTGGAAAGTTTTGAAAGCTGTGTAAGGAGCTTTGCTGTTAATATGCAGGGATGTTAATTGAAGGCTTCTAAAGTTTTGAATATTTTGGGGGTCCTAGGTCACAGCCCGATTGGAACATATTGAAATGTGGTCACCAAGGTGATGAAGTTGCAGCATACATAGAACCAAGTGGCAGTCAAAGTGACAAATTTGGTTGTTTTCGTTAAGTATACTGCTGCTCTTGAGGTACACCAAAGAGTTCATGGTATTAATCTGTGAGCAACGATGTAAAAGTGCTGGGAATTCCCCGATTTGAATCGGTAACAGGCAGAAGTTATCTAAAGACAGATCCAGCTTCCGACGAACTCTAAATGCGGCAATGTGCCCTCGCTCGGCTTCTCCAAGGAAGTAGGTAAGTATACTACTGTACCGTCATTGTAATGACAATTTTTCCTGGTTTGACGATTGGGTTGGAACTGAAGAATAGTCTCCAAACTCTACTCCTTGTCATCTCAATCCTCCATGCATAAAAAAGCAGAAACATCGACAAATATTGAGAAAATGTGATTGTTCAGTTCTGAAAGTCAATGACTTAGTATTGGATTCTTTCAGTCCTAAGCAGAACTCGAAGTCAATATGGTTGAAGACAACTCGAGTCGACTCGACTCACATGTAGACGACTTCAAGTCGACTCGGCTTTTTCTGATCGATTCGAGTCGATTTCGAGCTCTGGTTCCAAGCAACAGATCATGACAATCACATTGTAAATGCATTCATAATAACGTCTTCTTCAGAATATTCACAACACCACCTCCAACTCTGTTCAATAGAAGTTTTCGATAAGAACAGCATAAATATCTCATCATCCCATTTCCATAAAAAATTGCTGACAAGTAAATATATTCCTTATAATCATCATTGTCCACTTTTTCCAAACTTTTTCAAAGTTTGAAGTCCTTGGGCGATAAAGATTCATTCTTGTTGATATAAAAAAAATCGGATATAAACCCTTTTGTGGGACTGAATTGCTACATTTTCATGTCAGTGAGAAATTGTCCTTTATTATTTGCCATTTTTGTGAGAAATTTTTTGAAGAGTTTTGTAAATATTTTTTTGTGGGGAAATGATGGAAGAAGGAAATGTCATCTGCAGGAACAAAATTTAAGCTTTTTCGGACTTGTGAAAGCTTTTGATTAGCCTTAATAAATTTTCATTTTCAATTAACACCGGATTTTAAAGTCTTGAGCAGCGTGAAGGCTGACATCGGTTGATTTTCACAGCTAAAATTAAATTTGCCACATCGTGACGTTTGGAAGTGGGTCATTTATTGTTGAAGCTGTTGAAAAATAGGAATTTATTGAAGCTATCTTCAACTAATCAAGGGCAATCTATATGTTACCCTAACAGGCAAAGAGTATGATTCATGATACAGAAACCCTACTACGATATCTGAAAGCGGTCTCTTTGTTCGTTAAGGTTAGTTGAAATCAGTTATTTCTGGCGTGTATGCTTGGATCTACAGACGTTCATTAAACGTGGCATTGGGCTCCCTTGCAGGCTCCAGCCAAGGAAGTAAGTAAGTAAGAATGTTTCTTGTTGAACCCAAAGGTGTAAGGAGGAGGAGAGGAAGTGGAAAGTTGTTCTGAGTTTTTAAATTTCTGAATTCTTCTTAGACTAGTTGGAAACTAGTAAGTTGATTAAAGTCAAGGATCAGAAACTATTGCAACAATTGTGGTCCATTTAACGAGTCAAAGTGTTCAGCTATCGATGAACTGTACATGTTATTAGAAGACCCAAAGAAGCTCCGTTAAATAAGGTATTTAAATCTGTCTTTGTAGATAGCTGAAGCTGATATTGTGAGAAGAATCAAGGTGAACAGCCTTGACACAGGTCTCCTATCAAAATGTCCAAGTTTATCGGAAGAAATGAACAGGACATGTTGCTAGGAGACACAGATCTTATAACAACATGTCCAGCCCAACGAAAGAAATGGGCAAGACATGCTATTAGGAGACCTGTGGAGGCTCCATTAAACAAGTTCTTTCAGTCAATTTTTGTCGGTCTCAAAAGAACACGAGGAAGTTCCAAGAACTCATGAATAGAAGCTGTCGATAGAGATAGCAGTGGATTTGTTGTATCTGTAAATGGCAGACGTCAGCCAGCGATAGAGTCAATTTTAGGAGACGACTAATTGAGGTAATGGATCACAAATTGTTCTGCTCGACCAGCGAAGTAAGTAAGTAAGTATTCATCTCATCTCAAAAATTAACAAAGTTTTGACTCAACTACGTGAAAGTCTACAAGAAGTCTAGATTCTATTTGACCTTATCACTCTATCCTTTTTAGTAACGCCCTTGAATCTTATTCATTCGAAACCATATCCGATTATTACCGCATCGACAGTCAATTTATTCACCAAGTTCCAGTCTAATGTGATTGAGCTAATTTTTCTTTATGTTCCACTCAATAATCTTACAATTGTATGGACGGATGGAAAATGAACAAAAAAAAGAAAGAATCTCATCAACATCCATTTCATACATTACAACAAAAGGGATACAGAAAAGTAATGGAAATAGTAAAGAAAAGAGAAAAATAGCTTAAATCAGCACTTGATTGAAGTGCTGAAATGTTTACCAAGTCCAATAAAGTACGCACTCACTTATTCATTGGATATTCGCGTCGAACGAAAAAATTCAGGCACAAAATGAAGAAATCGCAAAAATGTTTTTTGGCCTATTTGATTGATTTCCGTGAATCAAAGCATCAAGTTTATCATCTGTATGGATGTGAGAAAATAACAAGAAATTTTACCATCAGTTCCATCATCATGGTTTTTGTAAAAGTTTTGGAATAATACCCAAATGAGTTCTTTCAAGAATAATATACATTAGGCATTAAAATAAATTAGATTCCATTTCTCATGATGAAGAACAGCCTCTCGAAAAAAAATTATGAAGAGAAATCGACAATGTCATAAGGGCATTTGTCATTGGAATTGGAAAGAAGATTCTTTAGTAAAAGTTGAAAATGTTATTGCTAAACTTTTTCCTTAAAGTTCATCAAACTCAAGTTGCTTCAAGCTGATGATTCTTTTTACAGACTTTTGGAACAGACTCTACAGTGCTTTATGTGAATTTTTGGGTATTTTTGTTAAATAAATGACACTCATGTGCTGGATGGTAAGACTGAATTTAGGTTTGATTTGAGCAGATCTTAAGTCGAATTGAATTTTGTATTGAAAAGTTGATTCAAGTCGACTCGACTTCATATTAAATTCGAATCGTCTTCAAGCTCTAGATTTGTGAAATACTAAGTTCCTGGGAATTTAGCGTACATCTCGATGGTAAGCCTCGACCAAAAGCATATACGACAGACGGATCATGGTATTTCCCAACATTTTTGGCGGCACATATGTTGTCAATTTTTTATCTAAACTTATGTAAAATCACAAAATTGGAAATGTTAGGATTCAAACCAAAGACGTTGACTAATTCGCAGGAGCACTTAACTTCTTTGATAAATATTTTCAATAGTTCCTGGCATTATTTAGATCAGAAAGACTTAGCAATTTTCTCACGAAAAATTCAAGGAAATTAAAGCATTTTTTCCAAAAAGGAGGAGCAGAAAAGAGGGATGCCGACCTCCAAATTCTACCCTCTGAAAAAGCTTCTGATCAAAATGTTCAGAATTGCCATTTTAACATTCAATTTCCGCAATCAACTATGAATTACATAAGCCTTAAAGCTGAAGCGCGATAAAGGTTTACTTGGTAGGAGTAATGTAGCTCAATTTCTCGATTTTTCTAAGTTTTCCAATTTCTTCTTTTACGTCAAGGAACTTAAACTCTCAACAACACTCTCTATTATACTAAGCCTTCCTACACTATTCCACATTCTCGAAAAGCATTTTCAATTGCTGCACATAAACACAAATATTAGTATGTATATAAATTGCCACACAGTTCATTGCATTTAAGAATATAAAAATAAAAATATTCCTTCAACATTAAGTATTTCTCAGACACCCACAGTCCTGTTCAATATATTGACATATTTTTAAACTGAAAGACATTCCATTCTAATTTGAATGCTAAAATATCACTTGAAGCAATTTCCGATGAAATTCAATTCATTTCTCATATAAATGAATTTAAATTTCGCAATAAATTGTTGCGTACGGAGGCAAATAATAAAATGAAATTCAATAATTCAATTTTGAGTCAGATGCTATTTATAAATTATGTACAGTCAATTTCAAGCTACTTTAACGTTGTTTGAGAGGACATTGGAGACACGAGTTGGAATTAATTGGATGGCTAGACTTTGTCATAGTTGACATTCTGGCTCAAAACAATTGAATCATTCCAACTTGAAATTCTTTAGTATTTCATCAACAAAGGAGTCAAACTTCTACTGCTTATCCATTCCTAGGAAGAAACTAAGAAAGGATTAAAATACGAACAAGAAAAGTTGGTTGCTCAATCCTAAATCCGGCACAATTTTAGGCTATTACTTTAACAAATTTGATTTAAATCAAATCCGGCATTAAGTTTGACAGGGCGAAATTGACGCACAGCCCGCCATCGCTGGATACACCCCTAATTGAACTATTTTAAGAGGTGATATTAAAATTAAGTCTTTGCTTGTTCAGAATGCTAATCCATAGAATGGACTAATAATCCAAACTCAGACCAACTGGACTTTCATCCGAGTCCAGATTCAATTAAATCTGATCTCAGACTAGAATCAAGTCGACATGGAGTCATATTTTTACCCAATTCTACACAGTGTGTCATCCGAATTAGATTGGATCCACTAGACTGCCTCTAAAATCGGTCCAATGACATGTTTTTTGACAATTTCTTGTTAATTTCTTGCATAAATTCATTCTTAATTGCTGCATATCGCCCTAATAAACAACAATCTAGAGCACTGTTCATTCACATCATCTGATTGCCATCGAAACTCACCCTCCAGACAATCTCACGTGTCAAGTGACTTAGCATTATTTTTCAAAAAATAAAAATACATTCAATTAAAATTTTAAATTAAGTTCAGCACATGTAGGAAGTATAAATAAGTCACTAAATAAAATATGTTCAATAAATAATTCAGTTTCATCATACAGCATATCATTCATTCATGACAGACATTGTCGGTGAGTAAGAGTTGATGACTTTAAATAGTAATTAAAATGTTGAAACGTCGTGGGTTGTTAAATGATGATATTATGAGTCAAAGTGGCATAAATGAAGCCAAAAAGCCTCAACCACAAAAAAAAAGAGTAGGAAGTCCTCATAAAATTGCGGTTAATTTACATTTTTTATGTGCAAAATCTGCGATAATTGCACGTTTTTCATCATCGCTCGCCTGTCTTCAACCAAAGATTGTGAAACGTCAGCAAAAATGAAAAGAAGCATGAAATTATAAAGGGCATTGAGCAAAAAATAGCCACCGACATGTGCGGTTGTGGATATCACCAAAAAAATATATACATCATCATTAAATTTCATTCTGTTTCTCTTACGTTAGTCAATTTCATATTCACAGTGACAAGTTTTTGTCATGGAATAAAGGAATGACTTTATCGTGTGAGTTGAGTCTCTTTTATAGCTATTATTTATATCTATCATGTCACAATATCAACAATCTCAACATCATCAATCATTTCTCTACAAACATTTTTATTAATAAATTGTAATTTGATAGCCATCAATGTCTCAATGAATTGAATGGATTGGGATTTGATTGAGATTATGAACTAGATTGAGGATTATTGATGAATTTGAATAGATGGGGAAAATTAATTGTGGTATTTTTGTGGATGTCTGGGTGGGATCTAGACAGGGTTTTATCCAATGGAAGGATCTTTTGGGATCTAACCCGTGTGGCTGAAGTACGTCGGCATGATATCGCAAATCGAAATAAAAAGTAGTCTATAATTTAGTCATAATATCGTCAAATTTCGTCAACCCATTCCCGAATTTCGTCAAGGCTTCCTTGCCGAGTTACAGCATGTCCAATTTTGGACAAAAATACCGACGTACTTCAGCTTGCATATTTTTCAAAACGAATATTATGTAGCATGTTATATACCAAAACGCATCTATTAATTTTGTCAAATTTCGTCAATTAAAAATTTTTAAAATCGGAAGTGATCTCCAGGACCTACAGCCTGTTTAAGCTGTAGAAGGTAAAGTCAAGTCAAAAAAATTTTTGTATGACATTTTATATGTCTAATCAATCTAAATTTCATTTCAAATAAACAAAAAGTTTTTAGATTGGACCGTCCTCATAGCTTATGTCCATTAAAGTTGTAGAGAAGCCTAAATTTGAAAATTTCGGGTATGACATGTTATATGTCTGAATTACGAATTTTATAAAATATCTTATTTTTGCTTATGTCGGTTAAAAGTAAAAGACAGGACCTAAATTTTCTAAAAGTGCTGTAAGAAATTTTTCTAGAAAAACTTAACAAATCAAATTCTGTAAAATTATTAATAATTTGATTTTATCATTTACGTTTTTTAAATACCTATAATTTTTTTTCAAATTTAATTTTTTTAAAAAAATATGAGATCTGAGATTATTATTGTTTACTAACAATCTCAAAAAATTTAATCACAAGAACCAAAATTAAAATAAATTTTTCACTTTTTACATAAACAATTTGCAATTTATATAAATATTTTGTATTTTCGATTGTTATAAAAAATTAAGTTAGGTATTTAAATCGTAAATGATAAAATCAAATTATTAATAATTTTCAGAATTTGACGTTAAGTTTTTCTAGAAAAATTTCTTATATTTAGAAAATTTAGGTCCTGTCTTTTACTGGAATAAGCAAAAATAAGACTTTTATCGTAATTCTTGATGAAAATAGATGTGTTTAGACATATAACATGTCATATTTTTCAAATTTAGGCTTCACAATACAACTTTAATGGACATAAGCATTTGAGGACGGTCCAATCTAATCTTTTGTTTATTTGAAATCCTTATGAAATTTAGATATGATTAGACATATAAAATGTCATACAAAAATTTTTTTGACTTGACTGTACCTTCAGATACAGCTTAAACAGGCTGTAGGTCCTGGAGATCACTTCCGATTTTAAAAATTTTTAATTGACGAAATTTGACGAAATTAATAGATGCGTTTTGATATATAACATGCTACATAATATTCGTTTTGAAAAATATGCAATTACGTGGTATTTTTGTTGACATGCTCTCGGCAAGGAAGCCTCGAAATTCAGGGGGTTGACGAAATTTGACGATATTATGACTAAATTATAGACTACTTTTTATTTCGATTTGCGATATCATGCCGACGTACTTCAGCCACACATCTAACCCTGGATCATACATTATCTGCCCCTCATTGAATATGTATTTCAATTTTGTAGTGTTGTATTAGACAAAAATTTCAAAATACCAAGTTGCATGCCCCTCGAATATTTATATGACGTCGACTCTATGTCTGGCCTAAATAATAAAATTTGCTTAATTTTGTCAAAATCTTTCAAAATTAGAATTAATTAAAATTTGACATAGCTGCATACCCCTTCAAATGTTTCATGGGTTCATATTGGTTCCATATTCAGAAACAAATCAATGGATCTACATACCAAATTTCACTTGATTTGGTTAAAATGTATCAAAATTAAAGATAATTTAAATTGTACGTTGTTGCATGCCCCTCAAATCACATCATGATATTAGTTCCATTTCCAGACACACCTATTGAACTTCTATACCAAACTTCACTAGATTTAGTCAAAATATAGCAAAATTATAGCTAATTTAAATTTGACGTAGTTGAATGCCCCTCGAGCTACATCATGGTATTGGTTCCATATTCAGAAAAAGGAGCTAGCTTAAATGACATACGAGAGAATAAATGAACTAAATTATATTATTAATTAGAGGTAATATAATTTGGCGTAGTTGCATACCCCTCGAGTTAAATCATATCATAGTTCTGTATTTAGAAACAACCATCAGATCCTTAATATCAAATTTCAGTTATTTTATCAAAAGTCATCAGTTTGAGCTAAAATAAGTTTGGCAAAGTTGCATGCCCCTCTACTTAAGTTTGAAAAATGCGCTAAAACGAATAAAATCCAGCAAAAAAGTATGAAATTTCTCGCGACAAAAATCAAAATTAATAAAAATCAACGCCTTAATTGAGTATCAAGTAACACTACGCGGATGATGTTACAGACTCTAATTTACAGTCTCAAAAGACAATAGCTTAATTCCACTCAAGAAATCAATCTTCTGAATAATGAAACTTCCGAAAGCTCTCAAATTATACTAATTGTAAGTTGTACTATAGAATCTCTTGAAACAAATTGATCAGGATTTGTTTGTGTATGCTGTATACAATAAATCAACTATTAATTGATAAATTTTTGGCACTAAGGAAGTTCAAACTTTTGCTTAGTTGTGCATACACACAGCAATAAACTATCAACATCCATGAACAATATTCAATTATGTTTTAGGCAAGTTTAGGCACTTTATGTGCGTACATAATTTATTTTTGTGGGATTTTCGAGGCACTGAGTAGATTCGAATATGAAGCTGCTGCTCATGAGCTTAAACTAGCGTAAATGACTAATTACACATTATATATGGCTACAATGCTGATTTTAGCAGTTGAAATATTATTTCATGCATAGATGAATGTGTCAATTAATGAGTAAAGCTTGTGTGTATGAGTTATTAAGCAGCAGCCGGAAAATTGGAAATTATTTAATGTTAGGACAGGGATTAAATGAACCTTACATATTTCCATAAGGCACCGTGACGTAGAAAACGCAAAGAATCCAGAAGAGTGACGTCATAACTTTGAAACGTTAAAGCTAGTGAATGTCTAGTCAATGTCTAGTCCAGAGTGTGGCTTTCTCAAAAACGACCGTTAATTTTTTTCAAAAAAATATTTTTTATCCTTAATATTCAATATCTTTTTTTTTTTTGACCGTTACATTTATTTTTCTTCGGACCGGAAATTTGTATTTTAAAATAAGTTGAGTTCGAAATGTTCGAATTTTTCGACAATCTAATGTCGAAAAATTCGAATTTGGGATGGACTATTCACATTCTGGTCTATTTCTAACGTATTTATGTCCATCTAAGTCAGATTCCTTTGGCCGGAATGGGTCTTGTCTGAAGAATCCAGCTACTGGCCGACATGAGTCTTACCTGAGTCTGGATTCCACTAAATCTGAGTCTCAATCACGATAGAAGCCGGATTTTCTGTCATTTCTGTGCCATGTGTTTTCTGGCCTTAAGCTTAATTTTCAGAGTTTTATAGCAAGATATTCTAACAACTTGAAGATTTAGTCTGAATATAGAGAGAAGGAGTTGACTCCGATGATTAAGGTTCATCTCTCACCTCCTTGGATACGATATTCTAACTCAATCTAGTGTTTAAGTTTTAATAAAGCAGCATACGACTAGCCTCCAATCCCGATTTTGCAACTCTGATTGCTGTATCAGTGAGTAATATTTGAAACCCGTAGCATAACCCGCTTTGCTACCTAGAGCTTCTGAAAAAGTTCATTTTTCACATTTGTGTAATTATCCGTCCTTAATGCCACTTCAGTTCTTTTGGACCATAATCCCCAAATTATCCCCAACAGAATAATTTAAATCACATAATTCGCAACAAAAAAAAAATCAGTGATTGATGATCGCTAAGAAACTTGCTGAGAAAGCAAATGAAACTTTATTGTCGCTTTTTTTTGGTAATTCTCCGTCTCATGCGACACTGCGTCGAATAAAAAAAATTAATGACACCACACCATAATTTCCTCAGACATGAAGTAATTTAAAGTCATAAAATTACAAAATAAATTACGGTTAAAAAAAATTTTTTTTTTTCTCTTCGTCGCTATTCTCCTATTTCAGGCATTCATGGATAATAAAGAGAGCTTTATGACTTTCATTCAATTACATTTGTTGAGATGCTCAACGTGCTAGCTTTCTATTCAATAATTGTCATTGTTGCTTGTACGAAAAAAAATGTTATTTTATTTAATGATGACAGCGGGAAATGAAATGAACAGTCGAGTGGATATAAAGATGGAAAAACACTATGAATGTCATGAGATATTACATGTCAGAACTTTATTCTTATATCTAGGACAGTGTTGGGCAACCTTTGTTCCGCGGCACCCTAATGTGTCGTTATAAATGTCATGAACCATATGTCATGTGCGGTTTTGATTGAAGCTATCAAAAAAGGTGCCATAACCCAAAAAAGGTTGTCCACCCCTGATCTAAGCATACAATACTTGCCTACAATTGTTCCCATCATTTTTTGTCGTTAAGAATTTTTCTCATGGGTATATTATTGAATAAAAATAATCGTGTACAAAATGTGAATGGAAAAGAAGTCGTGCGAAGTGTAAAAGTCACTCACGAGATGTGTTGAATGTTAAAGCTTTTTTTAGAGATTTTGCGATGTTTTTATCAAGAAATTTTTTTGGTTTAAAAAAGAAGCATCTGTGAAATGTATGCCAAGCTGTCAATGACACGGATTGCGGATGAATTTTTAATAATGCAATACTTTTTTGGATCGATAGAGTTTTTTCAATGGGTTATCTGTGGTCGCTTACGTTATCTCTTGTCAAGTGTGTATCCAAGGTCAGACTACATCCCCTCCCCCGGCCCACCTTCACCTCAACCTCCTTTTTTGGACGAAATTCTTCAAAATTTGCTAGAATAAAATTCAAAACGCCCCCAAATATTTAGCAATTCTGACAAAAAAATCAACGCATCCTCCTCCATTCTGAAACAATTACCTTTGTCACCTTCAAAGTCAGATTTAATAACCTTTGCTTAGATTTAATATAATTCAATTTAACGGAAATCAAATTCCAAATTTAATATTTTGCCTTCTTTTTGTTTGGATTTTAAAAATTTCAATTTAGAAATGTTCAAAAATTACGTAACCCTAAAAATAGCACTTATAGACATCACCTTCCTCCCTCATCTCTCTTATCTCATCTTAATGATGATGATGCTGATGATGCTTAGTTCCTAGTTATGTACTGTGAACCATAATTCATTAATAAGGCAGTTATAAAGGTTTCTGTTCCATATTTAGCAATTGGCCCACGGCAATCTGTTAAAACCCGCCGAATATCATCATCAACTGGCAGAAGTTAACCGGCCCGGCAACCGTTGGTTTTGATTGTAGACAATCGAAAAACCTAACAAGTAGACGCTTTTAGGTATCGTAGTGATACTTATGTAAAGCATGATCTATGCCTGTTATGGTAAATCGGGGGCACTGCTCTGGGTGTCTCCGGATGATCTAGGCCGTTCTGGGTTCGGATTATTAAGCGATTAACCGATTTATGGCATCGCTGTTCTGTTCATTACTTAAACGACTATTTTTACTAGATTCCAATTTTATTGCTCTGTCTCCTTTTGTAAAGATGTACGCCAAGTGATTTTAATCCTGCTAACACTCCGTTTGCCTTTTATGTTCCATAACAATGCATGTCTCGCAATGTCTGTTTCATGCTTCCTTAAAGTGTGCATCATAATGCTTTATAACAAAATCATGAATCCAAAATTTGGACTTCTTTGCGAAATTGTAAAGTTACTCAATTCCCAAATGCACCCCCATTGATGAAAATTCCAAATTAAATTTAAAACGCTTATTGTTGATGTTAAGTTCCTAATCAAATTTCTTCCCACATTGAATTTATCTCCAAAAAGAGATTTTGTTTTATTCTTAGAATAAATTGATGACAGAAAAATAATTTTCTATTAATAAGAATTGAAAATTTTTCATTCATATTTGTAAATTTTATTATGAATTATAAAATATGAATCTCTTGTGAATGAATGAATGTGCCGATAGGCTTTAATGACGCAATGAAGAATAACACCCACGGCATATTGTTGTGTATATTTGACACAATATGACTTCTTAGAAGAATATGGGCATTTGGCTTCTTTGCTCTCTTTTGGAAAGAGAATAAAGTTGAATTTTGGAGGCAAAGATGAGACTTTAAGGAACGTCAAGGACAGAAGCAGAATTGGAATGCAGAAAGAAATAATCGACGATTGTCAGCCGAATCACGGATTCCATATGTAACTCCTTCTTCAGGTAGCCTTTCGCAGGTGGTAGCAGAAGTAACTGCGTATCTGGACCCTTAGCAGGCAAAGAACAGGCTCTCAAGAGCAGAGTAAGGTAAAAACAACGCTCGCAAACATGCTCATCTAATATATTAATCGAGAGCAAGCTCTATGCTCTAAATCATGCTATTTGCCAGTTAGGGAGTAACCAGCCATTTTTTGAGGACGGCTGGGACTTTTTGGCATTTTTGCCTCCGAAGACTCAAATAAATTAAAGAATTTTGTTCAAACTGAAGGTTGATACCCCTCTTACCTCCTTCCCCACTCAATATGCTTCAATCTGGAGCCTAGATTAATATTAAAAGCTTTCCAACTGACTATGTTGCTGACCTTACAAAAACCCTTGAAAATTGAAGAATTTTTTCAAAAATATGAGAGCTTTGACCCTCAAAATCACTTCTAAATACGACCTTGATGCAAACAAATTGTACTCCCGAGCTATCTCCTTTGCTATTCCTCTCCCGAGTCCCTTAATACTTACTTGCATGGCGAAGGCGCATGAAAACCCATTGCCTCATTTAGAGTTCGTCGTAAGCTAAATCTGTCTTTAGAAAGGACGATCATCTGCTGTATTTTTGATATGAATTTAAATAGTGCTTTGAGTATTTATACTCAAAATAGTCCAAAAGCACCCCAATAGTGCCAAACTTAAAAATGTCCCGATTTTATCCAAAAGTGTCTCGATATTTTTGAAAATCCTTGCTCACATAGAAATCCCATGAGCTCTTTGGTCCGAGTCCCTTAACTCTTTTCATATTCTCCATCAATTTATTCTATTATTAACATTTCCAAAAGGAATGCCATTTGTTAAATTAAAATCATTTTTAAAGCACAAATCTTTATTAAAAAAATTTCATCCTTTGTTTACTTTAACAAAGCTACAAAGACTTTACTTAATGAAAAACCCAAAATGCTTTCCTCATTTCCATTGTACGTTGTAAAAAGAAATTTTCTCATGAGCAAAATAAATGAAATGACTTTAAATGAAACCACAGAATTGATGATGAGGGAATATAAAGGCAATAAGGAAAAAATGTTCAGCATAATTTTTGTGTCTCTCGTTCCATCGAATGCCACGATTATAAAACAGTACGCACCGCAGTTTAAATTCATTTGTACTTGATTATCTCTAACTTCAAATTATGCGATTAATCCAAGCCTCAAGCTTTCCATGCATGGATAATGATAATGATGATGAGATTGCAAATAAGAAGAAAATTCCAGCCACGATGAGGCACAAAAGCTATAACTTTTTTTGGGATGCGTATGAAAGCTCGAAACACTTAATATGGTAAATGATTTAATTACTTTACTTCCACCTTGGTTGCCTTAAAATTGCGTCATTGGGAAAATTTGACATTAATTTAAATGAATCGTGATATAAATTATGTACGTGAATTATTTAAGGAATGGAACTGAATGTGGAACAATTTGGAATTTGGAATTGAATTCTCCAAATCCATCAACTTGAAAATGGAACTGATTCCTCAATATAAAGCAACATGAAAATGGAACACCAAAAAAGCACTTTCAACTAAGTTCCACCAAATTAAATATCCAACATTTAATTTAATTCACAATTTCATAATTATCACCAAATTTAATAAAACTTAATTATTTTAAGGAACATATTTAAGCAAATTTTGGTATAAGTAGAGCATTGTGCCAAAACAGAACTCGTCGAAACAAGCAGTTGTGGCCGAGCGGTTAAGGCGTCTGACTAGAAATCAGATTCCCTCTGGGAGCGTAGGTTCAAGTCCTACCAACTGCGATCGATAAAGTTGGAAATTTTTTTTTTTTTTGATACTTTTTTGATTATTTTTTTGAAAAATCGAAAGGAAATTCACTTTTTGGTGATTTGTTGGATATACATCATGTCACAATGATGTCTATGGTGAGCAAATCATGACGCAATGTTGGCAATATTCAGTAAAACAACCAAATTGTCTATGAATTTTTGTCGTAATTAAATTTGAAAAGTCACGAACTCAAAATTGATCTTTTGGCGCTAATCACCAATAAATTTACTTAGTCAATCCCCAGAAAATTAATTATATTATCCGCACGAATGAGATTTTTATCTGAATTTTAATGTCTTAATTTGTTTCTCAAACTTTACAAGAAAAGCTAATTAATTCCGTTTTTTGGTAGAAAAATAGCAAGATTAATTGCTGTGTATTGTCGCATGAATTAGACTTGGAACAAAAAGCAAATGACTTTATGCATAACAATCATGTGTAGAAGAGTAATCCTCTTTTGTGGTAAGAAGTGTGATTTTTTGTGAACTTCTCAAAATGACGATAAGAAGTCAAATTTAATTTAGTAATGGAATTCATCAAATAATTAAATTTGGGCTCATTCTGATGAAAATTTTCGAAATTATATTGAATAATTGAACATTTCTGAAAAGATCCTCAGACTTTTCGCTTACTGGGTGGTTGGGTAGATGAGTGAGTCGTGAGAACTCAGCAACAAGACATCGGTAAGGTCTCGGATTTGAAGCAATAGCTAAGTATCATCGAGTTGATGGCTCATAGATTAGAAAGGAGCTTAAAACTATTGCTAAATGCTTTAATTATTGATTTTTAAATTTTATTGACACAATTCCGTTGAAAATTGGCCCCTTGATAAAAATTTGAAATTTTTTTGACCGTTAAATTTTCAAAAAAAATTTACCGTTATTTTTCAAACATTTTTTCATTCACTTTTTAGAATTTTTCAATAAATTATGAACAGCTCAAATCAGACAATTACTCAAAAATCAAGCTTCAGGCTGGCATGACTATTCTGACATGATGCCAGATTCGGCCTTAATCCCATACCATGCCAGAGTTATGCCGACCTGGTCCAGGATTTTGGATCGATTAACCAAGGTTTCCCGAAGTCCCGGTCTCGACAAATTCTAGAGACTAAGATCAAAATTTCCTGGATAATCTCAGCCAAGCAAAACTCTTAAGATTGACTGACTTGAGGTCTGTTATGATAATCTGGTATTGACAATTTGCTTGCGACAAACACAACTTCAGGCATTATTCCAAGCGACTCAGACCATTAGCGGAGCCTTAAGACCCTCATGGTGGAGTCGTCTTAATTTACGTCACTTTTGTATGATTCCCAATTGATCTGTGACTCTAGTACAGCAATCAACACAATTTCACATCCTCAAAACCCCAAAAAACGACTCTTGTCATTTACGACTGTTCAAGAATGAATAACAAGCCTTAGATCACCATTAAGCTCCCAAAGTCTACTCATAAACTTAAACTTAATCCAATAAATCCCCATTTTGTACTTTCAGACAGTATCACAGCCACATAATCTATAAAGTTGTAAATTGAATCATGTCTGAATAATAACGACTATCGACAGACAAATTTTAAAAACTTTTCACATTAATAAAGCCATTTATATTCTAAGCAGATGATCCAAATTTAAATATTCATTCATTTATCTTCAAAAATTTAACTAAATAAACTTTGTAATTGCATTTGAATTCATTCTTAGTGCTTTTAATGGGTTTACGGTCAGACTTAAAAATAGAATTAAAAGATCTTTTAATAAATAAATTAAAGTCCTAGCATAACTTTTAAGGCACATGTTCATAATTTTCATAGGAAAAAGTCTGGTCACTTAAGGAAAATTCAAGAAAGCATTTGATGAATTCAATAGAATAAGCCTTGTGGCTTTACAGGTATTTCGATCTAAATGCCTTCCAGAAAGACATCATCAAAAGGAAATTATTATTATCTCATCAAGAAGTTTAGAGAAATGAGGACAAACCATAAGGAGTCGTTCATAAATGACGTCTTAATGAATGCAAACAGAAGCTTGTTGCTTGATTCTCTGTCTGTGTCTCTTGGTCTCTGTCACTTGGTCTCTGTCACTTGGTCTCTGTCTCTTGGTCTCTGTCTCTTGGTCTCTGTCACTTGGTCTCTGTCTCTTGGTCTCTGTCTCTTGGTCTCTGTCATTTGGTCTCAGTCTCTTGGTCTCAGTCACAGTCACAGTAGCAATCTCAGTCTCCAGTCCAAGATGTGCCGTTCTTCAAAAAATTTAAACAGCACTGCCATTGAGTCCCTTAATATTAAGATTCCCATCATTTATGAACAATCTCCTATTAAGAAATAGCTACAACCTTGAGAGTGCTTCAATCTTGACCTTTATTTACAAAAGGACATAAAATATCCTTCCTGTTACTCTAAAGAAACTTCATAGCTTAATAATGTCACTAATTGGAATGTCATCCGTAACATTTTGAAGCGTAACAAGATATTCTACCTCAATGTATCCTTGTAACCTTAACAATTTTCTAAAAATAGCTCATTGCTGGATATTATTCATCACTAAAGATGACGAAGATTATACAATTTAGGAATTTTTAAGTGGACCATTCATCTTGTCAATTAAGGTGTAATTAGCAACAGTTTAAGCCATCAAATTTCATTGTGGCATTTACAAATTATGATGTTGTTCTTAATTGAAGGTACGAATCCCAAAAAGTATGATGACGGCACATTTCATTACTCGCAGTAAAACAGAATGTAATCAGCCGTTGTATAGCTGTCAGGACACCTTCTCACGTCGTGCCGTCAACGCAATTACGTAGCGGCATTGAGTTGTTCGGCCAATTGTGTTCTTGTGCTTCTTATTTGAAAACTGCTCGCAGTTATTGAAGACTTTTGACAAATATTTTGACCATTTTATTTTCTAAAGTCAACGAACCGAACATCAATCTCATTGTCTGACCTGATGTCAAATTGAAATTTTTTGTTTTAATGATATTGACGTGGACAAAAGCAATCCACTTGTAGTCACTATAATTAGTCAACATTGTATTCACTCGTAGAAAATGTCTTTGTTTTATTTTTGATTCTTATTGAGTTTGTAATGCTGTGAGGTATTGTATACGAGTGATTGAGATCAAGAAGCTGCGCTTAGGTGTTTCGCAGCTAATGATTGTTTATTGAGTGAGGGCATTCAATGAGCAGCGTTTTCCAAGGCATTAACACACGTTTCTTCTGGATGAAAGATTGAATGGGCCGGATGAAAGCGGATGAATAGTGTGAATGCCTTGGCGTTTCCAATAGATATGATTCCAAAAATGGAAATATTCCTCCTGCCGATTTTTGAACCCATGAGTGCACGAGCGTTAGGGCGATAATAAGGTACTGAAGTACCAAACCAGAAATCGAGTAGCATCAACTCACTATTGCCACAAAAAAGAGTCAAAATCAGCCATTGTCGAATCATCAGGACAACTTAACGCATTGTATGTAATGCTGCCGAAATGGTGCCGTAGCGAACAAGTTGTGCTGCTCGAGGTGTTACGGTGAAAGCCCTGAAGCAACTTAGTGTCTTAGCGTTGATGTGGAGACGTGGCAGTACTCTAACTAATAAGGTGTGCTGCTCGGGGAGGTAACAGTGTCCTTAAAGCGACTCCTTGTCTTGCAGATGGCACCGTGAGGTAGCAGAGCCCTAGAAAACTAATTGTGCTGCTCTTGGTGAGCATCCTTGCAAACAGACATTGTATTTATGTAAACTATGCAGAATTATAATTCTTATGCGCATTTAGGATCTGCTGGAGTGCATCAAGTGTCTATAAATAATAAATTTTCACAAGATGACTTCCAACAATTCACTGAGATTTCTTTGTACTAGCTCCTTTCTAACAAGCGATGATAGTTTTTCAGATCCATTGTCAACTTTCTTTTCCTCATCATTATTTCAACATGAGCTGCTCCGCTTCTGCTCCGCTTGCTGAAATATCTTTTCGTTATTCAATTCTCACTTGACTGCTCAAGTTCTATGAAAGAAATTAGAAATGCAGAGCATTGTGAAAGTCTCAATAGTCGTTAAATTGAAATCATCTTTTTTCTCCTTTCTCAGCCATTTTCACAGCATCTTATGCCATTTTCGATTCCATTTCTTAGTTCATTCCTAGTTCCCATGAGGCACGCTTTTATTATTCGCACAGATTATTAAAATAATTTTTTATTTCCATTCAGTTCTTCTTCTCTTTTTTTATATGGCAATCATGTTCACACAGCAAGTATGCTTTTAATAGTTCTATCATGTGAACTATAATAAAAAAAAAAGTTCCTGACAGCACGCGAGCAATTAAAAAGATATAAATTACTTTGAAGGAAATGAAAGTATAAAGTACAAAATTATTTTACAGTCATAACACGTTTTATGAATTGAGATACTTGACTTTTTTCGTTAATTTTATTACAATGAAAACTTTTTTTCTTCTCCTTCTTTTGGGGGGTCGTTTGGTTATTGAGGTTCATGGTTTTTTGGGAGTATATCGAAAAAGATTCTCAAAAACTCATGGAAAGTTGCTGTCGATTAAGACTGTAATGCACTTGGCATCGGTAAATGGCAAGTGGTTGCCAGCGATGGAGCCAGCTTCAGGCGCAAACTAAAGGAGGATATAATTGCTGTAAGGTGTACCATAGATCGAATTCAAGTCGAGTCGACTTGAGAAAAAAAACTCGACTCGACTCGACTTGAAGTCGACTACATTTGAGTCGAGTCGAGTCGACTTCAACCATATCGACTTCGAGCTCTGGGGTGTACCAATGATTACAAGAATTTGCATCCAGCAGTCATGTTTAACTTTCACTTTTGTATAATGACTATTTTGATAAATTTCAGTGTCGGAGCCAGTAATTTATTGAAAATTATGTAGGGAAGGGTTAGGTTTTATAAATTTTGACCTCCTTTACTTCATTCTCTTTTCCCCGGGATGTAGCTTGAAGTTTTTTTGGGGACAAAATTGAAAAACTTTGTCCATATCTGAAGAACAAATATGAGATTCGACTTACACCCCCTTCCTACCCCCTTGGTGTATAACCTGAAAATTGTAGCATATAGCCTGACCCTTTTTTGAAGCAAAGTCTTTGATTTATTATTATTTATAGAAGGGTTTGCTTCAAAAAATCTAAGCAAAATGGAGAATTGGGTCGAAAACTTGAGGAAAGAAGGACAACCTCAAAAAAGACCACTAGGGTACCTAAAAACGGTTCCTTTACCAGCTGGAGTGAACTACTCGCCTCCCTCTTCCCCGTCTCATCACCCTGAAAATGCTCCTCTCTTACCCTCTGCCTCAACCCCTTCCATATTCTTGTTTCACCATTGGAAGCACGCAATAATAGAAAACCATTTTTAAATAAATCAAAATTCACAAAAATTCCTCAAACATCATTTTGAATTGACATCATTTACGTACAACTCCCCCCTTTTGACTCTTTAAACCATCTCTTCATAATGAATTTATATTACAAAATTTATTTTTATTGCTCCGTCATGCTTCACATATTATATCACTTGTGAACTATTAGCATTTGTTGCGCTGTATATACATACAATGTATCAATATTAATTGCCCATGGATTGACATGATGAATATTTAATAATAATTAATACCAAATAAGGTTTCATGACAATTTATGTTAATATAATAAATAAGAAATGGTTAATTAAATTTTTTTTAACAAAATGTCTTTTTAAATGTGATTACGTAATGAGCATGATATGTACTTCTGTAGGGATACTTGATGTCATGTACAATGTTTTCAAGTTGTCTTTTAAAAGAATACTTTGTAGTTGTTGAGGTTTTCATGTAGTTTTTAGTTCGAGTCAGGAACAGATGATGTATATCATTTGAAATTACAATTTAAAAACTTTTAAATGGTTTTTTGATATGAAATATCCACACACAATAGAGTTGTTTGTGACAGTTGAGTATTATCATAGTCTTAGCTATTGAGAAAAAAGGAAGGGATTGTAAATGCCCATTGAAATTGGATGTATGGACAACGTATTCTGAGAAGAACATAAATAGATCTAGAAAGGCTAAATAAGTGGTTAAGGATGGGGTACATAACATTAGTTGCAGGTGCGTATTAAGAACGCAACCTCTGCCACCCTGCCAGATACCCTACTCCCTCTCCTGCAATTGGAAGCATTAATTTTGACAACATTACGGTGTGCTTTATTACTGATTTTTTTCTGTTAAGTCCTAATCAAAAATCAAAAATGGAAGGAAGCCTTTGATTTAGAAATCATTGCACTTGAAACTGACAGAAGGATTGAGCTGTCTTTAGACATTCCCTACGCGTGACAATACTTTGTCACACGTGCCCAAGCCAAAAAGTAAGTTAATAAGCACTTGATATTGATAATGAGCCAACGATAGCCAGCAATAGGACTAGTTCCAGGCACAAACTAAAGGAATAAGGGAGTCTGAGATTGAAAAGTCTTGGTCTCGGCCTCGAAATTTGTCGAACAAATCTATTGAAGTCTCAATTTCGGACTTGGCGTTTCAGTTCCGACATCAGTCTCAAAAATTCACCAAAATTGAGACTTTACGACACCTTGCAAGCGAGTTCATGAAACAAAATAAATCTATACTTACTAAAAAGTAAGTAAAAAAGCTATCTCAGTTACAACGAGATCTATAAGTCTATAGCACCATCTGCAAAATAGTTATAACAATGACCCACAACATATATTACAATCATTCAATACCAGAGACTATTTGATCGAAATTTAATGCTTTTTTAATGGCATAGAATTAGGTTTTCGTGACCTTATTACACAAAGTTTGTGGCCGACAAGATGATTGTTACTGTTATTTCGTGTATCTTATGAATTTAACAAATGATCTCTATTAAAAAAACGATTTAAGTTTCTGCAAAAATCACCAACATGAAACTGACATGAAACTATAAATCAATTACCAAACTTTACAGCTCAACAGCTTTTACAGAGCATAAAATTTTATGTCAGCTTTTAAAGCTTTTTTCAGTAGGAGCAATAAAAAAATAATTTACTATTTCAATATTTAGTTAAGTACCTTAAAGGAAGCATTCTGTCATTTACAATAAATCCATGAGACAGGTGGATTGAATGACTTTCTTCTTATTGTATGAATATATTGAAAATATTTAAGCTTCTTATTTTAATAGAAAGCTTTAAGACTTTAGGTTTGTCAGGTCTTGAGGACCGAAGTTGAGAACATAGGCTAGAGATTCAAATTTTCTACTCATCCTTTTTCGGAGTATATGACGCTATATCCACTTGTGCGTCGAATTGGCTCGATGGTGGAATAGTTTAGTACTTCGGGACATAATTATTGCAACTTCCGATTCAACGACCATGGGTTTCGAGACACGACATGGGAAATTTTTCACATGTTCTTTAACGAATCATATGCAGTGAAAACGTGATTCACAGTCTTCCTTTGTAAGCTCCAGACAGAAATCTCATCAAAAGAATGTTCTGATCCCACTTTATAACTGTAAAACTACTGAGTACAGTGAACCCTCAATTATTAACATAAAACGTCATAGACAGCATCATCATCATCTGGATCTCAGTGATCTGATTGGAATATTTCTTAAAAATTATTTGATATCCTTCTCTGTTTTTTTATCTTTCGGAGTAAGGTGCAATAATCAACTAGTTTCCCTACTTTCATACGCCACTGCTGCATCGGTGAGCACTAAAATGTTGGAACCACATTACCCAGATCGCATTATATTTAGACTAAATTTAATAAGCACACGGCACAGAAATAGCTGAATAGCCTACTTGAGGACAGCATGACTATGATTCCATGCAAAATTCATCCACATAACTCATATCATATTAACAATTGTTCCTTATTATAACATTTGATTTAAAACCGACAAGGTTAATTTCAAGCTAGACTCATTTTTGTTCCAACTTATATCATGAATTAAATAAAGGAATATATATTACTATTACTCATGCAAAATTCGACGAAATCTAGCCTTAGGACAGAGTCAAGCAGGTTTGAGTCCAAGTTTTCGGTAATTTCTATCCCGTGCACCTTCCAGGCAAATATTACACAATTAGAAGCATTTGATGTGTGTATTGATCGGACTATAAATATATATACTTATAACAACAGTTTAACAAAGAATAACGATTAACATCAGTCATCTTATGTAAATCATCTGTCAAGTCCTCGACCTTCTCCTTTGTTTCCATGAAGGAAGAAGAATTTCAATTGATTTAATAAAATTTTCAGCAACAAATCGATATTAAATTCACCCTTGAATTCTTCTACCCAAACAGACAAGGAGTATGGTAATGATTATGTTCACAAAGTTGATCATGGTCAATTGAATTGATTAAGTATGCTCATGAGTAGGCTCATTTAGATGACCCTAACAGACAACAATAAGAGATCTCGAGGTAGACCAAAGAGCTCATGGGATTGCTGTGTGAGCAACAATCCAAAAGTGCTGGGAATTAGAAACTTTCAGATGTTATCTACAGACAGATCCAGCTTTCGACGAATTCTTAATGCGCCAATGGACCCCGTGCGCCTTCGCGGAGTAAGTAAGTAAAGTAAGTAGCAGACAATAAGCATACTTAAATGAGCGTACTCATGTGTAAACTCAATCTATCTAGTTGAGGATGCTCATGAGCATTCACATAAGTATGCTCCTAGTCTGATCGATGAGTATGCTCATTATCTACTAGGAACATAAACCCTTTACTCAAATTCATTCACAATTTCTATTTATAACTCCATACAGATCAGACATCATTATTCTATATATAAATACATGATGAGTAAATCCTATCAGCTCAAAAAAGAATTCTTTTGAAATTTTTTCGACAATAAAAAGCATCAGATTAAAAATATAACATCAATGAGCAGATTGACTGAATATAAAAAAAATGTTTATTTGACCGACAGCAGCAACTATAAAAAATTTCGAATGTGTAATTGAGTTGTCAGCGCCCACTTCATGAGTTTATGATTGAAAACGATGAAATTTTTTCGTTAATTAATTGGAGATTCATCGTGGAATTTAATTGTGGATGGCCGTTGACTATATAAATAAACTTGTTTTGTGGCTGTTGGCCTTGAGCATTTAAGCTATCTGAGCCTTGCATTAAGATTACAGATTTCCAACAAAGCCACAATATTGGCACACCAAACTAATTTATTATCAGAACTCAATCATTTATTGAAAATGTAATTATTAAATTTTATGTAATTAGGCGTGCATTCCCAGAAAAATATTTAAATGTCATGAAAACCATAAAGTCTTGAAAGATTTTGGAAAATTTATTTACTTAATTATTTTAGCAACTCAAACATGAAATGTGGTCATAACCACGAATAATAAGAATAAATTTGGTTTGATAAAGTTGATGTAATTGGATTTGAAATTTATATTAAAGACCAAAGATTCACTTTGGTAGGATTTTTCGAGACATATCGTAATCACAAGTCGAATATCACAAAATCAGCTATTTTATCCAAAATCTAGCATCAGACTGTCATGATTCTGACGTGATTCCGAATTTAAATCGAATTTAAACCGGATCCGATACCAAGTCAGAGTCACTCCAGCTTATGACAAATTAAGAATCGATTAATCGACTTGTGCTATTCGAACAAGCAAAACAAATCAATAAGGCTCTAAGACAACTCCTTTAAAGCTTCAAAAATTGACACATTTATCAGCACTAAATGATCACCGTCTACATTTACAAATCAAACGGCCACACGTAGCTTGTTTGAATTGGAATCATTTCCATTCTTGAGCAAAATAAATGAAAAAGGCTCAATGAAGCCTTTGAAGCTAGAATTTGGTAGCCATATCAATACCATTAGGATTTTAAATTCCGGAATTAAAATGAACTGAATCCTAGATTGACTCTATTTAGTATTAAAACGAGCTTTAATGGAACATATAAAAACTCCATGGTGGAGCCTTTTTCATTTATGTCACTCAAGATCAGTTCAAGAGTTGGATTTAACAAAATCCGGCCCAATCATAGAGTCATGTTTATCAAAAAACAATCTTTCCTGACTTTTTCACACCAATAGATTTTCGGGGTGTAGAATAGCTTTGAACTTGATTAGAAACAAATTTATGTCTGGATTCTAGTGAAATGTAAGAATGTCTTCATTCACAGTCAATCATCAAGTACTCACTTAAAATACACAAGTTGGGTAATCGATCCTAAATCCGACATAATTGCAGAATCACGGCAGTCTGTCTCCAGATTTATATTGTTTTTTGCACAAAATCAGAGTTAAGTCGGTCTGAAGTCAGATTTTTGATCGATTTCTGCTAATCATGTCAATAGATACATAGGATTTGAACTATCCAGAAAAGCGCATGGCGTATAAATGGACGAATATCCATTCACAGACTAACTTGACTCAAGCTTGAGGCCAAATTTAATCGAATTTGATCTAAAATCTGAGCCATGCTAGACTGGTACTGAATTCTCAACCATTTCTATGCTATGTACCTTCCGAGTATATATTTTGGCACCAATAAGACAAGATACATCTTAAATCGAGGAAATGTATGCTCGAAATTCAATCCGAACGCTTAAATTAATTGACAAACTTCTAAGAAATCCCATCACTCATAATTAATTGCCCCAATAAAAACAGATAAAGTATCACATTAATACATACCTCATAAAAATAGAAATGATTAATTTCCTCAACTTCCTCGACATATTTCGTCGAATTAGCAGCTTTAGCTGTGATACTGAAGAATAGCTATAATAATGAGAAAGGAAATAAAAAAATTGAGAATAATGACAACAGTGATTTCTCACAAGCATAACTGACCTTAGATATAGCAAGACTAATATTTCCCAAGTCATGTAAAAACTTCTTATTTACATGATAATCCGTTGGCATAGAAAAATTGGCACTTGATGTCGTTGCATCAACAACTACTTCTTCCACTGTTGTAACTATACTGAAATTCATATTTTTTTGATGCTGTATATTGTCATCATTACTATAATAATAAGGTATGTCCAATATTGATGTCTTGTCGATCGTTTCGTTACGAAATGAATAATCATTATTTAATAAATTAATCGAATGCTGTGGATGAATATAAAGGTACTGTCTCCATCTTTATGTAAACATCATGTGCTTTATTCCTAAAAAAGGCAATGAAACAAAGTATTAAAAGTTGGTCAATTGGACATATATCTCTCGCACATGTAAGGTCAATATGAAAGTGATAACTAATGGAAATGAGTGAGCATTGCAATTTGGATTATAAATCACGTACAAGTGACATGGCATGCCTCAAATGAATTGTTGTTGATCGTTAATCAGTGTGATGAAAAAATGCACGCTCCAAATATGTGCAGCACAAAAAAATGGGATAGACTTTAATTCAATGTGACAGTTTGTGTCATAAAATACATGCACATGAAGCATAGCTTAACATATAACAAATGTACAATGACAAATAATTAAATGCAACATTTAAATCATTTAGTCGCCAATTTAACTTTTTGTGAGGAATGTTACTTCCAATAAATCTCAAGATGTATTTTCGACGAATATGCGTCAACAGATTTGCTTTGTGACTCATGGTGCTGATGATTTATTTTTGTGACTTTTAATTTGTGTGGATTTTTAAAAAGAATTTCGAGCTTGTTTGTGATCATCAATATTATTGTCTGGGAGCGCGACAAAATACTCTTGTAGTAAAGGCATGATCGGATTCCTTTGTAAGACCTTATATTGACTTTATAGGATGAATAAGATTTTCAATGTTTTGAAAACAAGTAAGAAGCTACAGAATTTTAAACGATATTGAGAACAAAGCAATACAAGGAGTTTGTAGCACGTGTGGCTAGATCAGTCGAAATTAATTTCAAGTTTCTACAAGATATTCTTTGGAAAAAAAGAGAATTCAGCTCTTTCCTTCTCTTACCAACAAAGTGAAAGATCTGAAGAGCAGACCAGCCTGAGAGTAACCAGCACTAGCGTCTAATTGCCCTCACGACCGTCTAGTCTCTCTCCAGACCGTCTAGTATCCCTCAAGACCGTCCAGTCTCCCTCATGGCCGACAAGTCATCCTCACGACCGTCTAGTCTCCCTCATGATCGTCAAGTCTATCACACGACTGTCTAGTTTCCCTCACGACTGTCTGGTCTCCCTCACGACTGTTTGGTCGCCCTCACGACCGTCTAGCCTTCCTCACGACCACATAAATTTGGAATGATACGAATTTGTACAAAATTTCTGTAAAATTCGTAATTTATTGCTATGAGGGTAGTAAATAGATCAAGAGTATTAAACTAATCAATCTCAATTTTATCAATTTTATTCATTATTCCCTTGGACCAGATCATATATACTTAATAATGTAATTTTAATCAAGATTACAATCTCGACTAAATTCATAAAGACGCTAAATTAGATTTTAACAGTCTGAATAGTCAAGTCTACCTTTGAACATTTGTCTAGTCAGGAGAGTAGCTGATTGGTGTCAAAAATTCTTCTCTTTTTGGTGAGAATTCTTTACAAATTTCAGGCTACATCCTTGCATCAAGTACTTTTCATGATCTCTACGTCATTTAACTAGAGATCGATAAGCTTCAGACGTCATACTGAGCAAGGCAATGTATCAAAATTAATCTGTACGGTCAGCGAAGTAAGTAAGTAATTAACACAAACGAGAACCAAATTCAATTAAATTCAATTTCCGTGCATTAACCTGCTTTAAATTGCCAAAAATTTCCCTCAAATGCTTCAAAGGAATCTTTCCATACTACTCAACACACCCAATGAGCCACGACCTTTTGAACATAAACCAAAAATTCTCCCTCTTCTTGGTTCCAATAAATTTTTTCATCAACAATTAATGCGAATTTTTCTTTTTCTCTGTGCCTTTACACTTTAATAATCACATGAATGTTCGTTCTTTTGGCTGTTGTTGTAGATATTCTTAAAGCATTCCTTAAATTTTGCGATGACACGCGCGGTGTTTTTTTTTATATTTGAGAAATTTTTCTTTTTCGTTTTATTTTGGAGAAATATTTTGGATATTTTTGTTACTTCGAGGGAATTAATGGAGGAAAGAATTGTTTTGGATTTTGGAGATGGAATAAAGTCAATTTTAAAAGGAGTTTAAGTTAGTTTTGAACTGTTTTGTAAATTGAAATTTTCATTTTTTTGTAGGATTTGTAACTTTTTTCAAATTTTAAATTTTACTCCAAATTTCAAATTTTTCTTCAGATTTCAAATTTTTCTTCAAATTTCAAATTTGTCTTCAAATTTCAAATTTTTCTTTAAATTCCAAATTTTTCTTCAATTTCCAAATTTTTCTTTAAATTTTTTTTCAAATTTTTCTTCAAATTTTCAAATTTTTCTTCAAGTTTCAAATTTTTCTTAAATTTTCTTTTCTTCAACATTTAAATTTTGTTACAAAATTATTGAAATATTCAATTTTTTATGTTTAAATTTTTTGACTTTGATTTTGAATTTCAAATTATCATGAAATTTGAAATTCAATTAAATTTCTGGATATTTTTTTAACTTAAATTATTTAAAAGAAATATAAATTTTTTCCCAAATTTGTAAGACAAATTTAACAGAATTATAAATCTTATTTCCGAGCAATTTTTTCACAATTTCCTTATTAAAAATTTACATCTCAAATTTGTTTAAAATGAGTCGTATTTCCAAATAAAACTTTACATCAAAAAAGTAAAAAGATTTTAGGATTACGTATTAACATCAATTAAGCAATTAGCAAGAAGATACTTAATATATGATAACGAGAAGCAGTTAAAAAAGTAGGCAGTAAATTATAAAAAAACAAAGACTTTTTTTTGTAGGTGGAATGTAAAATGAGAAGAAATAAAAAAGTAAACAAACAGCATGCGAAATGAGTTAAAAAAAAAAGAATTAGCATATACACATCCTCAACAAATGTAGGGCGAAGAGGTCATCAACCATGTGCGCGTCAACTCTCATTATTTAATTTTCGTGATGTTTATTCAATTTCGTAGAAATTCTGAATAAAAAAAAGTGAACATTCTTGTGTAGTCATTTATAGTCTGTACATGTGTAAGATATTGTGATGAAGTAAATCGTATATAAATCATTTTGGGATCAGAGCATATCTGTCAAAATATTTCGCCTGTTGTTGAATTTCGCAGACAATTCTTATTCTTTTTTCGTGTTTCCTCTCGTTTTTATGAAGGCATTATTAATAATATTTGTTGACTCAATTTATTTTCAAGTGCATTTTTCAGTGACTCTTATGGTGAGGATTGCTAGGTGCACTGATGTGGACCTTCAACCCCAGGAGCTTAGTCAGACCCCATCATTTTTATTGCAAATGTTTTTAAAAATCAGACAAAAAATTTAAAATTACAAAAAAACAATTATCCAATTTTCGAAGGGTGGTCGTACTCCCAATGGCCTTCTGGAAATCTTAACTTAAACTTCCAATCCACATTTTTAAACAAAATTCATCAATTTTCTAAGAAATGCTTGACAAAATATCAAATAAAATTCCAGTCCAACACCCTTAGATCTAGTCAATTCATCTATCCATGTTATTCCCGGAAGGTCAGCTGCATAGAAAAGGTGAAATTACGATCCAAGGCTGGCGTAAGTCTGGCCTGAAACTATATTTCAACAAATCTGAAACCACGCTAGAATCGCGACAGTCTGAAATAAATTTTTCGTCTTTTCTACACAGTATGGCTTCTGGAATTGATATCCACGTCTAGAGGCATGTTTAGGAATAAGAACGGAATTTGAAGGTCAAATTTCTTCTTTTTATGGACAAGAATAATCAATTTGCTTGTATTTTTCGAGAAGAAACTCCCAAAATTTTCTTTAATTTTGACATTTCAAATTTTCTCTCAAAATTTCAAATTTTCCTCGGTTGACTCAATATTTTGACTAGCTCAACACTCATCAAGCAAGTCGCCATTCTTAAACACAAGCTAAGAGAACCAATGAGAGAGCTGATCTGGAATTAAAAGCGACGAACAAGGCTAAACGAGGACAGGAGTTCGATGGACAAGACATGTTATTAGAAGACCAGTATACTGAGACTGAGACTGAGAATAAGACTGAGACTGAGACTGAGGACTCAGACTGAGGCTGAGACTATGACTGAGACTGAGACTGAGACTGTGACTAAGACCGTGACCATGACCGTGATCTTGATTGTGACCATTAGAGACCGTGATACCGTGACTAAGACTGAGAAAGAGACAAAGACTCAGACTCATAATCAGAATCATATTCAGACTGAGACTAAGGCTGGGACTGAGATTTGAACTAAGACTGCAACTGAGACTGAGTTTTGAGACCACGATCGAGACTGAGACGGAAACTAAGAAGTAAGACTTGATCTCAGTGTCGAGAACCTTTACTCTCCACGTCCCAACAAAGAAGATCACTCAAGCCACAGATCTAAAGCAAATTCATCATAAATTTCTTATTTACGTATTGTTTCTTATTTTCTTGTCTGTCAGACAAGTTCACAGCGTAAAGGAAGAAAGTGCTTGAGCATTGAAATGAATTTTTTAGGAATAAAAACATCAGCATTTTGAGGAATAATATTTAAATGCTTTTTTGATGGAAATCATAATCTTCACAATAAGAAGTTGATGTAAAATTGTTACGGATGACTTGATTTGTTTGTTATCTAGTTGAAGGAATTTGAGTAATTACTTGCTTGGCATTTTAAAAGTTTATTTTTGCATATTTTTTAAACTTTGTTTACATAAATCTCATCAAATAAATTTTACTTTGTTATCTTCTTGGAAGGAGCTTAAGATGCATAAAACGTAATATAAGAAGAAGTTGGATGGGGGCTTAATGCCTCATACTTCTTACAATTTCCAGAAATTTCTATGAAAAAAATCATCCCATTGCTCCTGTTGAGATTTATGTTAATGCAAAAATCACCCTAAAGCAATGTCTTAATTTTATGTAGATTTAGATTTTGTGATAAGATGATGAATAGATAAGCGGAAGCGAAGTTCTACAACTGTATGAGGGGGCATTCGTGGATTAGGTAACGGTAAAAATTGGGATTTTGAGGTTCCTCCGAACAAACAAAAATAATGCTGAATTACTTTGGCTAGGTATACTCATGAGTGTGCTTAATTAGATGAGCGTTCTCATTGTTTGTTAGGGTCCGTCCATAACCGTGACGGTTTGTGACAAAATTATGAACCAAAATTTGGTACTTTATGAATAATTTGTATATCTGAATGGATTCTGTTGTTTTCTTTGAACATTCTGGATTCTTAGAAGATAGACCAGAATACCTCTGGTCAACCTTGTTTGTTTCGTGGCAAACCTTGATGGTAAGTAAGCCTCGACCGAAACCTCGCACACGTCATTTGATTCACGGAATTGTTTTCAAAAATATTTGACGACACAAAGGTTACCCACCACTGTGATAGTCTGTAAATTCTATTATTTCTTTACTGATTATAGGGCTACCACCGTTCAGACAGGCCTGTTTTGATAATCTTTTTATTCTTTCAAGTACGTATTCCGGTCACCAGACCTCGATTACCAGTGATGCATTTAGTAGTAGCAGTGTAATCGCTTGACACTAAGTCAGTTTCAGACTCAGAAAATGGCTTCCATAATTCCAGCTCCTCTTCCCCATAATTATGTACATCCACTTCATTTTCAAATATTTGCTTACTTCCTTGACTGGGGCGCACGATGGTCCATTACTACACGTAGGGAATCTTCTAGAGACATTCTAATTTCTAGAGACAGCTCTATTCTTTGAAACGTTCTGCAAGTTTGGGATATTAAAGACTCAAGCGTCCTTTTCAACGCATCTAATCCAGGAATTCATTTTTGCATAACGTTACATAATTTGCGAACATCCCCAAACAGTTTAAAAATATTTTGCATGAACAATTTATGTTAAAAAATTGTTCATATTTTTTGAGGTTACGTTCATTACGTGACCAAAAGCTTAATTCTCTATATAAAATGTCTAAATTTAAATTCTTTTCAAAAGAATTACTAAATAGCCAGATTAGAATCTATTTTAACTTGCAAAATTTCTCTTCAACAAACATTTTTATATAAAATTTCTAACTTTTTCTTCTGTTTGTTCTTCTTCTTCATCCTTAGCTGGGGCGTACGCCCATTGCTGTACGGAGAGAACATCATAAGTCGTTTAATGCTTGTGTTTGTCTTTAGACAATATTTTTTAGAGATTTTAAGAAGGAATTAATTTTAGTATGATTATGAAGATGGCACTGGAGTTGCTGTTGATGGAGGTACACAAGCATGTAATTATGTACAGAGTGGACATAAATACGTAAGAACTAGGGTTTGCCAAAAAATTGCAGGTCTGCATTTTATTGTTCTGGAAGTTCATATCATATAGAGCCAGCTTCAAGTGACTTCTGTGAAAGGTCATGGATCACAACTGTATTTACGACAGAGTTGTGATGGAAGATGTCGACGACCGAGAGAATCGGCCAGCCGTTCATCGATTTTATCGGCCATTGTTTTTTTATCGCTCGCCGTTTTTTATCGGCCGCCGTTTTTTATCTGCCACCGTTTTTGGCCGACCGATAAAATCAGAACATTTCACAACTCTGCTTTACGACCAGCAAAGTAAATAAGTAAGAATAAGTAAGTAAGTAAGATGTGCATCTTCCAATTTTTTGCATCTATGCTGGCCTGCGCATCTGATTTAGGCAAACCCTAGTTAGAACTAGTCAATGGCAAGTTGATGTCCAGTTGATGTCCAATCTGGCATTCTATAAGTGTTGAGCTAAAGTTTGTATAATGTGTAGAAATCCAGTACTAATTAAACAGTGATTGATAAATTGATCTAAGATTATGACTTGCTTATTTAGGGTATGCTTTCCCGAAATCCCGGTCCCGAAACTTTTCCGACAGTCCCGGGATTTCCCGGTCCTGGCACCGGTCCCGGTATCGAGGAAGCATAATTCACATATTAAGTAACGATGAAAATCGACAATACGACCCCGTATCCCTTTGTGACAGAGCCTCAAGAACACTTATTCTTAAGAGCGTTTCGTAAGCAGTGAACGGCCCTTCCTTAGTCACTTCTTTACTTGAATTATGCTTCGACTTGAAGCCAATGTGACTTTAAAAGGCTTTTCTCATCTGACTCTATTACTGACCACATCACGTAGCCAAATTCTCATAAATTCTCTATTTTTGTACATATCTAATTGACATTCTAGCTTTACCTTTCTATTTACGTCATGAGCATCAAAACATCTTTCCCATGTGGATTCCATTCCAACCAAAGACAGTGCAACAAGTTTTTGCTTCCATCCCACTTACGGCAGTTTCTTTAATGTTTCGGAAGTGTGTGACCCATCCATTCATTTGATTAACTGCTAATAAAGGCTTAATGTCTCTTCCGTTCCATCCAGTCCAGCAATATTTCCAATATTTTTTTCTTTTTTATTTACAAATGAAAAGCCTCCTACGACTTCAATTTGATCTCACATATCCAATGATTAGCCTACATGTCTTCAGATAATCTTCCGGTATCGAATCTCATTATTGGCTGAATAAGATTAATGTCGTATGGTGTTTGCCTCAATTTACTAAATAAACTGCCTCACTTGACCTTTTCTATTCTTCTTTTTATTACCTTTTTTTGTTGCCAAAGCATTCAATTTAATGATGTAGAATTTTATAGTTTATTAATTTTGAACGGTCGTATTCAGGAAGGGTTTTGTATCATATCGTAGACCTTTTTATGGGTTAGATTAAAGTGAATGGGAATTTTTTGAAATTTTGTGTGAAGATGCTTAATGTTGTAGTCATTTTTGGTGAATTTGCCATTAAATTTGATGGATTTGTCTTCAAATTTGGCAAATTTTGCATTAAATTCGGGGAAATTTGCAATAATTCTAATAGTAGAAGTAGCTTAATCGATCAAAAATCAGGATCAAGACTCTGTCTTGGTGGTGGATTCGACTTAAATCAGTTTTGACCTCCAAATCACCTCTACCTCCTGCTGAATATGCCCTTAGTCAGTACAGCTTAGAATCAGAGTTGGCAGGACTTTGGGAGTCCGGACTCCAGGAGTGTTCAGTGAAGGTGCCTCCACATTGGAGTCTTCTACTTAGAATAGAAGCAAGTTTATCATCATTTGTCTAAAAAATTCACTAATTTTTGTAATTTCACAAATTTCACCAAATTCATCAATTGGGCCATTTTCAGGCGGCATCTGAGGGAGGCCATGGATTACAATTGATTTGTACGGCCACAGAAATAATTAGTAATTAAGGCAGTAAAATAATTCAAATTTGTAGTGAATTTATTCTTGTTTGTCGCTAATTTCTTACAAAACGAGCAGCAAAGCTTGATTGTCATGACACCGCTAGGTCACCGCATTTTTTTTTGACGGCAAGACAGAGTTGGATCATGACGATTAATGTAGAGTAGGAGCATATTCTTAATTTGCATGAGCATTATGAAGACTGAATATAGTGGAATATGAGGAATCGAGTCATAAATAGGCAAATCTGCCAGCGCAAGAATAAAGCCTCTGAGCCCGATTGATTAGACAATAAACTGGATATCTGTAATGTTGTCTCTAGCTACGTACTCAGGTTCTATTCCCACCAAAGACCGATCTATTAATCATTACATATATTATTGTCTATATAACAAGGATTCTTCTGACCGTTCTCATGACATAACTGCTATGAATGTACAGCTTGCCTGCATAAACTTAAATATTTATCCTCAAACTTTTAATCATACCATGACCTTTAAATTTCCTACCAATTATAAACCCATATACAACAATTTTTCATTCATAATCCTTTCCAAAAAAAGAAGTAAGCAACAAGTTCAATATTTGTTAATGACACGAATAAGAAAACTTTTTTTTTCGGAAGTTTGACTAATATTTTTTACATGAAATAAAACACGCAGCAGAGATTTTCTTGACACAATTCAACATATTTGTTCCGCATTAGTTTCCTGACATTTTAAATTCATGCTTATCAAAAAAAATAACGTCTGTTGAATTTTGATATGAACTTCTTCTTGCTATCAGTTGTAAGGAACTTCATACAATGTAGTGCAACAGTGGTGGACAACCTTTTTTTTCGAGGGACACCTTAGTGATAAGCTTCGACCGAAACCACACTCGACATACCGTTCATGATATTTCCGGAAATTTCTGACAACACACTAATGTGCCGCGGCACACAGGTTGTCCACCACTGTATTACAATCCATATCCGTCATATTCCACGCCATATTATCAACGTTGATTTGAAATAAAATTTTCTTTTTATGCTGAAAAAGCATAAAAGAGACGTGAAACTTGTCGGATGGAAGAATTTTTCATGAGAATTCGGGGATGTGGTCAGGTGGGTTCAGATCATTGACTTCCGGGTGCATTGGAAAATTTTACAATTTTGGACCTTAAATCCTTAGTATATAAGAAACATGCTCATGAGGCCATGTATACAGAAGGTCAAGTGACGTCGCACTCCTTAAGGTAACTACTTCAGACTTTGTGGATGGCAAAAGATCGCAAGGAAGGCTGAAGAATTCCTGAATTGGATGTGTTGAAAAAGACGCTAGAGTCCTTAATATCCCGAACTGGTAGAAGGATTTGAAGGATAGAGCTGTCTTTAGACATTCCCTACGCGCGGCAATTGAGGGCCTGCAAGTAGAAATGAGATGTAAGCATTTTGACTTCTTTTAGCTATATTTCTTATATCTTACATTATTAATATGACATATTATATATTTTCGGAAAGGTCTTAAGTTGTACTATCCAAAAAATTTAACTATAGTTTGACATAATATCCAGGGTTGGAACATGTGTGCTTTGAATATGATGAAAACCATACTTTTTCAATGGAACTTTTCATTTTGTTCCAACTATGCAAAAAATATTCTTTTGTGGTTTTTAGATGCACAAAGCAACGAACTAAAACGCAATGTAAAGAAATTTTGAAATCAACTCTGGAGTTCTGAAATATGAATTTTTCAACTCTGTCTACTTTTATATGGGATTTTCACAAAAACAGCCATAACTTTTCACTGGAAGCATATTTTCTAATGATTTAAACATCGTATGATAGCTATTTTTAAGCATAATTTTGTTAGCATAAAACTTTTTCGGTTGCATAAAATTCAAATTTTTAAAAACCGTTAAACCACTTTTTCATGTTTTTTACTGAAAATTATCTTAAAATTAATTTTTCTGATTTATGTTCTGAAATAAGTTTGTAGATTTATTATGGGTATTAAAGTATTTAAAACTTTTCTTAAAAGTCAAAAATCAAGAAAAATTAATTTTAAGATAATTTTCAGTAAAAAACATGAAAAAGTGGTTTAACAGTTTTTAAAAATTTGAATTTTATGCAACCGAAAAAGTTTTATGCTAACAAAATTATGCTTAAAAATAGCTATCATACGATGTTTAAATCATTAGAAAATATGCTTCCAGTGAAAAGTTATGGCTGTTTTTGTGAAAATCCCATATAAAAGTAGACAGAGTTGAAAAATTCATATTTCAGAACTCCAGAGTTGATTTCAAAATTTCTTTACATTGCGTTTTAGTTCGTTGCTTTGTGCATCTAAAAACCACAAAAGAATATTTTTTGCATAGTTGGAACAAAATGAAAAGTTCCATTGAAAAAGTATGATTTTCATCATATTCAAAGCACACATGTTCCAACCCTGGATATTATGTCAAACTATAGTTAAATTTTTTGGATAGTACAACTTAAGACCTTTCCGAAAATATATAATATGTCATATTAATAATGTAAGATATAAGAAATATAGCTAAAAGAAATCAAAATGCTTACATCTCATTTCTACTTGCAGGCCAATTATTGGCCCTTGTGCGCCCCATCCAAGGAAGTAAGTAAGTATGCTCACAAAATTAAGCATGCACAATTACATGGATTGAGAATACTCATCGACACCCTCAATTTAGGTGAGGATAATCATTGCCTGCTAGCGTCCTCAACCTGAAATCCACAAAAATCAATCAACTCCTCCAAATTCCCTTCTAAACCAGCTTCATCCCTGTTCAACAGTCTCATGCGTGAAATTTGAATTTGATTTTCTTTTTATTTCCGTCAAGAAGAATATTATCATGATTGTATGGCACTGCTAAATTGAATTTTTGATTGAATGAAGAATAATATTTTGGGAGAGACGAAAAATTCACAAGATTCTTCTTTGTTGTGTGTTCGGAAGAAATTTATTGCTTTTTTAATAAGGTCCTTCTTGATGTCAGTTTAACTTTTTATAATTAGCATAAAAAAGCTACTGGTGGCTCTTGAAGCAGGCAGAAGTATATTTAGGAAGAGGAAGGGTAAAGTAGGAGTTTGGGAGTCACAAGGTGGCTTCGTAATTTGGACAAAATTCTTCGATTTTCAAGGGTTTTTTGAGACAAAAATGTCTCAAATGAGCAATTCTCCACAGGGTAAATCAGCAAAAATCAACTTTAAAATTGATTTTTAAGTGAATTATTACTCTACAGTTAATCAGGTTTTGGGCTTAAAAGGTGTATTTTTCCATTTTCTTTCATTTAAATTAACTTATTAAGCATTAAACAGCTTAATTCTAGAGATATTTCGATTCTTTGATGCGTTGCTCCGTGACGTGGAATTCAGTTACGAAGAATCTTTAGTATTAAATCCGCATTTTGACAGGACCAAAGCCAAACCAAATGATATTTCTTGAATTCTACCATATTGTACCAAAAAGGAGATGCTTAACTGTTTAATTAACAAGAAAAATCGATTCTCCAAAGAAAATTTTGGTCAATCAAAAACGCTTTAGCAGGGTAAATCTGCCACAAAAATTTCAATTTTTTAAAAACCGTTACATGTTTTTTAATGCAGAAATGCTCATTTAATATCTTTATATCAATTTTATAGTCATAAAAATGAATATTTAACCATTATTTTTTCAAATTATTTGGAACGGAATAATTTAAACGTAATGACATTTTATGGCTAAAAATTTCAACGGTTTTTTGAAATTTGAATAAACAAGTAGAAAAAAATTGTAATGCACTTTTCAAAAATTCCATCCATCCAGAGAATTGCTCAAATATCCCTTCTGCATCCCAAACAAAAAGCAATTCAAGCCTCAACACACCCTGTTCTCCTCCTTCAAAAAATTACTAGCTACGCCTCTGCCTAGCAGTCAGATCTTTGAGCTCTGCTTACTTACATAATTTTCTTGTCATACAGATCAGTAAGTAAGTGGAATGAAAAACTGGTTCTGATCGATGTCAGTTAGGAGAGGAATTGGTTCTGATCGGTAAAGTGTACGTTATTCTCTATATTATGTTCAATTTAAGAATGCTTGAAACAAAAGCTGGACGACAGTACTTGGGTTTCGATTGCGGGATGTAACACAAGGATCAATATAGGTATTTAGGACATTTTAATTACTAGGGATTAACAAACTGATTAAATTTTCAAACTTAAATCAATTTGAGAAATCCCAAGAATCTCTAAAGATCCCCAGCCAACTTCCAATATTCTCGGATTCTTCTTTTTAGTAGACTTGTGGAAAACTTATTAAAAACTCTTTAAAACTCATCACAAAATGCCTATGGATGTTATACAATACATAAGTTGACAGTCTCACTTAAACAAATAGAATTCTAAATTACCTAGCTACTTGGAAATCCTTACTTATTTCCACGAATTTCAATAAAATAATAAAAACTTTTTCAAACAAATTTTTTGTCTTTAAAATTTAAGCAAATAAATTTCATCTTTTTCTTACATCTATCGGCACGTTTCTCAAAATGATACCGAATGCTACGGTGACGTGCAGACAGCTCAACAATCCGTGTTTAAATAAAGCCTCAAGATATTTCTACACGAAATGTGAATGATAAAGCGAACCCAAAATAAATAAAATAAAAAATCAAATAAAATCACATAATATATATTATTTTGTAATGGATTCGTAAATCTAGGCATAAATCTTCTTTTTCCTGACATAAAAAAAGAAGAAGGATTTTCAAAGTTGGAATGAACTTTTTTATATGAAATTTAGAGAAGATTTAGGATTTTTGCACAAAAAAGTGAAGCAAATTGGAGCATTTTATCCAAAAAAAAGGAAGGGTTGTTGTGGGTTCCCCCAACCCACCATCCCACTCTCCCTGTATGCGCCCCTGTTCATTTCTAAATTATCTATATTATAAACACCCAAGTCACGTTTGAACCAAGAACGGAACCATGTCTGTGATACCGAAAATTCAGAGGTATCAACTGGGTTCAATGTCTATACATGATATGTGACAGCTTTTTTATTCTGAAGATGAGGCTCAAGACAGATTTTGCTATTTCTTAATAGAATTTTTGTTTTGAAAACATAGCAGAACTAACGTGGATTAATTGTACAGTCAATGGATAAAACTCTAACAGGCAATAAGATCGATTTTGTTTGAGTTTCCAATGAACATCGTTGAGGCAGGGAAAGGGAAGTCCATTAGAGTCGACCTTTTCTCCGGTAATGACATGCAAAATTAGTAACATGAGATCTTTGATGTTTGCATACGTTCACTTTGGACTTTTGTAACGAATCTCATGCAACTCTAGCAGAAGCCAAAAGTACCTTAAGAACTCAGTTAGCAAGTTGCAAGATGGATCATAAATACTAAAAGCAGATTTGGGAATCGATCGACTCCAATCAACTGAATACCATCCGCAATCTATGGAGACCGGCAGTCGTCAGTGGAAGGTATCACTAAAATCGAATTTGGCACCTATTCAGAGTCATGGCATGGCCTAAAGCAGAATTCATAATTGATCAACTGATTTATGATCATCAAGGCTTTTCGAGGAGTGATTAGACAGACATACATCCACCCAGACACCTAATTTGCCAAAATGCATAAGAAACAAGTCACGTTTGAACCAAAAAAACCATGTCTAATATACTGTAACCCTCAGAGCATCCAACCTTCACGTCTATAACATATTATTTACATTTTTTATTCTGCGTCTCAAGACAATTTTGCATTATTAAGAAAAAAATTTGTTCACATAAAACTCAACGGGATTAATGTGTAAGTAATAAAAAAACATAAAGTAATAAAATTTTGTTTGACATTCCAAAACATCGTAAGAAATATGTTTCATGTACAGTGACAATGGTATGAGCATAAAACATTAGTAATGATGAGATTTTGATTTTGATACGACTTGAATTTTTTGTCGTTCTTAATAATCAGCTTCATAATTTATTGTTTTAGATGTGTAAAGCTACACATTTGGGTTTGTTTGGATGTTATGTGTAGCTTGATTTTATAGTTGTATTGCCAAACAAAGAAAAGGATGTTTTTGAACAGGCAGAAATTCTCAAAGGATAGAACCGAATTTACACTTTTTTTCCGGGAATTAATGAGTCCACGTGTGTCCCAGCCAAGGCTCAAGGCCTGGAAACTCCAGAATAAAGTGAATGTTTCATACAAATTTGGGAATACCTGTAAATGTATGCCGAAGCTTCCAGGCCATGAACTATTGGACTAGCTTCGTCTGACTTGGAATTCAAAAGACGCAAAAACGGTAAAATATGAAGCCTTAGGGCAGTGTGATTCCGGCATAGGGTCGTGTATCACCGAATTTCCACATTTTTCACATTAACTGGGGTCGTATGCCTTCTGGGTAACGCGACTATAAAGGCTTGAACCTAGTCCAAACTTACTTGGCTAGTAGCTTGATCAAGGTTTAATACCAGGGACTTATTCAGGAGATCAGGATGCCATCGGGGACTAGAGTCTTCAAAATTCAATGTTTGAAAATTCAAACCAAGCGACAATCAGCTTACAAACCCTAAGACAACGATCATGTTTACATGGCACCGTAATGACAGCTGGCGTACTCATTGTCTGTCACAGAAATTCAATCTTGTGAGCTAAATACTCAATCTAAGTACCCAATAACGTCTCACAATCATCACCAAATCCACAACTTGTCCACAACTAACTAGACGCAACATCCACACACAACCTCAAATGAGTTAAGTAACACAAAATAATGGTAACGACCAAAGACCATTAGCATAAAACAATAATAAAACTATTTTCGGAATGAAAAAAGGAAAAAGGAAAAAAGTAGCATGAAGATAAATTTCATTTGAGGGAAGAGTGTCTCGGAAAGTTTGTTAAAGGCATAATTCAACCTCTATCGTATCCAATAAACATTTGGCACAAATTCAAAAGTTAAACATGAATTCGTATCAAGCCACAAACACACAAAAACCGTAGCTTTACGGAAAAAAAGAAGGTTGTCATGTAATCTAATTGTATGTAAAAGAAATTCACAGCACATCATTTTCTGTAAAGGTAGGAATAAAAAAAAAGTTTGTCATGTGAGGTCTCTTTTGCCTTGTTACTTTTCCTTTTTCGTCTTAGCAAAAAAGCGATGATGGATATACTTTGGGAAAAACACATGTATTGTCAATGGATGAAAGGAAAATTTTATCATGTTAAGTAAATTCTTTCTTTTGTGGATTGATATCTTATCTTGTGGAGATGGAATCATCAATATGTCTTAAAATTCATTCATAACAAAAAAAGGGAAAGTTTTGAAATTGAGATTTTGTTGGAATTTGTTATTCATTTTTAAATGGCATTTTGTCGTCAATTGAATCTAGTCTGAATAGCATTAATCGGTCAGTTGCTCGAAAATCCGATATCAAATCCTTCACCAGGCTGACGTGATTCTGACTTTATACTAGATTCGATTTGAACTCAATACCAAGCTGAGGTTACTCTAGTGTGATAGTGAACTTTGGCATGCTAGAGTCACCCCGGCCTTGTGTCGGATCAGTATTGAATATCGAAAAACTCTAATTGAAGTACCGATCCATTAAACATCAAATCAATAAGATTTAGTTAACATCCAGACACATTATGTGTACCTCTATGTATGTCATAGGAGGCCTCATCATCCCTACCCCATTTTCTGAATACTTTCGTACTTTGGTGTCAAGTTACGAAAGTTGCCTCTTGTCGATGCCTTTCCAATGCCACATCAACCATCTCTTAACTCCTTTCCGTTTAGGAGCTACAGCACTTTGAAGTTAAACAATGGAAAATGCTGAGCGGAATGGGAAATGGTTTTCCCTGGCCACACGACGGACAGCGAACCAGTCGATTGACTGTAGTCAAAGTTGTCCCTTAAGCAAGCATCTAGCATATCGAGCAGCATTGAATATTCCCAAGTGACAGCCGATTGAACCCTCAGGCTTTGTCCTTATCAAATTTCTTAGTAATTGTCTTTTATATATTATATCTGTAGGCATTGAATGTTTGAAGATTTAACAAATTTTGTCTCGGACATAGAAACACGGACGATACCAGGGGAGATGAAGTTAAGTCTTATACTTAAAATATTGGATTTTTTCTGATAATACGAAATGCGAGATATGACCCGGAAGGGACAAGACAAAGAAATTGCCAAAAATCTGACTCCTGGTCGATGTGACACTGGCCACAGGCCGTAGTCAGTCAATTAGTGACTAGTCAGTCAATTAATCTAAGATCTGCTTCTGGCCTTTACACTGACTTGTTGCCTTACTTGATTTAATTCCGGCTTCACGCCAAAGTTCAGTCAGTTTAGGTCCAGATGTTTCATCATTTCTGCATCACGTGTTTTCCAAGTGATAGACAAAAATAAACCTTTTTGAGGATAATTTGACATATTTTCAGCACATGATCTCAAAAAAAAACACAAAGAAAATCAAACATGCTGTATCTGAGGATTTATTTCAAAATATTTGTATCGTATAAACAAATGCAACAAGATACCTTTGAGCTTTTGTAATTCCATGACACCAAAGTATACCAAAGTAAAGTAAAAAAGCTTTAAATATGTGTATAGAATTTGTTTGATGTAAAGAAAGCAATTCATGCAGATAAATGCCAATAAACAAACTTAATGTAAACTGTAAATTATTCCAACAGAAGAAAGAGTTGAGTTCATTGCACTTGATTATTAGGTGGATGGATGGAAAGTAAAGGATAAATATGGGAAATGAAGAGCATTGTTGCATTTAAAGTGTACATCCACAGATGATGTTCATCAAAAATTCTGAATTTTAGATTCTTCAATTTATAACACAAAATGCCGCAAATTCGTTAAATATTAGATGCATAGACCTGGTCTATGTCTAGGAATCGGAAGGTACGCTTAATTCCGGAATCTAAAGCCAAAGGATTTAATATAGGGATTTAGTATAGGGACAGCGTTACAGGAGCTTGTGGAATCAAGGTGAATTCGGTTTTTAGATAGACCTGACTTCAGCTTGGATTCGATTTCTGGTGTGCTTGTGCCGGTTTATTAATTTACTCGGGTTGCCCTACTCTACCTAGGATACCCTGTCCTCTTCGGGTTACCCTATCCTCCCGGGATACCCTATCCTTCTTGTAATAGCCTATCCTATCCGAGATAGCTTATCCTACCCGGGATACCCTATCCTACTCGGGATACCCTATCCTACCCGATAGGTATTGATTATTTTAGGGGAACCCTCCTAACCCACCTCTAGGGTGCCTAGAATAAGATAGGGTAGACTAATAAACCGGCTCTGGTATGGCAAGGTAAAGGCATATAACTTTACCATCCCAAATATGTAGCTACTCTGTTTCAATGGTGTAGTTGTGCCATTCCGTACCATCCCGATATCTGAACAATGTAGCTACTCTGAAAACACGCTTTAAGCATGCTATACCTAAGATACCCCCTACCAAACACTATACATCATAAGTCAACAACCCCAATGTATCCCATTCATACGCTGAATCAGCTAAAAGCTCCTCATTGTAATTAAACTCAAATTACAATCACTTATATTAACTGCTGGGATTACTTTACAATGCAATTAGTTCATGCTTCTTCTTCATCATCATCGTCGTCGTCTTCGTCTTCATTGTTTGAAATGTTGCAAAATGCTTCTTGAATTTTTAAGTAATTTTTTTCTAATGAAATTCCTTCCATTCATGAGTTTTAACTTTAAGTCAGCACCAACTAATGTCACTTTACAGACACTTCGTTAATTATTAAAATAAAATTTAATGCTGAAGACACTCGACGTTAATTGTTTTCGGTAGGGACAGAAATATGAAGCTGTATATTGTGGTTTGCAACATGTTGTATCAAGTTTCTAGTTCTGATTGTCATTTATCATTAGTTTTTGGATCTAAAGTAAAGAATCATTCCACAAAATAAAGAATATTGGATATAAGATCCGAAATGTTTCGAATTTAAGCCATTAAATAGGAACTTTTTCAATCCTTTAGCAATCATGATGCTTAATGAGAATTTTATTGCCGACATTCAATAAGCTTTTTCATCCTATAATGATCTTCTTAAAATGTTTTGAAGCAATTTGCTTAAACTAAAGATTATAAAACTTTATAATGGGCCATTGATGTCCAATAAAAATTTGGAATTTTTGTAAATTGTCTAGCTAGAGAGCTGAATTGTCTTGGTGATGGAGTGGTGTCTAGTGCTTCGATATACTAAACAATTTTGGGTTCGAAATTCAGCAGATGAGACCAGACTTCATAAAGGATAACCCGAGCGACACTAATGAAGAAGGCTCCAGCACGGAGCTTTAAAGGCTCCGCTTAAGAGCAATTAAGGCTCCGCTTAAGAGCATTTAAGGCTCTCCAAGACCTTCTATTATTAGTACCAAATGTAAGCCGTCTCAGTTTGGAGTCCATATGTTTGCCATAAATAGGTCCATATGGTCCATATTAGGGGTCCATTGCAGCATTTAGCAAACGTCTGTTGACGAAGAACGCCTTAAAAGCTCCGTGGCGGAACTTTCTTCATTTATGTCGCTCGGGTAAGAATGTCATATGAAAAATTCAAATCGATCCAATTCTTCTGATTTCGAAATAGTTCAAAGTCAACTTTATGTTGTAAGAGATTAAAAAATGTCATCAGATAAAAAGAATTGGGTCAAACTCGGTATGTAACAGACTCAACAACAGAGTCAAATGCAAAACGTTTTGTTATAGTTTAAGCTACTGCTAACATAGATACATTGTTGCAGTAAGCAAGGTAAGCTTTATGTTTTATGCTATCTGTAATATGTAAGCTTTATGCTATATGTAAGCTTTGAGTCTGTGTTTTGAGCATTGGTGGGCAACCTTTTATTTTTTGCGGCACACCTTGATATTAAGCCTCGACCAAAACCGAACACAGCATACGTTTCATGGCATTTTTAAAAAGTTTTTGCAGCACACAAGATGCCTTTCACTATATTAGTGCTAAAAACCCAAAAGGCACGTGACGTAGAAAAAGTGAGAAAGTTGACAACAGTCAGACTTGACGCTAGCTAGTGTGATTTGTAAAAATCTAGCCTCAGGCTATTCTACGTATTATTCAGCCTTAATAAAGATGTTACCAAGTTTGCTACACAGCTCTTTCATATTTCATTCATCTATCTTAAATTTAACCGCAAGACCTGCTTTAAAATTAAAGCAACAGAAAATTATCATGAAAAAATAAACAGTTTAATAAAATATTAATTGGAATTTAAGCTTCAATTTTAATTATATTCATAAACACAGCTCAAATTATGCTTAAATCTACTTAAAATATTATCTTCTTTCCTATCATGGATCCAATATTCACAGAAAAAGAAGATTTCCTGTAGCTGCTTAAATAATCATGAATAATAAAATATGTAGTTATTGCTTCTATTGAGATTAACATTCAACAAGTAATTGCATAAATTATTTGAGGGGCCAGACAGACTTAGGGAGTTGTAGAGGGTTGGTGGTAGAATGGTTTGGTACTTGATTATTGCAATAACGATCCTGTGAACTTGGGTTCGAGACTCAACAGGAGAAATTCATACACTTGTCCTTTTTCGAACCAAATGAAGTAAAAATGCTGGCCAGAGCCTTCTTTTTTAGGCTACAAGTAGGAATATCAATCGAAAGAGTTGTTCCGGTCTCATTTTAAATTGTAGTCAAAGTTCGGATTCAAGTTGAGTCGACTTCAAGTTGACTTAAAAAACTGTCGACTAGAGTCAACTCGAAGCCGACTCCATACATTGACTTCGAGCTCTGAATGTCGGTCTACTAAGTTAAGAGGTTAAACACCCTGAGTAGAATACCTTCACTAGATTAACAGACCCCAATGATGATCATCGCAAGTCTGATTTTTAATAAACGTCATTCGAACATATTTGGTGAGTTGGCGAGGCTGTCGATCTGACTCCGATGACTGACTAAACGTCAAGTGTTTCACCTTTCCTTGATTCTTCCTGTTTTCACTAAGAACACCGCTGGCGACCAAAATTGTGCCCTAAAAAGTGCTTCGAAGAAAATATTAAAAGCCTATTCAAACTCCTGGCCTGTAAGGTGGCAGCCCCATTCAAACTCCTGGCTAGGCATAGGAGACTTACAACCAGTTATATTCCAAACTAAACTGTACAAAGAAGAATACAAGTTAAGTATTTAAACTTATTTAACTCCTTAAACAATTAAATGCACTATAATTCATTCATAGACAAGCTTCATTCATATCTCAATCATTGATAATTTTCGGAAATTGAAATAAGAATACATAGAAGTTATAATTAGTTCCCAACGAATGAATGAGTTAGCCTGAAGATGAATAAACGATAATAAGCAATCAGTTGAGTACAAATCTCATTATGATAGTTGAGTAATTCTTCACCAGAGCACGATTTACTAGTCAATGTCTTTATTAGTAATCAATAATTAAATGTTCATCTATAGAACATCGCTTAATGTAATTAAGGCTCAATATTTTCATTTTCTATAGCTTAATAAATGATTTTCATGAATTAAATCAGAAGAATTTTCAATTTTATTAATTACCCATAGCCATTAAGTGCGTATGAAATTTTGAACAGCATAATGAGCAGCACATCCATAAAGGATAATGGATTTCATTCAATCGTAAAGCAAATATGCTAAGGCAAATACTTCGTCACGTAGGATGTTAATGTATATGACATAATAGTAAAGTAATCAATGATAATTATAATCGGTATTGACAGAACATGATGAAAAGTCATTAAGACTTGATGATTTAAAGATAATGTAATTTTCATAATCGGATATGTTTGCTTTCCGATGATATGAGATGAACGTATTTTTGGGAGGGTATTTGGATCAAGGTTATGTAAAGCTAAGACAGTGGTGGGCAACATCAGACACTCCAGTGGTACAGTACTGTACTAACTATACTTAATAATTTGGAGTGTCTGACCCTTGGTGGTGAGTAGCCATTAACCTTTTCGCAGCACACCTTAATTGTTAGCCTAGATCATAACCGAACACGGCATGAGGTTTATGGCGTTTCCAAACATTTTTGGCTAAACACAGGTTACCCAACACTGAGCTAAGGAGTCATTTACCTCTTACGTTAAGGGAACAGTGAAATGGGTAAATCCGATGTGAACAATGGATTTCCAGGAATTTCTTTCTTTGTAAAACCATAAAAAGTCTGAAATTGAAGAACCTCATCCAAATACGGAGGTTTTAATTTCATAATTTTTCTGCCTGAGACGCCTTCAGTTAAATCACTTTGATCATCAATAAAAAGTTTAAGAAATTCGATTTTTTCTTAGAAAATGAAAATGAAAGAAAGCACATGGCGTAGAAAATGCTAAAAAGCCACGTGTCTTAATGGCTAAGTTCATTAAATTTAAAGCAGAGTTGGCAGGACTTTTGGAGTCCGGACGCCAGTGGAGGTGTCTCTACATTGAGTCTACATTGGAGTCCTGCCAACTCTGATTTAAAGTCAAGTTCCTGGAAATTTAGGTTGTAATCCTTGAAATTGAGGTTAAGTTCCTGAAATTTCAGGATGTAATCATTAAAATTAAGCTTAAATAGCTTCAAAATTAGGGTTATGTTCAAGAAATTCGACGTTATGATCATCAAAAAAGTTTAGACTACTCAAATGTGAAGTCAATCTCTATGATTGATACAAAGTTCCTGCAATTTGATATTAATCACATCAAAATTAAGGATAGTTTTCTGAAAAGTTTGGTTGTACCCCAAAATTCAGGTTATGTCTAGGGTGAGGGATTTTCGCAGAATATCAAGACACTTTTTGAGAAAATCGGGACATTTCTAAATTTTGCAATAATGGTGTGCTTTTGGGCTATTTTGAGTATTAATATTCAAAGTAGAAAAGGTAGAAAAGTACAATAGTGTCCCGGCAAAAATACAGCCAATGGTCGCCCTAGTTATGCCCCATATTGAACCTTTTGATACACTTTTGTCGACTTCAATTCCTTGACAATAAAATGTCTAAGCTTCAAACCTGGAAGCCACCACAGAACTAAAGCCGAATTTCATCGAATCTATTTCATTCCTATAGTCAGGTCATCTAACTGATCCCAGATTTTCAGCCTTTTCTACGCAGTAGAAAAGCTTCCAGGAAACACAGGAGAAGAAACATTCCTTCCAATTTTAAAACATACTCAAATATTTATCAACAACTATATGTAAATAGCAAGCATATGAGCAAGTCACTCATGGTTAAATATAATTCACCGAAAATGTAATTGACATCGTCAAGACAACAGAAAACAAGTTGAAGCCACTGGATGAAGAAAGAATGCTGAAAATGGGTTATAAATGTTAAAAAAATACAGTCTATAGTCTACGTGATGTAAATTCGATGATCATTGAGGGAATATTTTTGAAAAAAATTCCAAACTGGCTGAATGGAAGGCTGAATTCCATTAAGGCTCCATCATCCTTTATTCAATACAATTTAATGGAAATTTTTTCTTGTGACATAACAGAATCCACATATATTCACATATATTAAAATAATAACAAATTTAAATGCAAAAAGAAGAGCTACATACACAAAAAAAAAGCATATTTATGTCTACAGCATGCAAAATATTTACATGAATGACTTCTTTTTTTCACAAACAGCAAATAATCCAGCAATAAAAAAAAATTCAATTAAATATTAAAATGATGTCAAGCTATTGCTTTATTAACAGATCAACAGTCATATATAATGAAATCAATTAAATCAGAATATAAATCAATTCCTCCTTGTTGCTTATAGCACATTTAATTAATTAACGCTAATGATGTAAAATACAATTATATTCAGAATCTATGACAAGGATATTTGTAAATAGAAAATTATGCTTGCTTATTTGACTTTGTCATGGATGGAAATGTGATTAAACTTTTACATCTGATTGACTTTGTATGGTGATGAAATGAATTATCCAGAGTTGTAATTAAGTCAAGTACCACTATATACAATAGTTGCTAGGGTCAGGTGCATAAGAAGATATATCTTAAAGGAAGTGTGGGGTATGTTGTATTGTTTTACACGGATTACCATATTTTCTTCACGAAAATCAATACCAAATAACTACCAAATTTAAGAAATATTTCCAAAAAGGGGTAAGAAGGCTTGATACTCAAATCCTCATAGCATTTCCTGAATAGGGATTTGGCTTCCTAAGCTACTCCATCGATATTTCGACGGCAAAATACGATACTGTCCTAGCAAAACGTAAGGTGCACTGACGGCTACTTGACCACTGATTTCGGAACTTTTTTATGGCAATTAATGACATTTGTTGCATCTTGGTTCTTAGACTACTAACAAAAGGGAGAAGGAGGCGGGAAGCACATTTTAAGGGTCTTTTTTGACTTGACTACAAATTTTCATCATTTTTCTATGATTTTTTGAAGAATTTTTGCAGAAAAATTGAGTAACTGAAGGAAGAATCTCAGAAAATTCAAAAATACGTTCCTGATCCTATGGCTACCTCAAGAAGCATAATGTATTTGCTGGAGTCAGAGGCGTAACCCGAAATATTTTTAGAGGGGTTTAGGACTTTTGTCTCTAAACCTCTAAACCCTTTTACCCTCTAAACTCTAGCAAATTGGAGAATTTTTCCCAAGAAGTCTGTGATGGGGGTTGACCCCCAAATCCTCCCCATTTTCCCTTCACTTGAATACATTCCTGGCTAGGGGACCGTTACGTCACTGTATCAACGACATGATGCGAAGTTACCCTAACAGCTCAATACTAAACTTAACCTGATGCAACTCCTAATTAGATCCAACAAAATAACAACACTGTTAATAGCTTAATATTAAGCATGTAAAATGCCGTCCCATAAAAGAGAAAGAACACAAAAAGGCAAATGAGAAATGAGAACAATTATAACATTTTTAATTAAATTCCATGTTAAATTTACATCCTGAAAATTAAAATAAACTCGATCATTAATTCATACGTAAGCATTTACCCATGTTGTGCATTGTGTTTATAGACGAAGCAAATTAAAATTTGAGACAAGAACAACTTGTATGTTGTTTTGTGTATAATGGGATTATTTGGTATTTAAATTTGATTAATTTGGAAGATTTATAGACAAAACGTCTAGAGATTGAGGGATCAAATTGTTTTTAAGAAATAGCGTCTGTGTTGCTGGTATAGCTGAGAGTTCAAGGATGTCTTTAGGGGATGGAAAAATCCAGAACTTTCAAGGAGACTGCAAAGACGAATTAAGTATAGAATTGACAGCTTGTTAGCATAAGGCACAATATAGTCGACGTCATTCCATTTCTTAAATAGCACAACATGATCTATTGGCTCTCACATAGCTTCATGTGGCATCACATTACACTCACATTCCCCCCGATACCCCTCAATTTTCAGCTTCATATGGCTTCACAAAATGGCTTCACATGGCTACCATTCTTGTATCAGCAAAAGAATTGGGTGTTTATAATATAGATAAGACACGAAGTTGCGAATTGCAATTGCCTTGTGCCGCTCGGGTTCATGGTGATCACAAAAGGCTTTCAAGTGATTTGACGGCATTGTGACGGCTGTTATTAGCCTAGTTGAAACTTATTGGAGCGTGCCACTAGGATAAGCTCCTAATTGATCACCATACAGACAGTGGGCATGCTTCATGATACAGAACAAAGTGTGGCCGTCTCAAATTCGAGTTTTTCGAAATTAGATTGTCGAAAAATTCGAACTCAACTTAAATGTAACGGTCAATAAAAATTTGAATATTACAGATTTTTTTTTTTTTTTTTGAAAAAATTTAACGGTCGCTTTTGAGAAAGCCACATTCTGATACAGAATTTCCGCTACGTTTCCTAAAAGCTGTCTCTTTGCCTGTTATGAAGCAATTCAATTGAACTGAATTGACATCTATCCAAGAGCGATATGAAAATAGCATTGTAAATGTATTCATCATGCTTTCTTGACTTCTTAGAATCAAGCTATTGATAGAGACAGTGTAGCACGTGGTATTAGCAATTGCCAAAGTGCAGCTAGGGAAAGAACCAGTTTTAGACATCAACTAAGGCCATAAAATGCAGCTGATCTGATCAGACAGCGAAGGAAGTAAGCCTACTGCCTTGACGCTGTCAAATAACCATCATATGCAGGAACATCCCCAATAATTGAAGATTAACCCTCTTGCATCACCATCTGCATGATTCATTGCTTAAGATCTTGATAAATGCGACCTTCATGAACAAAAAAGCCTCCAGCCTTTAACCAGTCATTAAAATAATATGAGCTCGTGCACCTATTCAAACAGAAAATTAGGAAAATTGCTTGATTTTCCTTCTTGATGCATCAAATTGGAAGCAATGAAAACCAAACAATTTTGTTTATTTTTGGATGACAAAAATAGAAAATTTGGTATGTCTTAAAGCAATTAGTATCACGAGTTTTGAGGAGATGATGGCAAATTTCATGGAATTTACGTGAGAAATTTATAGTAAATTGCTTTATTTTTGGAAAGTTTGATTTTAATTTGACATTCATTTTTGAAGGTTTTAAACAGGAACTTGCACATATTCTTGTTTCAAGCTTGTTTGAAGCGGTTTAGACTTAATTCCATATTAATTCAATTAAATTTAAATTTATAATAATTTAAACAAAATAGAAAAATGCCTGAAAAAATGATAAAATTCTTTATGAAAAATTATCAACGTCTACATCAGTCTACATCCCTTAAAAGAATCTTTAACAAAATACAAAGAAGCGGAGACATTCCGTTAAAGATGATTTTCTTGTCAAGCTTTGGTGATTCTTGTTTGCTGATTGAATTTTTCAGATCGTTTATTTATTGAATGAGACTAAAGACTATAATCATAATTTGTGAAGCTTGATTATAATCAATAATGATAATCATAAGCAAATTGAGGAGAAAATTTGATGAAAATTAGTTTTGGAATATTCGGGGATATGAAATGTCTGGTGACAAGTTGGGAGCTGTTCACTTATTCCGTAATGGAAAAATGGCATATTAACCCTTTATCATAATTTCCAATATTCCAAATCTCAAATTTGTCAAAGGAAAAAATTCAAATTTTGATTCTTAAAAAGATGAATATGTTTTTAGGTTTTTCAAAAAATTTTATTCAAAGATTTCAACTCAAAACTTCTTTGTTTTAAAGATTTCAAAATTTAGAAAATTTAATAATTTTTTAATGGAAAATGTTGTTAATTTTAACTAAATTTATAATTTCGGAAATTGTATTTAAAATTTTCAACTTTAAAATTTCATTTGTTTGTAAAATTGAAAAATTTAGAATTTTAAAAACGTCCTAAATTTTTCTTTTAAAAATATCAAAATTTTCTAATAAATTCAAAAGTTTAAAATTGAAGGATTCCGAAATTTAATAATTTCGAAATTGAAAAAAAAATAAAATTGTTAGATTTAAAAAAAATTATAATTTTTAGCTTTAGAAATTTCTATTTTTATTTAAAAGGTTAAAAAATTTAAATTCAGAAAACTTTTTAATTAAACTTTTTTAATTTAAAAGGTTTAATTTAAATTTAAAAAGTTTTCAAATTCAAAAATTTCAATCTTCTGTTTTAAAGTTTTTCAAATTCTCAATTAAAATTTTTGAAAATAAGAAAATTAATTTGAACTTTTTGCAATAAAGATTTTATTTATTCAAAATCTTTAATAATTCGCATCTTCTTGTCATTACCACAAAAACAAAACTTATTTCATGATCATCAATAAATTTTATGAAATATTTTTCAATTCATAATTTCATATCTTCAATCTTGCTTCAATCCACAAAAAAGATTCATAATCGATAAGAATAAGAATAAAAAATCCGCCAAGAATATAACAATATTGCTCTACATAACATAACAAAGCTTGATCATAAAATTACAGTGGTCGTTATCAAGACAATAAATTTAAAGCGTCTTCAAATAAATCAAATAATGTAAAGAATAGCAATTAGATTTTATGTTATTTATATTGAAGTGCTTATCATTCATCTTCCATGCTCTGCTTTATTCCCTCACTTGCCAATATTTTCTCATGGGGACGTTCACTTGTTAGGTAATTGTCTTGAGGGGGAAGGGAGTGTAGGAGGGGTGTAGAGGGTGTAGGATGTGTAGAGGGTGTTAGAGGGTTTACGGGGTGTAGGAGGGGTATCATAGGGGTATAGAGAGTTTAAATGTTGATAGAGGGATGTAGGCAAAGTATTAGGTGCGTAGGGCAAGGAGGAGGTGTGTAGGGGTTGAAGGAAATGTAGGTGGGGTGTGGTGCCAGTAAGAGAGGTTTAGAGTAAGTAAAAGGGGTGTAAAGGATTTAGGAGGTATAGGCGGGATGTAGGGCAAGTATGAAAGGTGTATTGCAAGTAAGAATGAGTGCAGGGCAAGTAAGAGGGATGCCGGGGGCGTAGGAGGTGTAAGAGGGGTGTAGGAAAGATTTAGAGGCAAGTAGGAGGGATGTAAGGTAATTTGGAGGGGTGCAGGGCAAGTAGCAAGAGTGTATGTCGAGTAGAAGGGGTGTAAGAGGTGTAGGTGGGGTTTAGGGCAAGTATAAGGGGTATAAAACAAGGAGGAAGGGTTGTAGGGCAAGCAGGTAGGAATGTAGGATGTAGTGCGAGCAGGAGGGATATAGGGCAATTAAGAGGGATATAGGACGAGCAGGAGTATGCAGGGGGATTAAGAAGGTGTAGAGGGTATAGGGAGGATGTACGGACCGACATATGTGGGGAAATTGAAATAAAAAAGTGGAAGAAGTGTCAAAAAGTAGAATTTCCGCGTTACGTAACAAATGAACAGTCCCCAGTCCAAAGAAACAAAAAAAAATTCATGAAACAACAAGAGACAGAAGATGAGGAAGACGAAGAAAAATTCTTCTGTACACAATAAGTCGTCGACACAATAAATAAAATTTTTTAAAAATCTTATTTTGTGGCAACGAGTCAATTAATCAAATCGCATTCTCAACATGCTGTTCCCCCCATTACTTATGGTTGTTATAATTTTTATTGTTGCTTTATATTTTATTATTTTTGCTGTAAAGTCTCACAGGAAAAATTACCACTGTGTAAAAATGATTTTAAATATTTTTTTTTGTGCTGTATGCAACTTTTCAATTGAAATAAATGCACAATGCATTATTCACATCGTCCGCTCATTTATTTGTTTATATAATGCTGACATAGAACAATGCTGTAGTAGCTTATGTACTTAGCTTCTTATTTGGGTCAAAAGGAAGTATTATTAATGATGGGTTGTGATGTTGAAAGCTGAGATGGTGGGGCGGTAGCTGAGGTTGTAAATTAAGATTGGATAATTATGTATTAAATAGAGTAGAACTAGAATTTGTCGTAAATTGCAAGTCTGCTGGCAAAAAAACTGCAGAATAGCAGCATTGGACGAATTGTGAGGTATAGTCGATATTTGAAAGGTCTATGCATCTAGAATACAGGAACTACATGTCTGCGGTTCTTGGTTGAACCATAATTAGAACTAATGGCTGGATAGAAACATAGCCAGGTATCAACAAGGAGGTTTAGAGGGGGTCTTGGATATGTCCTTAGAGCTACAGATCTGAGCAGCAGTAAAGCTAGAATTTGTTTTTGGGGATTTTAAAATTTCACTTATTCTGAGGGTTAATCAGGTCATTCACTTACTACGAAATGAGGAAGCACGTACTTTCAGATGAGGGAAGTACGGCTTTATAGCACATAAACTTTGAAAGAAGAATGCTAGAGAAAATGTCATTGCTGGGACAGAATTACAACTTAACTATGCCGTAATTGATTAGAATCCGCAAGAGAAGAGTTGGACCTGGAGGTCAGGAGCAAAGCAGGCACCTGTGACAGGCAAAACCGTCCAAATTCTTGATAATTTGTGTGATTTTTCTTACAAAACCATACAAATTATCAATAACTTGTACGATTTTTGCCTGTCAGAGGTGCCTGTTTTGCAATTCTGGTCAGGAGCCCCAAAAGCTTCATGGCGGAGAACAGTGATGAAAAAATTCCAGCTTCAAACGTGCGGACAGAGAATTTTTTAGGGTTTGTCATAATTAGATGCAAAGAGATGCATAGATGTAGAAAAGCTGTATGCGCATCTAGAACAATAGAAACTGCAGGCCTGTGCATCTGGGCGAACCTTAGAATTCCTACAAATTAGGTGGCATAACCAGAAACAGAGTCAGATGGATAGCCTTCTGTTATAACATAAGCTTCACATTAGAACATAGCAGCAGTAACTAAGTAAGCTATTAGGGAGGGATAAATTGTCATGTACACATGCTCCGAATACACCCCCTTATCCCAAACTACATCTGCTTGATCTAAATGCCATACAGCAGTTCATTTTCAAAAATATTCCACATCCACAAAAAAGAGACTTCTAAAATCTGTTGATTTACTCCCGTGTCAATAGATAGAATTGTAGATTCAAAAAGCAATTACTGAGATTACTTCCGGTCAATGAAGCTTTTTTTGTCGAATTGAATTCTGACTTGTTCACCAATGCATCCATTGAGTAACTGTAGCTGAATAATTTTCAGGGAAGTTTAAAGAACATTTTTTATGTCGAGCTATTTTATGTCGTTTTTTGAGTAATTTAAGGTGGAAGGGAAGTCCTGTAAAAAATCATGTAAATGACATGTTTGGATGTTGCAAGGCATTTAAGGTTCACAAAATGGGATTGTACATGATTCGAAAAGGGACATGGAGGGCATATGGCTAAGAAATAGCATAAACTAGTGTCTGCTGTCAGGCATGACCCTGGCGAGGAGTAGGATTCTGTGAAAATTCGAGCCATGTCACTTTCGGGGAAGTTCTACTGTCACAATACTAAAATCTGTCTATAGCCATCAATACCAACTCAACATCAAACCAAAAACTTCTTCTACATCCAAAAATTCACTTCACACAACTCAATCCAGCCTCAATTCAGCCTTTAAAGCAGAAGACACACTGACAGCTTTCCGACCCATTTGCCATTCAACTCATTCACATCCTTACAAATTATCTGTAATTAAACATCTTATCTGAGACATTTCATTCAAAAGATTTCCATTTCAGTTGAATTAATCGTCAAAAAATTGCTTTATACCCGCAAGAAAAAAATTTTTTGTGGCTTCCTAAACACAACAAGAAAATCTCAAGGCATTATGATTATAAAAAAATGCGCATAAATAATTTAATGCGAAAACTTCTTCTTGACTTTTCATTAGAAACAATCAAGCGGGGATAAAATAAATTTTTATTGGGGGCTGTTCATTAATGAGGTCTAAAAAATTATGAGGTCCTTTCCCACTATAAACTGTAGGTCTAAAGTGTGTGGTACAACAGATTTAAAATCGCAGTGCCTCCAGCTCATAAGGCTGGGCCCTTCAGTCATTATATATATGAGGTCCATATTATAGGGTCACTATGGGTAATTCTAATGTCTGTAAGCTTCAAACTAGAGCTTGAAGTCTACACGAATTTTACATGAAGTCCAGTCGACTTTCGGTGAGTTTTCTATACAAACTATTGCTGTACATTCTGTATATTACATGACAGGAATGGAAAGTCAATCGATTCCCCACCTTAAGACACGAGATTCAATAGAATTCAAGTAAACCGAATAGCACAAACCCAGAAAGCACACAGCGGAGTAAAGACCGAATATCTGGCCCCTTCCAGTTCAGGGTGACTATGGCTTCAGCCAAGATTCGATAAAATTTGGTGTCAAGTCACAGCCAAGTCAGTCTGAGACCGAATTCTAGGACATTCCTACACCTTATGCTTTCCGGGAAATTGGAGGTTTTCGAGATCCCATTCCCAACTCAGTCAGACAACCAGCCAGACAGAAAAGCCCGCAAAAACGATGCCCAGTAATAGCATCGACGTGGAATAATGTCGAATCGCAGAATAGCCGAAATTTTATTTTGCCCGGGCGGTAATAAGACCTACAAAATGTTTTATTCCGCCCACGACGGATTTTCACCTATAAAATATAAGTGGTTATCCGCAATGTTGAATACCAATGAAAAAATTGTTGTTATCATCATCAAGTGCGGTAATAACCACTTAATATTTCAAGTCGTTATTCCTTCGTAACGTCGGATTAAATAATCAAATTAATGCTTTCGAATTATTCCATCATGCCTTCACTTGGAATTTCTAGGATTTCGATGGTAATTATCTTTGTCCTCACCAAACTACCCAACCAAATAGATTTGCTGATTTTGTCAAGTTTATTGTAAATGTCACAAACATTTTTGAAACATGCTCTAAAAATGTGGGAATAGGTTTTACACACGTCAAAGAAGCTTGGCCTAAATCACATCCATATTACGTCCATTTACGTCCTGCATTTAAATATTTTCGTCTTCTCTCAGACAGAAGTTGTGATTACTCAAAGTACTAATTGCTTGCAGCCCATAATAAAGCCCGCCCTATCTCTGGCTATCGTTTGGGAATTACCGATTCCAAATGCAATACTGTCTCGATAGTCAGCACATTCCATAAGTTCTCAGGCCGACCACGTGAAAATTTACTATCTACAAAGTCTGCCTTTAAGACCTTACTTACTTGAGCTTCAACACTGTCGAAATTATTATTGATAACAGCCACAAAGTAGTTCTCGTGAATACTCCTTCCAGGACAATTTTGAAAAACTTGACATTGTGCTTTGGACCTTTACACCACTAATGACTCTCGCTAAAGTCGCTTTGAGCAGTCTAATCAGTCTAATCAGCTTATACAGGAAGTGAAACTCCGTCATGTTGTGACTAAAACATTCCGATCAAACAAGTCGTATGTTGCACGAAAGTCAATGAATGGATGATGATGTTTCCACCTTCGTCTCGAAGCTCTTCGGGACAACTTTTCTTAGGCGAAATAATTGATTCAGAGTTGATCGTTGTCGTTTAAACCCTGAATGATATTCACGCAAGAAAATGTTCAAATGCAGTCCATAAAGGGACTTAAAAAACTTTAGCTATTTAGACCATTGAGATCTATAGTTTCGCAGCTAATTCGGCTAATGATTGTTTAACGATTTAGGATGCGCCAGACCTGTAAACTCAGTAGACTTTTCGTTTAAAGTGGGATCAGAACCACTCATTTTATGATTGTATTGTCAGCTAATTGTCTCTGGACTACAAAGAAATGCAGTGAGCTACGTTTTCACTGCATATGATTCTAAAAAGAAGAGCTGGAAAAGTTTCCAAACGATTTCATTCCGCCATCGAGCATCCTCGACTCACAATGGACGTAATATGGATGTGATTTAGGCCAAGCTTCTTTGAGGTCTAACAACCTATTCCCACATCCTTCATAGACATGTTTCAAAAATGTTTGTGACATTTTCAATAACACTTTACAAAATCAGCAAATCATATTTAAATCATATTTATGAGGACAAAAATAATTAAAACCATCGAAATCCTAAAAATTCCAAGTGAAGTTATTCCTACACCATGATGGAATAATATCGAAAAAAATAATTCTGATTATTTAATCCGACGCGGCGAAGGAATAACTTCACTTGAAATATATAAGTGAAGTTATTACCGCACTTCGCATGAATGATAACAACAATTTTTTCATTATATTCAACATTGCGGTAATAACTTCACTTATATTTTATAGGTGAAATTATTCCGTCGTGGTGCCGGAATAACTTCACTTACATTTTGTAGGTGAAGTTATTACCGCCCGGTGCAAAATAAAATTTCGACATTATTCCCGACTCGCGAATTCCTCTCCAAGTGAAGTTATTCCACGTCGGTGCTATTACTGGGCATCGCAAAAACTTAACCAGCAGCAAGTCAGACAACCAAACCATCGGTATACCAGTAACTCAGTATTTTGAGCTAATGCTTCAAACTAGAGCTTCCTATGATGTCAATTTGCTGCTATATCGCAACTTAGCCAACCACCCAGCCATCCTACAGATCAATGTCAACTTATGTATATGCGTACATTCAAAAATGCTCTAAAAATTTCAAAACTCCTACAGCCGTCACTTCCAAACAACCCAAATTCCTCCATGTAACATCACACACCAAAAAAAAGAGTCTTCTTTTTCGCGTATTTCAGTGTCTGTTACGGAAGAGGATAAAGAAAAATATGTACAAAAAAAAATAAAGGAATTTCCATTTGATTCACTCGCCATGACATCTCTACTGGTACACAATGTAATTTCATGATCGCTTTTTCCCCTTCCTCAGCTTATGCACTTGCAACGAAAATCTTCCTTGTCGTCGTCTCATGCCAGAGTTGGAAAACAGGTGGTTGTGACAGGAAAAAACTGTACAAAATTTTGATCATTTGTATGGTTTTTAGGAGGGATAACGGGTAAAAACCGTACAAATTCTTGGTAATTTGTATGGTTTTGTTGGAATTTGACTGACAAAAACCGTACAAATGCTTGATAATTTGTATGGTTTTGTGAAAGAAAAAACAGATAAAACCGTACAAATTCCTGATCATTTATATGGTTTTTTCTACAAAACCATACAAATTATCAAGAATTTGTACGGTTTTTGCATGTCACAGTCACCTATTTTCCAACTCTGTCTCTTGCTCGAATTAACAGAAAGAAATGAAAAATGAAGCAAAAAGAAGAAACTTTCAAGTTTTCATCACATCAAGTTTTGTGGATAAAAGCATTGTGTTGCTTTTTTCGAGAACAATGCATAGATATGCTGTCTCTTTTTTTTTGGAGTCTCCATCAGTAGTTTTGCTCTCGTTTTTGTTTAGTTTGATAAACATTACCCAGACTTTGTGGTATTGTTGAGTTTTGTGGCTTGGAAAAACATTGTATGTGTACTTGCTAATGTAAACTGTATTCATAGCTGCATGTAAACTAGAGCAGCACTGCATCAGACATGATAGATGGGATTTTAAAATATTTGACAAATTGGGACTTGAGATGAGAAGGACTGAATGGAATGAAATTCTTTGTCATTTTCGAGAGCATTCATCCATCAATTTAATGTCACTTTTTTTTAAGTCTGTAATTTAAAAATTGCTGGATTAAATGAAGAGCCATTGAACCTTGAATTGGAGATTATCAATAGTTAAAATCATAAAAAATATTTTAAATTTTTATGGACAATTTTAAAAGAATTTTTAAAACTAAATTTAAATTTTAAAAAAAAGTTTGAATGTTTTTAAACTTTTAAAAATACTTGACATTTTTTAAAATTTTATAAACCATCGAAAAAATTGAAAAATTTTGAAAAAATTTGAAGAAATTGAAAAAATTTGGAGAATTTGAAAAACTTTGATTAAATTGAAAATTTTTGAAAAAGTTGAAAATTTTTTGATGAAACTGAAAAATTTTGGAAAAATTGAAGAATTTTGGAAAAATTGAAGAATTTTGGAAAAATTGAAAAATTTTGAACAAATTGAAAAGATTTAAAAAAATTGAAAATTTTTGAAAAAAATCAAAAAAATTTGAAATAATTGAAAAATTTTAAAAAAGTTGAAAATTTTTGGAAAAAATCAAAAAAATTTGTTATAGTTGAAAAATTTTAAAAAAGTTGAAAAATTTTAAAAAAAATTGAAAAATTTTGAAAAAATTGAAAAATTTTGAAAAAATTGAAAAATTTTAAAAAAGTTGAAAAATTTTGAATAAATTGAAAAAAAATTGAAAGAATTAAAAAATTTAAAAATTTAAATTAAATTTTTAAGACATTTAAAAACAGTATTTAAACATTTTTCATAAATGTTGATCAAAATTTATTTTCAAAAAATATCCCTCATTTAAAATCACTATCCTTTAATCAAGCTTTAATTAAATCTATTTATGTAACAGGCTGACCACATGTAACAATTAACTTCCGATCCAAAAATGCAATTAATTCGACATTTAACAATGGATAAAAGAACCACACGCTTGTCGAAAATGCTATTTATTGCTACTGATAGCCAATAACAAGTATTGATTTATTCTCACACTACATTTATTAGGATTCAAACCAATTCCTCTACGTCGTAGATTTCATTCATTCATTCATTCGAAGTAAGAGGACGAAAAGTGCAGAAAAATTACTTAACTATGTCTTTAATCAGAAGCTGAGCTAGATAGCAGGAGCGTATTCAAGGAGAGGAGGAAGGGGACAAGGGGACAAGGGGACAAAGGGGGACAAGGGGGCAAGGGAGGAGAAAGGGAGACAAGGGGACAAAGGGGGACAAGGGGGCAAGGGGGGAGAAAGGGAGACAAGGGGACAAAGGGGGACAAGGGGACAAGAGAGCAAGGGGGGACAAAGGGGGCAAGAGGGACAAGGGGAGAAGGGGAGATGGTTGAGTCAAACCCCACTAAGTGGAAAAATTCTTCTTTCGAGGATTGAGTCGAGTCGACTTTGAACTCTATTTCAATTTTATTGTGAAACTTTTTAGCATTTCTTTTAACTGCACTTCCCCAATTTTCGGTCATTCTGATCCACTTAATAAAATAATTAATCAAAGCCATCAGACTGACACATGACCCAAATTATATCATCAACGATTATAAGATCATTAAGAAATTAAGTTGGAAAATTTGGAAAAGAAAATATTTGCGAATGAAAAACAAAAAGAAAATCAATTTTAAAATGGCATTAACAGAGTCTTGCTTGCAAGTGTAATCGTCATTATTGGAAGATTTATGAACAATTTTATATTTTTCATTTATGTGCATGCACATTTATCTACTCAATATTGCACAATTAACCTTAATTGACTGGATTTTCAAAAAAAAAAGTAAAGTTTTTGTCTCCTTGCTTTAATGTACATGCTGTACATCCCATACATGTGCAAAAAAGTTAAAGCTGAAAATGTAAAATTGAGATTTTAAGGATGATGACGACGAAAGGAGCTGCTTGGAATCAAATTATCTATTTAATTTTCAGCTCTAATATTTTTCTACAGCACTGAGCATATCCAACACTCGCATAATGTTTCAATCATTTTCATATCTCATCTGAGCTGAGTGAGAACATTTTTTTAAAATAAATTTAATTTTCCTCGATTTGTTCAGCATCGTGAAACTTTTTTTGCTGCATTCCCTGCTGTTTTTGCTCTCATATTGCTCACATAGTTTAAATTGCTTGTAAACGGCAGGTATTCAGAAAAAATAATGCATGGAAAAAAGTCACAGGTTTCGATTAAAAAAAGAATGTGTGAAAAAAGTGGAAGTGGGAATCAACAGGTGTTGGAAGCGCATTTAGATTGGCTTTTTGTTTAGAAGCTTTTTGTAATTTAATTGTGGGGGTTTTGAATCATTTTGAATTGTCTGCTCTTCCTAAATTTCATATTATGGTATTTGAATCGAGCCATAACAGCGAATAATTAGGTTAAAATCAGCCGTCGCGGTGTTTTTAGGGCAAACTTCACTTCAACCGTAATAACAATGATGAAACGGTGTTTTGGCTAACATTCTGTGCTATTCGGGTGAGTTCATTGTCTTGAGACAATGTTCGAATCCTTCATATTGGCAACATTCTATATGATTATTCAGAAGCAAGATACTGATGAGATTCGAACCCAGGTACTCTCAAAAGAGGTATACAGATATTCCATATGTTGCTCAATAACTCGACCACACTTTGTGTGCAACAAGTCTTACTATATCACTAGCAAAATCGCCTATACATGGCTTTTTACCCCAGATTCCATTCCTTTCAGAAATTACGCCAGAATGATTGATTGCTTAATTAAGACACATAGAATTTACAAGAATATGTATCTTTTTATCATTTGGTGTCTTACTTAAATACTTCGCTGGTCGTACATGATCAATGAGCTTTCATGCATGTCGCCTAAAGCTAACTCTTTTACTGGTTATTGCTTACAAAAACCAGATCTCAAGTACAATACAATCTCTATCAACAGCACAGCCACCCAATCGGTTATCCATTATTCCCCAAAATTTTAATGCACGCAAGGCATGCCCTAAAGGTACACGGCATAGAAATGGTCGAATATGCCTTGTACCTTTAGATACATACGACAATCCAGACCCGCGTGACTCAAGCTTCAGGACAGATAAGCTACAATCTGAACTCAAGAAAAAAGTCATATAGGTCTGATGCAAGATTTTTGGATATTTTTATTCTCTTGTCCACTTGGACCCATTTGACTGTCATGAAAAATTTTTGCCGATCGAATTACTTCCCTTAAAAAGTTCGAAACCCGACTCAAATTTCATATGAAGTCAAATCGACTTTTCCATCCACAATCCCCATCGACTTCAGGCTATGAAATTGAAGACTGAAAATGTGAATCCTGTTTCACATAAATTGTATTAAATTTTTCTCCTTTTTATAGATTCAAAACAGATGTTTTAATTCAAACTTTGCATCTACGAAATTAATTTACAATTTAAATGACTGTTTATTCTATTCAGTAACGCATGCATTAAGACTTAAATGAAATTATGCTATGTATACATAGCATTTATACCCAGCAGGCAAAATTAAAATAATAACGAGATATTTTTACTGTAAAAAGAGGCTAAATGGATGGCTCATATGGATGCAAAATTATTAAAATTGAGGAACTTATATGCTAGCTTGTAGAAAGGGAACAATGATGGGGATTGTTTGTAAATGACGTCTAGGATTGGAATTTAGGATTGATGTTAAATGAAGGAGGATTAAGATCGAGGAAGGAACATATATTTTTGAGGTTTAATAACAACTTTTTGAATTTAAGGTTCTCTAGCCGCAGTTTTGGGTTTACAATCGTTACTGTGTCCTCAATCTTTATTTGTGGGTTCGATTCTAGCAACAATTGAGTCGGATGAGGGTGTCTCGAACGCTAAAAGACAAAGACATCGCTTTTAGATACCGTAATGCTATTTCATGTTTAAAAGGACGCTGGATTCCTTAATATCTCGAAATTGCAGAAGGTTTTGAAAGGTAGAGCTGTCTTTAGACAGTACCTACTCGTAGCAATAGGCCCTCGTGCGCTATGGGTAAGATGAAGAAATAGTCCTTAAATGAATGATTTTAAGGTTAGTTTTTGAATTTCCACTCTCCCTAGCAGCAACTGTTGATTGACTACCGTTATTGTATCCGAAATCTTTGATTCTGGGAACGATTTTAGTGACAATTGAGTCGACAGAGGGTATCTCGAAGTGTCGACTTCGACAAATTTTCTAGGCTAAGACAGAGATCGAAATCAAAGTCCGTTGTCAAAGTCTCGATTCTTGGAATGGAATTTTTCGAAATCTCTACCTTCTGAGAATCGAGACTTAAAAGGAATTCTTGGAAATCTGGATTAATCTGACACTTGAAAGCAGAGTTGTAAAACAGGCACTTGTGACAGGCAAAAACTAAACAAATTCTTGATAATTTATATGGTTTTTCTCACAAAATCAAGAATTTGTACGGTTTTTGCCTATCACAGGTGCATGTTTTGCAACTCTGCTTGAAAGTCTTGCTCTTGGTCGACAAGCCATAAGTGTCATATTTCGGCAGTTTTTACTACTAAAGCCATATAAATTGATTTGTGTGATACTGTGAATTTAGGCACAAGATCCCTAAGTGTAGGGTGGCCAGTGGATTTTCGCAAAATATCGGGACACTTTTGGAAAAAATCGAGACGTTTCCCAGTTTGGCACAGCAAGTTAGAAAAGGACAGCAGGGTCTCGGCAAAAATACAGCAGCTGGCCGCCATGTCTAAGTGAATCAGGTTTGGGTTGAACCCACTTTAGGTCCCCACTAGCCCATTTTCACTCATTTTTGGACAAAACTCTCCAAAATCCCAAAAACACACCCTGAAATTGGGTACAATACTGGAAAACCCTATAGCAATGACCCTTGCATCCATGCTTGCATGATTTTGCCCCAAAAAAGAAAAATCCTCAAAAAATCAATCCAAACAAGTCAACAACTTATCAAATCATATTTCCAATTGACATCATTTACAAACAATTCCTTAAAGCCTTTTGTTAATGAAAATTGCTCAAAAAACTTTAAATGAAAAAGTGCTTCAAACAATAAAAAAAATGTTCACATAACAAAGTAGCATGAAAGCTTACTACTGATTGCTCACCTCTTGACATTTTCCATTTTTCCAAGTTAAATCTAATATTTTTTGCAATATCTTTTTTGAGTCACTTATTTTCTACTGTTCATCTAGGTTAGATATCATTGTTCAATTATCATTGTCATAATATTCGTTCGAGCAGTAAGAAGAGACACTCTGGTTCCGTAAATTTTGTGTGAGATTGCACAAAAAAAAAGCATTTAATAATTTTATTGCACTAAAAATTTATATCCATTTTCGAGTCCTTGAGTCAATTTTTAGAGAAACTGATTTCTTTAGCTCTCAGGCAAACTGTTTATGGCATGGATTATGTCTTAACACGATGAATATGACATGGATATTTTATGTCTTCCTGTAATCCAAATTCATCGAATTATTTGCTGACTCGTAAAAAAAAATTGAGAGACTTTATATCCACTTATCACATCAATAAACATTTGACTTCCTTTTGCGGTTCTTTTGCCGACCTCCTTTTTTGTGAGCACATCCTAGAATTCAATTTTTATGCTTAATTTTACGATCATCACGTTTCTAATCACTTTTTATTGCCAGAACATAATGAATCGTGATAGAAATTAAAACAGAAGCGTCAGATACGCAATTATAAATATTTGGACACGACAATATGGAATAGATAGAGAAGTGAAGATAGTAGGTCGAGTGCAGTTTGCAGACTAAATCATATGAACAATTTTTTTATATATTCATAATCTTTAGGGGTCGTTCATGTATTATGTAACGCGAGAAATTGATTTTTGTCAAGTACTACACCCCTCCCCCTACTGGGGTGAATTCATGGAGAGCTTTGGGGTTCAAACCTCCACAGCACCTTTGGAAAATATTCTTCAAATTGCTTGGGGTTTCCATTAAAAAAATTCAAAACTCAGCTCTAAATTATTGCGACCAAAACAAAGCCCCTTAACCCCACTTCCCCAAAAAATTATTGCGACCTAAACAAAGCCCCTTAACCCCACTTCCCCCCTAAATTATTGTGACCTAAACAAAGCTCCTTAACCCCACCTGCCTCTAAATTATTGCGACCTAAACAAGGCCGCTTAACCTCACCTCCCCTCTAAATTATTGCGACCTAAACAGAGCCCCTTAACCCCACCTCCCCCTTACATTATTGCGACCCAAACAAAGCCTCTTAACCCCACCTCCCCCTTACATTATTGCGACCTAAACAGAGCCCCTTAACCCCACCTCCCCCTTACATTATTGCGACCTAAACAGAGCCCCTTAACCCCACCTCCCCCTTACATTATTGCGACCTAAATAAAGCCCCTTAACCCCACCTCCTTCCTCTAAATTATTAGTGTCTTAACCCAATTTCCTTCAAATTTATTGAAGCACGCACTCATCCCCTCCCCTTACCTTTCCTCTATCTCCCAATCACGTTACATAACATGCAAACGACCCTCACTCTTAACACTCGTTTTAGCTCACGTTCATACACTTCAAGTATTATACTTAATTAAAAACTCACTGTGACTCATAAAAGTTTATTCGTATCGTCCATAGTGTACTTTACATAAACTATAACTAGTTGTTAATTTTAATCACATTATGGGAAAAAAAAAATATATATTGTGAATGGTATGGGAGTTTTGTTATGTCAAATGACAGCTTAATCACGTTTTAATTAATTTTTACTGAGGATTTGTTAGGGTAGAGTTACTATGAATAATTATTGGTATTAGATGTGCTTTCGTATCTAAGGCGAGATATCTAAGTTGGAGTGGGATGACTAGATGTGACTTTAATGTTGTTAATTCGAGAATTTCAATAGTTCGATTTTGGAAAGGAATTAAGAATTTGGTAAAAACTGTTTAAAAAATAACGGTCATAAATTTTTTGAAAATTAACGGTCAAATAAAATTTGAAATTTCAGGTCAAATTCGGAAATTTGAAAAATGAAATTGATTTCGAATTTTTTAACAAAATTTTTGAAGTTTTTGACAATATTTTCGAATTTTTGGATTTTATTATTGGAAGTTTTCGACAATAATTTTGAGGTCTTTCAATATGAGATGACGGTTGTCTGATTTTTAGCTTTCTAACTGTCTAATTAGCAGGTTAAAACTTAAATACCACAACATTTCGATACATTCGAATAGCACAGAACGGATAATCGATTCAAATCGGCACCATATCATATTTAAATTGAATCCAGCACCAAGTCAGAGCCATGTTGACTTTGAGTAGGAATTAAATTGAATCAAGTTCAGTGTCAGAGCCATGCCGACCTTGAGCAAGATTGTTGATAACCAATTTATGCTATTCCGGATAGAAATTACATAAGCATGATTTATTTTAAGGGAACTGTATAAAAGAAGAATCTGGTAAGCATCATTAACACGCTATCTTGTCGACCCAAATTATTAATACTAAATTACGTTACTGAATTAATAATCCATATCTATAAGTGAATAATCAACGAATTCTAAGAAAAAGTTATTGACATAGATATAGGCTGGCCAGACATTTTTTGAGAAAATCAGGATATTTGTGTTATTTAATACCAGAGTATGGCTTTCTCAAAAGCGAACATTAAATTTTTTCAAAAAAAAAAAATTTTCCGGAATATTCTAATTTTTTTTGACCGTTACTTTTACTTTTCATCGTAACGTAATTTTTATTTCAAAATAAGTTGAGTTCGAATTTTTCGAATTTTTCGACAATCTGATGTCGATTGAACAGTCGATCGAACAGCACAATGCAGTAAATTTCGTTTCTCGGCCTAACCTTTGGGCCAAAATCAGCCATCCCGTAACCGACAAGGTACCTTCAAACTTCAACATGACTCACGACTGCATTGTACTGCTCGGAATTACTTTTGAAAGAAATTCGGAAAATCGAGAAAAATCCGAAATTATCTCAATAAAAAAAACAAACAAATGGCCATCCTAATCATAGGCATTCAACATGTTAATAAGAACCTTAAAAATGAAAAAAAGGCAATGAAGCGTAAACTTCCCTAAACAAAATTTTATGCTCAAATATTTACCTACAAATAATTTTTTTTAGAAAATTAGTTAAGAAGATTTTAAGTTTGTCTTCCAAACTATGTATATAGGCTTAATCAAAATTTCATAAATATTTACTAACAAAAATTGATAGCTGTAATAGCTATACATGTCATCAAATGTTTGAAGCTCTCATTAAAATAAATAAAATCCGCTTTTATATTTCATTAAACTAAATAGATTTTCATAGAAATAGGAAAATTTGCGAATTTAATGAACAAGTGATCTTCCACGAAATGGGATCTTGTTTACACTGCCTTCATTCATGCATGAAATGAAGTAAGATAACGCATTTCAGCGAATAATAAGAAAATAAATCAAAGTGATGAGCTGTTTGTAGTGAGGGTGGCTATAATGAGAAGTGTGAATACTATGAAGGACATAAGGGCTGTTCATTAATATTAGCAAGATAATTGAGTTATTTTATAATTGGTGACAAAGTCGGGATGGGGGCTCTATGAAGTAAAGTTCGTCCAAAATTGCAGGCTTGCAATCAAATGGGCAGCTATGCATCATTTGACGAATTATAAGTTACAGCCGAAAATTGCAGGGTTTCACATCTGATATACAGGATATGCATGCATACTGCTCATGACCGACCGGTACTATCAAGGAGTCGAGGAGCTGAAAGTCGTGTGATCATCGGCTCAAATTCGAAGTTATTCTCAATCTGCATGCAGATCATTTAAACAATAATGCTGTATACGACCTGTATTGAACATTAATGCAAAAAGATTGCTGAATACGACTGTTGTGTATGAGCTTGGTATGAGCTGAGTGTAATTTGGGGTATCAAGTCATACAACGACGATTCTGCCAGTGTGAAAGTAAGGCATCTGTAACTGAGTGGTTAGACAACAGACCGTATATTTGTATCACTAATTTCGGAAGTACGTGGGTTCGATTCCCATAAGAAGCCAGATTTCTCAATCACTGTATAGAAATGTGTCAGTAAGACAAGGATTCACACAATGCTTCAAAACTTCACAAAGACATAGCCAAAAACATAAAATTAGAGATTTAGACTCTAACAAGCCCAGATCATGCTTACAAGAGCTTGCTCTAGTTAAATATACCATTTGAGCATGCTCGCGAGAGTGCTCTCAGCTTCTTCTACACTTAAAAGTATGCTCTGTGTCTGATTGGAAGAGTCAACTACTTTTAAGACCCTTTCGGACGCCTTTCTCTTGGATCTACCTTATATCACTTAAAAAAAAAAATAAATAAACATTAGCTTTGCAGACCTTAAAGCTGTGTGTTTATATGCGTTTCACTTAATGTTCCAAAAACCTTCCATTCAATCTAGTCACCACTTCTCACATCCTCTCATTAACTTACAAAACTATGCACGAAATATTTATTCTAGTTACAAACAATACACATCACATCTTCTGAATTTAACTTCGTATACTACATACATGAGACAATCACTGCTAAATTTAATTTAATAATATTTCCAGCACTGTCTGTTAATTTTGTTCACGTAGATACAAATCATAAGATGTTGTTTAATGCTTGACAAAGTGATACAACAGCCTTCAATCTTAAATATGCTTAATTTATGCAATTTAAGGTTTGAGATTAATTACAGCTTGAAAAGTTTTGCGGAATGGATGTGATTTTGAGGAAATTGAATGTTAGTGCTGCTCTGTCCGTCCATATGTCTACCCTAATATTGGCATTATTGGATTGTATCTATTTATTGATGCTACAGACCGGATTAATTCATTCTTGATCAAATACAATTAGCAACACATTGGATATTAAGTATTGATGATGTAGGATTAAGAACATGATTTTCAAGTCTAGTCATCGAATGCATTAAGCTCTTATTTAAGAATATCATGATACTTATTAGATCTCATGACCCGGAAAGCACATGAAGTGAAAATGACCGAAAATCCAGTTCCAGACTTGTGTAACTCTAGCCTCAGGTTGGATTCGAAGAAATCCAGCCTCAAGCCAAAGTCAAGTCGATTTGGGACCCGATTTTGTAACATTTTTACGCATTTAACCTTCCGGAAGAACATCTTGAAGCTTTCATTCCTTTTTACATCGCTCCAGTACACAATCTTCACAAGATCCTTAATTATTATCAAATTAAGCAGTTCATAAATTAAATTAAATTACGTTCAAGTATCTACAAATTTGTAAACGACAAGCTTCATGCCAACGACCTTCAAATTACGATACCAATTTCAAGGCAATTACCTTGCCGATTACTCCACAGAGGCCCTTAACTACACAGTTACTAATCACTAAGAATCCACTGATTTAAAAGGAAATACAATTTATTGAAATAAGCACAAATTGACTTCCTAGTAAATACATCAATATTAAGGACCAATTGACAAGCATTTATTAAAGAATCAGATTTAAAATGTATCAAGGAAGTTCCCGCGGTCTTGTAAATGGAAATGGGATTTGAGATATTCAATATTAATCTGTGAGTAGAATTTAATGGAGAGGATTTGCTTCGAGTAAAAGAATATTCATCTTAGACTTCCGGAGAATTTCTCAAACTGATTAAATTTCAATTTATGTCTGCAGTTGTAACAGTGACTGTGAATTTTTTTAGATTAAAGCACAAAACAGGCACTCGTGACAGGCAAAAACCGTAAAATTTCAAAATAGTTTGTATGATTTTATGAGAAAAACCATACAAGTTATCAAGAATTTGTACGGTTTTGCCTGTCACAGGTGCCTGTTTTGCAATTCTGGATTAAAGCAAATTTTTTCAAGATTTTTCCATATTTCGCGTCACAAGAAATTCCGTCTTATCCAAAAATTTGCCCTAGGGTCGATTTCTAAGGCATAATACCTTAAACTGCAAATTGAATTGAACTTTAATTAAGGTAGGACGTCTTAAAATGCTCTAGAAACTAGCCCATGTACTGACACTCATGCACTGACACAATATGCATGTTGAATTTTGTTATTAATATCCCGAAAATCACAAATTGCTTAATCGACCAAAAATCCATTCCCAAACTGGCTTAACTCTTTATCCCACATTCCATCGAATCCTGAGGCTAGAGTCACGTTTGCAGTATGCATCAAGTGTGCATTCCAGGTATAACGCCCAATGTCGTATTGATTCTATTATGTCTTGCTTGTGAATGAATAATATTGAATCATATCACACGACAGCAATCACACTGCAACAATTAATTAATACGTACAGCAATATGTATTGACCTAACATGGCACTCAATTCTTTGGAAAAAAAATTAGAAAGTGTGAATAATTTTTGAAATTTTGGAGTAGGTTTGATTGAATTTTTTGTGGAACTAGAAGTATTTTAGAATTTCATAGGAAGTCGATTTTTCCGTACCGAATCTGTGTCAGCTTTAATCTCTGAACTTTTTTGCAATTCTTTTGAAATTTTTTTTGAATTTTCTTTTTTTGCAATTTTTTTTTTTGCAATTTTTTTGCAACTTTTTTGAAATTTTTTTTGCAAATTTTTTGAAATTTTTTCCTCATAAATTTGAATTTGAATTTTTTTTCAAATGAAATAGCATTTTATACAATTTTTGCACCATCCCGAGCAGCACATCGTGATTTTGACGTTTTAAATTCATTCATGAAGCAAACGAACTAACAAAGTCATAATAATAATGTGTAATTTGTGCAGTGAGCTAGAGATATTCCCGAGCCACACAAATGAAGTAAGCAGCTCCATCACATAGTTTTTAAGAATCTGCTTAATCCCTTGTATTAATACCAAATGGAATTCCAAACGGAATTGGTAATTGGCATGCGGTAGCCAGCGATAAAGCCAGCTTCAGGAGCCGACTGAGGGAGGCCATGGATCACACTTGATCTATAAGACCAACGAAGTAATTAATACCAAATGGAAGCCACCAAGGCATCTAAATAACTACCAACCCATCACTCGGAACTGTAATCCCATACTTAATATTCTGTACACTGAGATTTAGTGATATTTGACGAGATGCTAACTTATTCTTTTTATTGCGATTTAAGTCCGAAACATGAATTTAAGTACTGTAAAATTGGTCAATTTTTAAGAATTTCGCATCTCTTCAACGATCCACATTAAACAGCTTGATAGACATTACCCCGAATAGCACAAGTTGGTTAATCGATCCAATATCCGGTACCATGTTGAGATGACTTTGGTATGGTGTGGGATTTAAATCAAATCTGTCACATAGACTTTTTGAAGAATTTTCGATCAATTAGCCAATTTGTGGTATTTGGGTAGCTTAAAGATTCTCAGAGTGTGAAATCGACTGGGATTTTGCATGAAAAAGTCGAAAAGAGTTGGCTCGGCTCCATAGAAAATTCAAGTCGACTTCAAGTAGCTTAAAGATTTTCAGAGCATGAAGTCAACTCGAATTCCGTATGAAAAAGTCAACTAAACTCCATACAAAATTCAAGTCGACCTTAAGAAGCTTAGAGAGTTTAATTGATGGATATCAAATAAATTTTCTTTACCAAACACTCAACTGATGCTCACAACAATGTAACTAGATTCAATTATCACGATTAAGTCCACATATAATATTACTAGGTATGATATTAGATCCTTGAGCTATATCAAGATGTTTCACTTTTGTCACAAATCAAATTCACACAAAAAAAAAAAAAAATCTTTCTTGTCAATACGTCTCAAATTTTTATGATGAATAAGAGTTTACACAGCACTTCCAGCAACAAACATTAAATGTCAATTGTGTGCTTCAAAATTCTTGTATTAAATTACACATTTGATTAGATGTAAACCCCCAAAGAGGCAAATATACACAGATAAAGTCAACTTTTTTTCCCACGGTAAAGTCAATTGCTTCCGTTCTTTACACAAACATCCACACACACGATATGAAAATATTTTTTCGGATATTTGGAATCAAAATTCACAAAAAATTTTTATTTTTTTGTCTCGAAAGAGTTTTACAGAAAAAAATATTTTTGTCGTCTATCCTGCTTGAATGCTACGGCACGAGTACTGCCAAAGATTATTCAGTCACAAGAGAAGAACATGTAAAATATCAAACAGATTTTCTTTTTTATTGTAGTTCATATTCAGCTTAATTCTGGCTTGAAATGCGCATACTCGAAAATCTGTTTCAATTTCACTTCGGATAGAACTGAATGAATGGACTTTGAATGAATATTTTTTCGCAAAATCGTGTTCAGTAGTTATCACGTTTTCAATTTTTCATTCATTATTTTCTATAAAAATGCACGATATGCATAGAATTTCATAGTTTTTCATGGTCAATTGTGCATATTAATGGATATATATTTTATGTTGTTTTTATTTTTAGATTCTGAGAGTCTATTGGGTATGGGAAATGTGGAATATGTTGTATACTGTATAAATATTGTTATTTTTTTGTGATTTCGATCTGTGCATGGAGATTTGAAATTGGAAAAAAGAGGAAAACAATTTAATGAGTTTTGTCTGGATATGCATGCTGTTTTAAAAAACAAAATTTTACAAATTCCTGATTAAATTTTGTTGAATTTAAAATTTCACCAAATCATTCAAAATTTCACAATTTAAAATTTGACAAAATTCGAAATTTGACAAAATTTTTCAAAATTCAAAATTTAGCAAATTCTTTTGAATCTCAAAGTTTGACAAGATCTTTTAAAATTCAAAATTAAACAAAGTCTTTTAAAATTCAAAATTAACCGAAAACTTTTAAAATTCAAAACTTGACAAAACTGTTTGAAATTCAAAATTTGACAAAATCTTTAAAAATTAAAAATTTAACAAAATTTAAAACTTGGCAAAACTTTTTAAAATTCAAAATTCAACAAAAATTTCAACTCAAAATTTGACAAAATCTCCCAAATTTCAAAATTTGACAAAATCTCTTAAAATTCAAAATTAAACCAAATCTTTTAACATTCAAAAATTAACAAAATCTTTTAAAATTCAAATTTTCAAACTCTAAAATTCAACAAAATCTTTCAAGATTTAAATTTTGACAAAGATTTTAAAATTCAAACTTTTACAAAATTTCTTAAAATTCAAAATTTAACAAACTTTTTTAAAATTTTAAACCAAGGAAAATCTTTAAAAATTCAAAATTTGACAAAACGTTTCAAAATTTAACAAAATCTTTTAAAATTCAAAATTTGACAAAACGTTTCAAAATTCAAAATTTGACAAAATCCTTTAAAATTCAAATTTTAACAAAATCTTTTAAAATTCAAGTTTTAATAATTTTTTGAATATTTAAAATTTTTAAAAGTTAAATCTTCAAAAGCAATCCAAAACCATTAATATCTTCATTTTCCGTTACAATTGGATTGAACAAAACTTTCCACCAAAAAGGTTACGAAAACAATTTTTCCCAGAAGGTCCCATAACAAAACACTTAGTAATAATCCCAATCTTGTTCATATTCCAAAAAGCTTCATCCAAAAACCCGTTACAAAACAAATCTATTGCAAATAAAATAAAGATCAGGAAATTAAATTTGATCCATTCTTCAAAATCCTACGAAACATTTCATTTTAATTTACAAAAGTGGTCAAAAAGCCTCAAAGATTTCTGCAGGGATTTCTGTAATCACCATGAACATTTTTTTGGCAGACATTTGGTTAAAAGCCTTAGACGAAAATTGCCTCTTTTATTCTCACAAAGAGAAACAGCTTAAGGCAAACTTTCCTTTTCCAAAAACGACGAATTTTCATCAAACTTCTTCAAATTCCACATAGACATACACGTTCCTCAAAATTCTGTAAAATAAGAAAATTGGGACGGTTTTGAAGAGCTGTGCAACAAAGAAAAGAAGCTTAATATTAATCCATGATAACAGAAAAATTGTTGATGAAAAGGATTTTATTTAAATCAAAAAAAATTTGAAAGGGGAGAAAAAAGGTTGATAATCGATTTAGGTATTTTGATGATAAAGGCTCGATGCAATCCTTTTTTTGAATAAATATTTGGCGATTAAGATTAATTTTAGTCTCTCACATTACTAGATCTTATCGAATTGAACATTACGTACTTAGGAGTGGACTTATCTAGCTTATCGTGTTGCATATGATTGATCTAGTTGTGATTTGGTTTGCTATTAAATTAGATTAAATTGACCCAGACTATAATCTAACATAGTTATTAAAGACCAGACCTCGAAGTTGACTCGAATCTTATATCGAGTTGAGTCGAATTAAAACGACTTTTCCATTCAATTTCTGAGTCAACTTCGAGCTCTGCTACATACTATAATAAAGTGAGATCCAGAAGCATCTACAATCCTTCATATAAAACATGAAAAAGTTCATAATTTCTTTCGTCGTCGACAAAAACTCCGTAGGGGCAATCATATGCAAATGTCACCTTTCTGCAGGTGTCAACCTGTAAGATATCATAGACATTAGATAGCAACAAGTCAAGTCGACCTCAGGAACACGACGTATAAATTGTAGAAAATTCAACCGAAGGACAACTTGACACTAACCTTAGCTCAGCGTGACTCTGATTCGAGACCAGATTTGCTTTAATCAGGTCTCAGGAGGCTAATTTGATTCTGGATATTTTGATTATGTCTTCGTCATGTGCTTTCTTGGTTTTCTGGAAGTTATCTAAAGACAGATCCAGTTTTGATAAACTCCATTACGACAATAAGTCCTCGCGCGTCTTCTACAAGTAAGCGCTTTCCAGGCTACATTCCAAAATTCCTTCGAAGTAAATTTTGAAAGACTCTTGAACAGCAAAGCACAATTGCTAGGGCACCGGTATGTCATCGAATTAATGGACGAGAAATTTCACACACTATAATGCTCGGGACACGGACTAAGATTTTTATAGGCATCACAAGGGAATTCCGGAAGACTGACGGTACAGTTCGTTCGCTGACCATACAGATCAATTGCGATTCATTGCTTCCTTCGAATTCTGATCCGATAAATCTTGAGACCGTAAATATGAACTCTCAATCTCGATCTCCCAAAGGTCAGTCTCGAGAATCCTTACTAGGCAGACACACAATTTATAAATCATTGACCTTGCCAGAATAGACACCTTCCTTACCTATTATTAGTGTCAATTAACTTTTTAATCAAAAATAATTATATCAATCAAATATTATTTTTAAAACAGATAAAATCTCGAACAATTGTTGCCGTCAAGCTTTATACATGTCCTTTGATGTCTTCTTCTTTTTAACTTTGTAAATCATGAAAGCTCTTTGGAGAAATATAAGCTCGATTCGAGTATAAGAAGAACTAAGCAAATCAAATAAAATAAAATAAGTAAAATACAATCAGAAAAAATGAAGATTTTTCTTTTACAAATAATGAAATAACCTTTATGCTGTTCATATTCATTGTAAAATTATTTTCTACTTTGTTGCCTTTCTAATAAAAAAGAGTAAGAATGTCTCTTTTGTTTGATAAACTTTTGAGTATTCTTTTCAATTATCACACGCTTGGACAATAGTTCTCAAACTGTAAATTAGGTAGATATGGTGAGATTCAATGTTAGATACAGTAGTCTAGTGCTGTGCAACTGAAGTTTGAGAAATGAGTTGAAGATTATATGGAAAATAACGGTCAAATTTATTTTGAAATTTAACGGTCAAAAAAATTTCAAATTTTGAAATTAGAGTTCACAATTGGCTGTCTTTGGCCAATTTTTGTCTTCTATAGTCAACAGTCAACGGTGACAGTTGACAATGTCTGACGGTGACAGTTGACAATGTCCGACGGTGACAGTTGACAATGTCCGACGGTGACAATTGACATTGTCCGACGGTGACAATTGACATTGTCCGACGGTGACAATTGACATTGTCCGACGGTGACAATTGACATTGTCCGACGGTGACAGATGCCAACATCCGACAGTGACAGTTGACATTGTCCGACTGTGACAGTTGACAATGTCCGACGGTGACAATTGGCAATGTCCGACGGTGTCAGTTGACAATGTCCGACGGTGTCAGTTGACAATGTCCGACGGTGTCAGTTGACAATGTCCGACGGTGACAGTTGACATTGTCCGACGATGACAGTTGACATTGTCCGACGGTGACAGTTGACAATGTCCGACGGGGACATTTGCCAATATCCGACGGTGACAGTTGACATCGTCCGACGGTGACAATTGACATTGTCCGACGGTGACAGATGCCAACATCCGACAGTGACAGTTGACATTGTCCGACTGTGACAGTTGACAATGTCCGACGGTGACAATTGGCAATGTCCGACGGTGTCAGTTGACAATGTCCGACGGTGTCAGTTGACAATGTCCGACGGTGTCAGTTGACAATGTCCGACGGTGTCAGTTGACAATGTCCGACGGTGACAGTTGACATTGTCCGACGATGACAGTTGACATTGTCCGACGGTGACAGTTGACAATGTCCGACGGGGACATTTGCCAATATCCGACGGTGACAGTTGACATCGTCCGACGGTGACAGTTGACATCGTCCGACGGTGACAGTTGACATCGTCCGACGGTGACAGTTGACAATGTCCGACGATAACAGTTGATAATGTCCGACGGTGACATTTGATCATGTCCGACGATGACAGTTGTTCAGTTATCGTACCTCACCGGGTCAAAGTGAAAAGTCATTTCCATCAAAAATTTGCTCAAGATTTTTAAATGCACAGCTAGATTTTCTTTAATGGAAGTAAACACTTAAGTTTAAAAATGTGTTTGAGTTCGTAAAACTTTGCCTGAAGAGGATTAATACTCCTTATAATTTTTACAAATATAATTTTAATGCATCCCCAGCTCTACAGCACGTATTTCACATTTAATCGATGTATGTGGCATATGATCTTGAACAAATTTTCAACATAATAGAGCATATCAATGCTATAACCTTTGCATCAACATGCAAAAAATATACGACGGCATGTGTAGGCTTACAGTTCATCAAAAAATATTTGAGTATATGCTGTAAGAACAATTGATGAGATAATTATATACCAAGAATGCGATTGAAGATTCAATAAATAACCATTAACGATATTTATACTTAAAATATTCCACTTTCTTCATTCTTCTTCCGTTTTCCTTCTCATGCTTCGTTATTTGCGGCTTAAAAACTTATTAGCGCATTATTGTGTGATGCATTTGTGAAGTTGAGCAAATGTCCGACTGTCAGGTTTATTGGCAAACTTGATGGCTTTCTGGCAATCTTGCTGGCTAACTTGCTGGCTTTCTGGCTGACTTGCTAACTTACTGGCTTTCTGACTAATTTGCTGGCTTTCTAGCAAAGTTCCTGGTTTGCTGGCTAACTTGCTGGCTTTCTGATTAACTTGCTGGCTTTCTGGCTTACTTGTTGGCTTTCTGGCTAACTTACTGACTTTCTGGCTAACTTGCTGACTTTCTGGCTAACTTGCTGGCTAACTTGCTGGCTTTCTAGCAAAGTTCCTGGTTTGCTGACTAACTTGCTGGCTTTCTGACTAACTTGCTGGCTTAATGGCTAACTTACTGGCTTTATGGCTACCTTGCAGGCTTTCTGGCTAACTTGCTGGCATTCTGGCTGATTTGCTGGCTTTCTGGCTAACTTGCTGGGTTTTTGGCTAACTTGCTGGCTAACTTGCTAACTTACTGGCTTTCTGGCTGACTTTCTGGCTTTCTGGCTTACTTGTTGGCTTTCTGGCTAACTTGCTGACTTTCTGGCTAACTTGCTGACTTTCTGGCTAACTTGCTGGATAACTTGCTGGCTTTCTAGCAAAGTTCCTGGTTTGCTGACTAACTTGCTGGCTTTCTGACTAACTTGCTGGCTTAATGGCTAACTTACTGGCTTTATGGCTACCTTGCAGGCTTTCTGGCTAACTTGCTGGCATTCTGGCTGATTTGCTGGCTTTCTGGCTAACTTGCTGGGTTTTTGGCTAACTTGCTAACTTACTGGCTTTCTGGCTGACTTTCTGGCTTTCTGGCTTACTTGTTGGCTTTCTGGCTAACTTACTGACTTTCTGGCTAACTTGCTGACTTTCTGGCTAACTTGCTGGCTAACTTGCTGGCTTTCTAGCAAAGTTCCTGGTTTGCTGACTAACTTGCTGGCTTTCTGACTAACTTGCTGGCTTAATGGCTAACTTACTGGCTTTATGGCTACCTTGCAGGCTTTCTGGCTAACTTGCTGGCATTCTGGCTGATTTGCTGGCTTTCTGGCTAACTTACTGGCTTTCTGGCTGACTTTCTGGCTTTCTGGCTTACTTGTTGGCTTTCTGGCTAACTTGCTGACTTTCTGGCTAACTTGCTGGCTAACTTGCTGGCTAACTTCCTGGCTCTCTGGCTAACTTCCTAACTTGCTGGCTTTCTGGCTAACTTGCTGGCTTTCTGGTTAACTTACTGGCTTTCTGGCTAACTTGCTGGCTTTCTGGCTAACTTGGCTGACTTGGCTAGCTTTGCTGGTTTCCTGGATTTCTGGCTAACTTGCAGCCAGAAAATGCGCCTCAGTCCACCAACAAAAGCATAAAAAAATTTCCAACTTGTTTTCATAAAAAATAAATAAATAAGAATTTAATAAAGGAAATTGCATGCTCATACATCAGAACCGTTAACTTACATTTGCATATTGCAAGCACGAAAAAAAATGAGAAAATCTTGTGAACGTTACATAAAAAAACTAAGGCATTTAAGTAGTAAGAAGAATTGAGGCTCATATCGACATAAAGCTAGAACATTGCAGAATTATTATGAACTAGAATAGCATTGACCTCAAAAAACCTGTGACTGTGTAAATCTCGTAAATTGTGAACACAAAAAAAAGGTTTTATTTTTGCTGCTTATCTCGGTTAGTCATCAAATGGCAATTACCTAATTGACTGCAATCCGCCTCACCAACAGTCAATTCATGTAATAAAGTAGTTAAAAAATAAATAATAATACAGCATAAAACGTGAAAATGGTATATCCATTAAACGCAGAAGTTCAAAATGAATAATTTTTCATAAGATTTATGCATGAGATTGAAATCGATGACATTTGCATAATTTATATGCTTTTGATCTCATATTTACGATACAGAGAGAACAAAGTGATAATTTTTAAGCACTGGTTGTTATCGTTGATGTTGTTAATACATGCAGTTATAAGTGAGTATGTATATCTTTTTTTGTATATCTGAGAACTCATGCGGTTTTGTACTTTGTTTGTGATTATTTGGATATTGGCGAATTGTGTATGAATGGCTTTTCAGAAGTCTTTGGAGGTATGGTGTAATTTATGGACGATCAGTATCTCAATGCTACTGGTTCTTTGTGAATATGAAAGCGCATCTCTAAGATATGCAGATATTTTAATTATAGTTAATTATGTAAAGATGGGTAAAGACAATGACTTAATATCTCTCGTGACTCAAAGTGGTTTGGTGGCGTGGTGGTCTCGTTCTTCGAAACTTGATCATTGTACACCGATCCAGCGCTCAAAGGTTCGAGTCTCGATTTTGTGAACACTCTCTCCTTAAACTGTCATTAGTCCTACGACGTACAAATATCAAAACTATGGATCTTTCAAACCTGAACTTACTTACTTACTTCCTTTGCTGGCCGTATAGATCAAGTTTAATCAATGACCTTCCTCAGTCGGTTCCTAAAGCTGGCTCTATCGCTGGCTACCGCTTGCCAACCAAACCTGAACGTTTCATTTTAAAAAATTGCAGCCGATTTCCTCCAGTTTGAACATCACATACCGGTACATTCCTAGAGCAACTGCAATTTGATGTTTCCAGATTTAGAAGAATTATGAGACACAAATCAAGATACAAGCTAATTTATTGAATAGGACGACAAGACTAATTGCTACCTATTGTTGCTGAATGATTATTTGAAATAATCTATAGTGAATGGAAATGTGTCGGAAATGTTTAAAACTATTATCACATTTCGAAATTAATAGCCAGACCGTGAAACACATGACGAAAATTTTAGTACAAGACCCGCTTGACTCTGGGGCGGTTCTTTTTCTATTAAGTTTACCCTTGGTTTCCAGCCATACAGATCCAGAGTTATAGATGGTTCGCCAGTAGACCTACAGTTTAGGAGGATCAGCTTATTGGCTTAAGCATGGAAAAAGTCCATGTGAAAAATCCCCATGCCGAGTCACGAACCAATAATCGGTGTGACTCTTTGTCATGTGTAACATACTAACAATATCTCGTACAAGTAAGAATTCTCGATACCGAAACCGAGACTTTGTATTCTCGGTTCTGGTCTCGGTCTCAAGAATTTGTCGCAACAGAGACTTTGGGAAATCCTACATACCAGATTCTTAGGTATATATTAATAAGACGAAAGGAGGGAGATTAAAATTCATTTGTATGGAATGACAGAAGCGGTTTTGGGACTATTAGGTCCATAATCCTTAGTAAATTGAAGAATTGAGTCTAAGAGATCAGGAGAAGCTTCAATCCCCATATTGTGAGTTGTTAACCCTGAATTTTGAATTCCGCTCTGGATACGCCACTGCCACCACATACCCACTTCAAATTGTTTATCTAACTTTGTCAAATTATATATTCAAAACATTATAAATCCATTTGTTGTGCATTTTTTTACTGTCGTGAGTCTGTAACAGCATCATATTCACGTAATAGCTAGATAAAAAAATACTAAACACCAAACAACACTATTCGCAGAACTATCTCTAAACGAACAAAAAGAAGAAGAAAGAATGGAAAAAAATGCTATTTTTTCTCTCTTCCAACATCGCAATTGTAAAACATGCAATCGACATAAAGTGATCTCTCTTTCAACAGGTTGAATGCATGCCATTTGTATGGTAAAAAAGTTTTTTTTAGCACAATTTTCCTTGTAGGAAAAGAAGCTATTATCCACAATTTGTCCGTCAGTCTGTCCGTCAGTCTGTCCGTCAGTCTGTCCGTCAGTCTGTCCGTCAGTCTGTCCGTCAGTCTGTCCGTCAGTCTGTCCGTCAGTCTGTCCGTCAGTCTGTCCGTCAGTCTGTCCGTCAGTCTGTCCGTCAGTCTGTCCGTCAGTCTGTCCGTCAGTCTGTCCGTCAGTCTGTCCGTCAGTCTGTCCGTCAGTCTGTCCGTCAGTCTGTCCGTCAGTCTGTCCGTCAGTCTGTCCGTCAGTCTGTCCGTCAGTCTGTCCGTCAGTCTGTCCGTCAGTCTGTCCGTCAGTCTGTCCGTCAGTCTGTCCGTCAGTCTGTCCGTCAGTCTGTCCGTCAGTCTGTCCGTCAGTCTGTCCGTCAGTCTGTCCGTCAGTCTGTCCGTCAGTCAGTCTGTCCGTCAGTCTGTCCGTCAGTCAGTCTGTCCGTCAGTCAGTCTGTCCGTCAGTCTGTCCGTCAGTCTGTCCGTCAGTCTGTCCGTCAGTCTGTCCATCAGTCTGTCCGTCAGTCTGTCCGTCAGTCTGTCCGTCAGTCTGTCCGTCAGTCTGTCCGACAGTCTGTCCGTCAGTCTGTCCGTCAGTCTGTCCGTCAGTCTATCCGTCAGTCTGTCCGTCAGTCTGTCCGTCAGTCTGTCCGTCAGTCTGCCAATCAGTCTTAATTACTACTCCAGTTCATTCATTTTTGATGCGGTTTTTGGATTGTTTGCCAGGAAAATGCGCTTCCGTCGGTCACGTGTGACCACTTTTATGCTAGTTTTCGTGTTTTTGTTCGTTATTTATTTATATATATGCAGCATACATATGTTTTAGATATCATCAGCATTATTATTTGAATGAACAACAAGCACAAACACTTTACTTCCTTGTGGCTATTTATGGGAAGCTTTCAAAAAGTCCAACAGGACAATGTGACTGTAATGAACTATCAATAATTCAATTATATTGTGGATATACGCACTAATTGACGTGCCGGAATTTAAAATTTATTAACTTAATAAAAATTTTGCATAGTCATCGATGATATTTTGGTCATTTCACCTAACTTTTATCACTTATTCATCCATCATGACATGATGATAAATTTAATTAAATGTCAGCATGATCTCTCAAGTCACTCATGTGCTTCACAGTTGGAATTCAGTTGATTATAATAATCTCATTACATTTTTTTTCGAGTAGAAATCTTAAGTAATTGCTCGCATGTCTCTCAAGAATGTCCATTGATGCTGCATATTGTGGTAGGTAAGTGATGAAGCAACAACGTGAACAGAACAAATTAGAAATTGAAACTTTGTGTTGTGCTACATTTTTTATCATGGCACATAAACAATGTGATTTATACTCAATTCAGCAACAGTCTCTCTCTTGCGAAACGGACACGATAATTCACGGACATGGATGAGTAAGTTTAAGGAAATATTGTCTTTTTGCAGTTGCTCGATGAGCTTTCAACAGGAAAGCATTTTATGGTGAATTGATTTAGGAAGCGAAAGCGCTTCTTTTTTTTTGTTGACTTTATCATTCTATTGTCCTTCGTCAAGATAAGCTCGTGCTGGAAAAAATTCTTAAGGCACGTGGAAAGCACCTTTTAGTATGAAAATGGAACAATTCTCACATCATTTGGGCTTTCGATTCTCGGAATTGATTTAAATATTTATAGCAATTATCCCTTAATGAGTAATTAATCATAATTTCGGCATGTGGAAGTTGTGGGTGGTTTTAAGATAATTTGGAAAAACTGTTGAGAGGTCCTGATGTTATCGAGGGACTTAAGCGCATTTTTGTCCAGCAATCAGTAATGGATATTTAAGTGCTTAAAATTACAAGCTCAATTTGGAAAATGCTGTAAAATTAAAAGTTATACAAAAAAAGACTAAAAATAACCGTCAAATTTTTTTTGAAAATTAACGGTCAAAAAAGTTTCATATTTTTAAGGGACTAAGCACTCAATTTTACATGGTAAATTGAAAAATAATTAATTAAAGCATTTAATCCTGGTTTTTAACTACAAAACCAATCGATAAGCATGTAACTCGATATTACTGAAATCTAATCAGTGGTGGCCAACCTGTGTGTCGCGGTACAGTAGTGTGTCAGTCAAATTTTGCCAAATGTCGTGTTCGATTTCCGTTCGAGACTTACCACCAAAGAGTAACGCAAAAAACAAAAGATTGTCCACAACTGGATCCTGGAGCGTGCCCATGGGGGGACATTAGGAGCATGCTTCTTCCTTCCGAGAATTGAAAAACAGTTTATTTTGTAACGTCTTTTTTATTTTTAAATTTTTTGTTTGCTTTTTTTAAAAATATTTCAAAAATCCCGCTTGGGCCGCACTAGTAAAGTTTTCTGGCTACTCCCCTGACTGGATCTAATGCTTCATATCCAAGATATCTCCAATGTCTGTTTTCTAACATCTCACACCTCACTACTCAGCCAATAACAGTGATATTACATACTTTCCTTTTATTCAAAAATGCGCTAAAAAAATATGGTTTATATCTGCTCTAGTAGCGGAAACTGGGTAGTAAATAATTTCATGGAGATACCGCAGAAGCAAATTTTATAGAAGTTAAAACAAACACCTACATAATTTAATATTCAAGCGTCATTCTAGAAATAGAAAATTTACGAATTTTCTGATATACATGTGTGGCACATGTTAGTACATATTTGAAAGTAAATGCTCAAAAGAAGGAATAAAGTTTATTGACATTCAGCTCGAAAGCATAAATTTTCTAAATCAGGACTATGTTAATTACCCGAGCGACAATTAAGTTTTAATGAATTTCATTATTTTGTTACTAAATTTTTTTTGTCCGGATCGCTATTATGCAGGAAAATAGAAAGGAAGACTTTAGGGTCAGATGAAAATGCACCCCAAAAGCACAAATGTTGTCTGACTTTTTCAGGTCATTAAGATGGGTTAGACAATTCTATAGACACTAAGCAACAGCTGCATTCAAGCTGTTGAAGGAAGAAGAGTAAGTCAAGAGCACTATCGCGAGAATGCTCAACTAATCAATTTAACTAAAGCAGTGATGGGCAACCAGTAAGGCACAAGAGTTGTCATAAACCGTATGGAGCCGTTCTCTTATTACGTTACAGAAAATTAGAAGAAACTAGACCCCCTCCCACTCGCTAAAAAGCCCCTAAGCAGCAAACGGTTTCGGTAATGGCTTACGATCAAGGTATGCCAAGAAAAATAGAAGGTTGTCCACCACTAAACCAGATCAAGCTCTTTGAATCATACTTTTGGCTTATTGGAGTATGCCACATCTGCTTTGTAGCTGCTGATTCAAATAACTAATTAAGTCAAGTTAGCATTCATATCAACATTCAATTACTTAGTGGTAAGAACATTCGATCTGAACATTGTACCTGCATGGGTTCGATTCCTTCTCGGAACAAGTTTATCTACGATATAATGCTATAAAAGTATCAAGTTCCAACAATAACTAATGCAGATAGTAACTCATTGATGGGCACAAAGACAAGAGATTAGATAAGTAAGCAGGTGATAAAGCTGTACATTATCATATAGAAAATACTCCGAAGGGAACAATTAGAAGAACTGCAGTTAACGCCATAAAAATGTATCGAACATCAAAATGCCGTGATGACAATTTCCTGTCTTAGCATTAATACAGCAAAGTCGCGGTGCTCTAATGAACATGATGTTCAGCTCAGAACCCGCTATAGATAAAGATCATAGTATAGCATCCGACAACATGCATCCATAATATATGTATCAATAACACATGAGTACTTACCGCATTTTTTAAAATATTCATAACTTCCGAAATCTCCAACTTGACCAAACCTAAAAAAAGCTGAAACCACAAATTGACAACATTGTAAGCATAAACATGAACAATTTTCTATAAAATATTGTACAATGAGATAACAAGACATAATTTCATTCAATTAAAGTCATGCTTGTAAAATTATTATGCAAATTTATTCAATATGCGTATGTTAAAGGAACGACTTACTTGACTCGTGCTGAATTAAACTTAATGATTATCATATCTGTATAGTGCAATAAGGCAACAGTGGCAGCAAGTCAAGATTATGATGACTGACTGATATGTGCAGGTAAATGTGCAGCATGCACGAGGAGAAAGGAAACGAAAGTTGATATTTTTTTTAAAGTTTAAGTGCACAAATTATAATTAAGTCTGACACTTTGTTGCTCGGGAATAATTAATGCTTTTACACTTTTGTCACGCTATGATAGTCTTGTAGTTTCATGCAGCATAACATCACTTGTTTTAAAAGAATTTTTAATTAACTTGTAATTTAAACTTTTTTGGATGAAATTGTGACTTTTAAGGTTGTGGATATGACATGAAAATTAAAAGTTAGTTTTTAACATTTTTTTATCATTTTTCATGTCAGACTGACGAATGTTAAAGGCAGAGTGTGGCTTTCTCAAAGACAACCGTTAATTTTTTTCAAAAAAATATTTTTTGTCGTTAATATTCAAATTTTTTTTGACCGTTACTTTTATTTTTCTTTTTAACGGAAATTTTTATTTTAAAATAAGTTGAGTTCGAAATGTTCGAATTTTTCGACAGTCTAATGTCGAAAAACTCGAATTTGAGACGGCCACACTCTGGCTAAAGGAATTGGCTGAAAGTTCTAGCTTTAAAGCAGTGGTGGGAAACCTATGTGCTGCGGCACCTTAATTTGCATCCTTAGTTGCTATGAACCGTATGCCGTGTGCAGTTTCGGTTCAGGTTTACCACCAAGGAGTGCCGCGAAAAAAAGGTTGTGCACCACTGCAAATTCGAATTTGAGTCAGCTACAAGAACATTCTCCAATTCCACAACAACCTACGAACTGGTCGTCATTTGTCAACAATCCGTAAATAAATAGCACAGATTCATTAAATTTCAATTAATCTTGTTGTTCTTGTTGTCACTTCCCCCAAGGATCGGATGTGGTATTAACAATTGAACTTGATACTTCATTTAAGTTGTGCAAAAACAAACATGACAATTCTTCCTGCAAAAACCCACAGAATATTGTGGTTACATAATCTGCATCATCTTGCAACTGACATGGCAAATTAATTCAGAAAATTGGATTTTAAGTTTTTGTGATATGGATGTGGAAGGAGTTGGTAAATTATAGACATTTTCGAAGTATTATTTGGAAGTTTTCAATTTAAAGAAATCTAAAAAAAATAAAAGATAAAAATAAAAATTCTAATTAACAAAATTCTAAAATTCAAACTAACCTGATCAATTTTTAAATAAATTGAAAATTCAAATTAAAAAAAAATAGATTTTTTAAAAAATTTAAATTTTCTTTTGATTTTTGAGTTGTTAATTTTAAATTTTTTGAAAAAATTAAATTTTTTAAATTAAAAAAAATTTAAAACTCTTGAAATTTTTCGAATTTTTCAAAAATTTTAATTTTTGAAGTTTCCATTTGTATTGAATTTCTTTGAAAATTTCTAAAAAAGTTTCAATTTTTAAAAAACAGTTAAAATTTGTTGAACTTATTGAATTTTTTTGGCGCTTTTATTAAAATTTTATAAATCTTTAAAATTTCTTAACTTTTCAAAATCTTTAGAAATTTCTTAAAATTTTTGAAATTTCTTAAAATTTTTAAAAATTTTTAAAATTTTTTTTAAATAATTGGAATTTGGTTAATTTTTTTAAAATTGTCAAATTTTTTGAAATGTGTCAAATTTATAAAAATTTGTTTAAAAAATTTGAAAATTTTTACGGCCTTTTCATTCAAATTTATCCTAAATTTTTTAAAGTTTGTTAAATTTTTTAAATTTGTTGAATTTTTGAAACTTGTGAAATTGCAGAGTTTGAAATTTGTTAAAATTTTTCGAAATTTGGAATTTTGAAATTTTTGACAAATTTAAAATTTGTTAAATCTAGTTGAGATTTTGAAATTTGAATAAATAATCAACGAATTTTTTCAAAATAAATAAATTTCTTAAATTATTGTAAAAAAAATCAAAAAGATTTCTTAAATTTAGAAATTTAAAAAACTGAAGTTTAAATTTCTTTGAATTTTTTGAAAATTTCTTAAATTTTTTGAAATTTGTTAAATTCTTTAAATGTTTTGAAACTTTTCAATTTTTTTTAACTTCTTGAAATTTTTCAAAATCAAATTCAAAAGTTTTAAATTTTTAAAAAAAAAATTATTTAAATCTTTTTTGTAGATATAAAACTTTTTAAAAAACACAAAAGATTAAATTTAAAAATTCTAATTTATTTTCATTTTTCAAGTTTATTAAAATTTCAGCAATCATTTCCATTGGACCACAAAAAATTACATTGTATTTTATTTATTTACTATTTTCACATCAAAATTCTGTCCACAATCATAAATCAAAAAATTCATGGAAAATATGAATAAATTACTCAAATTCTAGAATAAAAACTTAATTCTGACCACATTGAAATTTACTTCCATCGATGCATGACATCAATTACATCATAATTACCTAGCTCGTGTCACTTGCTGCGTCAACGCATGAAATTCCAAAAATATTCGACGAATTCGTTACTTCATTATCAAATTGCACAATAATATTCCTGTTAATCTTCTTAAAATACAGCAACACATCAGCCAACTGCATGCAATTAAAAGCATCCGACATCTCAAACCGATAAACATGCATCAATTGAAATATCGCTTCCGGAAACATAAACTCAACTTTTGCATTATCAAAAAAGTTTCCATTCAATTTCAATTCCTCCAATAGCTGTGAACCTAAAAGTTGTCTCAATGTAAAGTCCTTCAACTGGTTGTAACTCAAATCAAGTCGCTTAAGTGTCAATGGAAATTGTCCATACTTTAATCGGATATTATTATGCTTAAGATTCAATATAATCAATGTATTCAGCTGGGAAAATGTCTCATGATGAATATTTGTCAATTTATTATGTGATAAATCAATCTCTTCAAGTTTCTGTTGAAATGTATTGTCATAAACCGTAACTGGCTTTATTGTCATTTTCTTAAATGCATCCTTTCCAATCGATATTATTTCATTGTTAGACAACATGACGCGACGTAAATTTAACGCACCATAGAATAAAAAGTTTTCCAAATCTACATCCATACATATAGGCATGGGATGATGATTTGTTTGGTATTCATTGGATGTAGCATGTAGATGAGAAGACATTTTCATGAGGAAATTGGAAAAAGACGTCATATATGAAAATAGAGATAAATAATAAAGTGGAATTTTTGTGTGTTAGTCGGAAATGTTTTGCGCATTTGATGCAAATTGACTGATATTGAATATTTTTTGACTAAATTGAAATTTTGTGTGTTTAAAGGTTGAGTTGATTGCCTAACACAGTCTTACTAGAACAAATACACGTCATCAAAGAGAATGGGAATATTTAGCAGAGGTGTAGCTAGGAGAATGAGGGAGAGGGGGTGGTCGGGAAGATAGAGTGGGGGGAGGGTCAGATGGGATATTGGGGAAAGGGGGGTGAGTCTGTTGGGAAGGGAGAGTTGGGTTGAATATTTTTGTGAAAATCTAATAAATTTAGGAAGGGTATTGGGACTTTTCACGAATTAAAGAAGATTATTTTTCAAAATTGATTGGCGATATTTGTATGGATACCGCGGGATATTACCGCCCAGTTTTTCAGCCTGGCAATTGACCTCCAAATCCTCAACTTCCTGAATACGCCTCTGCTATTAACAGTTTTAAACATCCTGCTATAGGAAATTTCATTTTCTGTCTTCAAACTAGAGCAATAACAGCAATCATGATACCGTCAGGGCAATTTCACGTTTTGCAGTTAAGAAGGAAATCTTTAGAGGCTTAAATATGCTAGTTGAACATACTCGCTAGTGTTACTCTCATCTAACTCAACTCTTAAGAGAAAGTTCTTGCTTTTGTTAAGAAAAGCAAAATGCGGCAGCCTTTTGGAAGTCACACGGAGATCCGAAGAGTCCATTGAGTTTCCAAAGCTGAGTCGCTGGGAATTAGATTTCTAGTAAAACTCAAATTTTAATTTTTTCTTTTTTAACTCAAATGAGAAGCCAAAAATTTACTTCTAAAATTCGGCTCGTCTCACGAACCACAACGGTCGACTTCCATTTCAAAATTTGAGATTTAATAGAAATATAATCCCGAGCAACTCAGCTTCGGAAGTCTATTTGGACTCTTCCAAACTACATGTGACTTCAAGATTACTCACTTTTCATCCGCATTTCAGGTAAATTTTCAGTAAAATTTTCAACAAATTTCAAACAAATTTTCCTTACAATTTCGAACAATTTTTCGTAATCGAACATAATTTCTGAAGAATTTTATGCGACTTTTAGGCCAATATTAGTAGTAAATTCACCTGAATTCCAAGCGTATTTTTGTCGGAATTTTTTGCATATTTCTGCCTAATTTTAAGCAACTTTTCGAGTGAATTTTTCGCTCATTTTCATTTAAAATTCATACATCTTTTTCTTTAAATTAAGTGTCAATTGTCAGGAAAGCAACATTTTGGGTAAGCTGAATTTTTACAGGAATTCACAATTTTTCCATTCACAAAAAAATCCGGAAAACTGATGAGCACATGGAAATTTGACCAGTTTCACTAGTTAGACTTATAAGTAAACGTGATGTCTATTATTGATCCGAAAAATGAAATTTCCGGCATCATTTCACACAAATTTTAGAAAAATCAAGAGTCAGACACTCAAATGTACTTACTGTACTTGTTTGAAAGTACAGTAAGTGTTGTAAGTACAGTACAGTAATTACTGTACTTTCATATAAATCCAACAAGTGCAGTACTATAATTTTGGAGTGCCTGACCCTTGGGATAAATTTTTCAATTTTTATCAGGTTCAGTCAAGTCAAATTTGCACCAAAAAAAAGCCACAACTTCACTTTTTTTTACCTGTTATATTATTTCCCTCCAAATGTAAATCAACAAGCTTTCCAGCTGTCTCAAACAACGATCGACTCACCGACTTTAATCCCAAGTTAGCAGCATACAATATTTCTATATTTGGATATCGTTTGAATATGTCAATTGGCAGTTGATTGATGGTTGAATTAACAAATCCAAGACACTTGTAAGAATGTACATAACGGTCAGCAGCATAAACAAATTGTGTCTCATTATCTGAATGTATGTTTTCAAAAAAGCACGTCAATTCCTTTCCACATTGATATGATATTTCACTCAATCGTGTCACATCAAAATTGCTACATCTCAGATCAACTGTGGCACCGTGGACATATTGTAGATTTAGAAGAATTCTACGGAAAAAAATTGAGTTCCTTTTTTAGATCCGCGATGTGTGGCTGTCTCAAAAACGACCGTTAATTTTTTTCAAAAAAAAAATTGTCGTTAAAATTCAAATTTTTTTTGACCGTTACTTCGTAACGTAAATTTTTATTTTAAAATAAGTTGAGTTCGAAATTTTCGACAGTCTAATGTCGAAAAACTCGAATTTAAGACGGCCACAATCTGATAAAAATTGTATAAAAATAAAGCAGCACTTTACCCAACAGCATACACGACTATGCTGCGTACATCCATCATTCAAGTTCAATAACAATAAAAAAATAAATTTACACTCAATCAAAATTTTCACTCAACCGATTCCGATGGCAACTGAATAACATCTGTGGTTTAAAATCCACTCTAGAATGGGTTTTTAAAAATTTCGGAACTAAAGCATAGTGGATGGTAATAAATGTGATTATCGTGGGTAATACTCTCAATTTCAAATTTATTTATTTTTATATTCAATGCCTGCCTATATAGTTTAATAATTGCGACCGTGATGATGAGAGACAGAGAGAATCAGACAATTTGATATAGAGAATGGATTATTTAAAAATATATAGGTAGGCTGATTATTTCGCATAATCGGAACAATCCAACACAGCGAAAAAACGGCAGATTTAATCAATTTTATATCAATCTAGTGTGGAAGACTTCATAGTGTGATGGATATATTCAAACCGTATTATTAGAATCTTAATAAGAGCAGTGCTGTTTCTGTCCTCTTGAAGTTGCCCAGACAACACGGAGACGACGATGACACGGAGACGACGATGACACGGAGACGACGATGACACGGAGACGACGATGACACGGAGACGACGATGACACGGAGACGACGATGACACGGAGACGACGATGACACATGGTGTCGACAGTAACACATGGTGCCGACAGTAACACATGGTGCCGACAGTAACACATGGTGCCGACAGTAACACATGGTGCCGACAGTAACACATGGTGCCGACAATGACACAATGACACATGGTGACGATAATGACACTGTGACGACAATGACACATGGTGACGACAATGACACATGGTGACGACAATGACACATGGTGACGACAATGACACATGGTGACGACAATGACACATGGTGACGACAATGACACATGGTGACGACAATAGCACATGGTGACGACAATCACACATGGTGACAATATCACACAGGATATTACATGGTGCTCATGATGCCGGCAATAACATGGTGGTCGACAATAACGGTTCATGAGGGCAATATCACATGGTCTATTCAAGGTGCTGGCTATCACAACGGTATGTGAGCTACTATCAGGCAACTTCAGTCTTCCTGAAATACGGTGCTTTATTCAAGAATGCACCTGGAATGCACTTAAATTCTTCATCCATAGTGCAATTCATAGTACAGACGGTGCACATCAGATAAGATAAAAAACACAAATGGGTGAATCTAGAATTAAAAATTTGATTATTTAGAGCATAATTAATTGTATAGTTTTCAATTGAGGACACGTAACGATGCGTAAAATACGGAAAAGATTAATTAAATGAACATGGAAAGATAACTAAAAAAAGTATTTAAATAGTTTTTACGTGAAAAATGTTTTCAATTAAACTGATGAAGACTATAAGCCTCTTAAGTAACATGTAACATGTTACGTAGTTTCAGTCTCTAATTAAATTAAAATTCAGTCAAATTAAGTCAAATGTTTTTATAAAATTCTTCATTAATTTGTAATTAAGCACATCAAAGTAAAGATTCTTAGGAAATATAAATTGAAAAATTATTAAGGTGCCGTTCACTTATTACGTAGCGGTCTTAGGAAAGAGGGTGAGAGGTGGATTTGGTGGATTTGGTGGATATGGTAGGTATGGTGAGAATGTTGAGTATGCTCAACGTAACGCTCACAGTAAAGAGGTAGAAGAGGTGGGTTTGGTGGGTAAGGTGGTTATGGTGAGTATGGTGGACATGGTGGACATGGTGGATATGGTGGACATGGTCTTAATTTCACCTTAGATAGTAAAAAATCTATTGACAAGCCACAAATTCAAGGGAGAAAATGGGTATGGTGAGCATGATGAGTATGGTATGTATGGTGGGTGTGGTGAGAATGGTGAATATGGTAGATATGGTGGACAATGTCAAATTTTTGTTAAGCCTTAGTTAATTTAATTTCTTTGGAAAAGTCAAAAACTACATTTTATGCGTTACGCAACAAGTGTACGACCCCCAAATTTATTTTTCCACCTAAAATGAAAGTCAATTTACAGACGAACTTGAAAACATTTTTGAGTATAAACCTAAAAACGAGAATTTTTCTATATTTCTACTGAATTCCACGCTACATTTTAAATCCATTTTACGAGTTTATAATATAAAGCTGTTCCTGTTTAAACTGAAAATTCAATTAAATCTACAAATTTTTTTCGAGAATTCTTTCAGATCTGCTACAATGTAAATTGACTTATTCTTCTTACATATTTTTGAGTAAATTTGTTTGACATAAAAATTTGCATAATGTAAAAATGAGTTTCCGATGAATTTTGTAGACGTAGAGTTGAGCTATGTAATATTTTCAGATTATGAAATGTATGAAAATACTCAATAAATATTTGAAGTTTTTTTGTGTAAGTAGATTTATATGCTTGTTAGTAGAAGTATGAAGTTGACTTTAAATTCTATAGTAAAATTAGGTATGTTAGGAACATATGTAGATATACATTATTATACAAATTATTAAACATTTTCTGACAGCTTTAACGTACTGCTAGATGGAGCATATTAAGGAGAAGACGGGGTAATAAGGGTAAAGGGGTTTGGTAGCTAAAGCTACAATTTTTGGTCAAAATTCTTCAATTTTCAAGAGTGTTGCGAGACAAAATCCTTAAACTACTAATTAAATTCTTGTTAAATTTCATACAAATCACGGTATTCAAATCCAGGCCTACAGTTTACAGTGGGATTCGAACCACTCCTTTGACAACATAACTGTCTGTAGCCTATTAAGGCTAGCTATGAGCCGGATTTTTAATTCATATTATTCGAAAAATACCAATCAAATGAAGAATTTCCTCTATCGAGTCTCGAATCCGTGTTCAAAAATCTCTTAAAATATTCAAATTTCAAAAAATCCGTTAAATTTATCATGATTTTTCATAAATTTAAATTCGATTTTTCATTAAACATTATGAAAACCTTTAATTTTTGACAATTTTAAAAATATAATCATTGATAATTTAGAATCAGAGCTAACTTAACACTAACTTTAAAGCGATCTTCATAGAAAGTTAAATAACAGAGATATCAAATTAATTTACCAATTTTAATTAATACAGTTCAATATACAGTCAAATATTATGGATACTACATGTACACACATATATAGAATTTCAAAAAAACACAATATGTAATTTTATATTATTTAAAATGTTTTCTTTTTTCAAATTCTCAAAATGATCAAAACAATGCTGCAAGCTACATAAATTAAAGCCTGAATTGAGCTGAAAACATATCCATTTTTTTAAATTTTAAAATATTTGCTGTGGTTTTGTATTAAATGGCTTAAAGCATTCTGCGAATTAAAGATTAGAAAAATAGGATTATATCGATATAACAACATAAGATTGTGTTGAATTTGAGTTGCTAAAATAATGTTTAACAATTGTTGTCTTATTCTTCTTGGAGATCACGATTTTTATTATTTTTTCCTTTTTTCCATCATACTCATCGATCATAAAATTTTAAGAAAAATATTTACTTGGATTTTTTTTTAAAAGGGTGGAAGTTGGACATTTTCTTTATTGTTAGGGATTGTTGCTCAAAAAATGTGAAAAATTGAACTTGAAATCTTTTAAAATTGAAAAATTGAAAGTTTTAAAAATTGAAAATTTTAAAAATTGAAAACTTTAAAAATAGAAATTTTTGAAATTTAAAACTTTTAAAACTAAAAACTTTAGAAATTCTTAAAATTGGAAAATTTGAAAATTAAAAAACTAAAAATTTTAAAAATTGAAAATTTTAAAAATTAAAAATTAAAATATTGAAAAATTAAAAACTTTTAAAATTGAAGAATTTTAACAATTGAAAATTTTAAAAATTGAAAATTTTAAAAAAAAGTCTTAAAAATTTGAAAACTTTGAAAATTCAAAAATTAACAAATTAAAAAATTTGAAAAATTTGAAAAACGATTAATGCAAATTAAAATTAAAAACTAAAATTTTTAAAACATTTTAAAAATTTAAAAATTGAACATTGTTAAAAATTGGAAATTCTAAATATTTAAAAACTTTGAAAATTTAAAAATTTGCTAATTAAAAAATTTGAAAATTGAAAAATTGAAAACATAAGAAAATTTAGAATTGAAATCTTTAAAGAATTTAAAGTTTTAAAATTGAAAGATTTAAAAATTGAAAATTTTAAAAATTTAAGACTTTAAAAATTGTAAACTTTAAAAATGTTTTAAATTTGAAAACTTCCAAATTTTAAAATTGAAAATTTTAGAAACTTAGAAGTTTAAAAATTGAAAATTCTAAAATTTTGAAATAATTTTAAAAACATAAAAAATTGAAAATTTTCAGAATTTAAACAATTTCAAAAATTTAAAATTCTAAAAATTGAGAAATTTATTTGCAAAAAATTTAAAATTTTTACTACAAAAATGTAAACTTTAAGATTGAAATTTTTTTCTAAAAATTGCAAACTTTATGAAATTGAAAATGCAAAAAATTTAATTTTTTTTTTCTTTTTAAAAAGATTAAAGTATTTTGAAATAGGAAAGATTAAAATTAAGGTCTGCATACCAAAAAGTATTCCAAAAAATAAGCAAAACTTATCAAAAAGAAACAAAACAAACAATTCTTCTCAGACACAAAGGTGGTAAAGTAAAGTTAAGCATGATTATCCAATTATTAATCTCGTCGTGTTAAATTGAATAAAGCTATAAATTTAATGAGATAATTAGCTGAGCAAGAATAATTTTTTTATATATATTATGTGATAATTTCAATATTTCTATCATATAAAACTAAATCACCTAAATCACCACACATTGAGTTGTTGACAACGTTATAGTTGAAGCCTTATTTAAACTATCAAGCGATTAAATGGAACATCGAAAATTATACGCTTATCATACGTGCTTGTATCCATCATATATACGAGTTTATTTATTTTAAATATCCAATATTAACTTGATATGCATGCTTTATGTTAAATAAAATAATGGTAATTGCTAGTCGTCTAGCCTTTAGCTAAAAAAATTATAAAAGTATATATTGCAAAATTACTAAAACGTTATAATCAGTTTCAATGTAATGTTAGGGAATCTTATAAATGATAAAATCACCTAAAGAATCAATCCTGTATGACCATATACATTTGTTTAACTATTGAATTAAAAACAGTCGGTTGTCGGAAAAGTCGAGTCAATTCTAAGCTTGACAAGCCATGTAACCCTCGACACGGTGGTAGTAAATTGAATCCTTTAAGGTCGCTTTCCGGCAAATATGTAGCAAAGTTAAACGGCTGATGTATTTAGCAGAATATGATGAGAAGATAAGTACTGGATCACCACACATTGATTGTAGACTTTGGTTGAAGAAAATAAAGGTTCCCCACTGGCTAAGACTTTGGCTTCTTAAACACAGCTGTTAGTTCTTGAGGTACAAAGAGTTTCAAATTGCTTCTCTAAATTGCTATCTCACGTGACTCATTCTTTGTATCGTTAAATGTCGAATCATAAACCGAATTGTATATTTGGGAATAATGACGTCATGTTACATCACTAAAGTTATAATCACCCAGATGATCGTCAAGACAATCTGATGTTAGGCTGCTTTTAAAAATGGTCACTCAATCTCATGTCCTGCATGTACTTACCCTAGTAGGATCGATAACTAAAGTGTTCCTGAAGTTTGACAAAGAAATGGAAAGGAGGGTATGACTCGTAGATGGTAAATGATCAAGTGGATGACCAAAGAACCCTTAGAAACAGCCTGTTGAATTTAGACAGCCAATGAACTTTTGGAAATGGCATGTTACATTAAATTTGAAATCTGTAGCCAGCGATGAAACTAGTAGGACGCGGCAAGTCAAGGTTCACCAAAGCAGACAATTGAACAATGCTTCAGCCTTAAAGTACATGATCAGCGACTGTTTATGGCAAATAATTTTTGGCACGCACAGGGTTCACATCGCTGCTCTAGATGAATATTTTGAGTCTTAAAGAACCTTAATTAGGATAGCAACGCACTTGGCTTTAGTTGTCAGCATTTTGTAGCCTGCGATAAATCCAGCTTCAGACATCATCTTAAGCAGCCCAAGGATCACAATTGATCGGTCAGCGGTTGTACGGCCAACGAAAAATATATGGATGTAAAATTCATAAGATATGATTTATTGAGATCCTCACAATGAAAATTAAAGAGTTAAGTTCCCGATCATGTGTCAATCACCCTCTTGCTCTAATTTCTCAAATAATTGACATCATTCCCATATGAACCCCATCTAAGAAATGCATAAAAAGAGTTTCTCGTTATCATACAATTTAAGAACGTTAAGCGAGAAATAAAAAAATAAAAAAAAAATCGAACTCGAATAATTGAATGAGAAATGGATGAAATTGAATTTTATTTCTATCATTAGACAAGATTTATGAACCTGTTGTATCATGTATGCATGAAAGTAATCAAATTATTTATTTTATTTTACATCTCGTCTCACTTTAGAGAAATGGAAAGCTTCTCATTTGTTTCGTAAAAAGGCAGACTTTTTGTGCGAATATGATTGAAAAAGTAGAAAATGATTAGCTGTGGCTGAAATTGGTGCTATTATTTTACACAAGTTCAAGGCTAGAATATCATGGTCAATGATTTTGGATTGTTTGATTAGGGCAGTGTTGTCTGAACTTTGTGTCGCGGTACACCAGTGTGCCGTCAACGTTTTTTGAAAATTCACTCAATTGCATGTCGTGGTCGGTTTCGACTTGCCATAAGATGAACCGCGAAAAATAAAAGATTGCGCACCACTGACATACGGGATCGTTCGTCTATCCACTAGAGCAGTGTTGCCCAAACTGTGGGCCATGGTACACTGGTGTGCTGTTATTTTTTGTGGAAATGCACTGAGCCGCATACCGTATGTTGTTTTGATCTTAGGTTACCACTGAGGTGTGCCGTGGTACAAAAAAGGTTGGACAACACTGGATTATGGTGTCGTTCATCTAATCACTCACTAAGGCAGTGTTGCCTAATGTTTTATGTACCCCGGTACACCTTGTGCCACGACCAAAACCGCAAACGGCATGCGATTCATGCTTTTTCCCCAATTTCTTCAGCACTCTAGAGTACCGCAGCACACAGTTTGTCCACCACTGCACAAAAGACTTAATTTGTTGTAAAAAGTGTTAAATTTCAACTTTTAAAGTTCTAAGCTTCATATGAAATTCTAGACAACTTCCATTCCTGCTTCATATGATCCTCCTCAATCATAAAAGTTGCCTCTCAAACCCAAACTTTCCTGCAGTATTTAAAAAGCTTTTTTGAATGGCTACATAGCAACATTTGATCATAAAAATTATTTTTAATAATAAAGATGAAAAACAGCAGTTGTTTACGAAATTCTAGAGCTTCTTCCAAAGTTAATTTATCTAGAATTTCATTCAACAATGTCCTCAAGTTAAATAAGAAATTTTTAATTAAAATGTTGATGCTTTAAAACAAAAATTTTAGACATTGATGTTCCCGAGTGACGCAACATACCTAAAAGCCTATGGCTATTGATATGGTTGAAAATCCGATTGCAGGTTGACTAAACTCTGTCATAAAGCTAGAGCACTGACCTCAAGTCTGATATTTAGGAATTTTTATGCCGTGTGCTTTTAAGATAGTTTGGACTGCATACTGACGTGTTGCAGTGATACATAAGTCAAAATGAGTAAGTGCTTTGGCAGCATTTGGACATAATGGCTTAGTTGGAAATAGCGTTAACTGTAGTGTCAGAGAACAAGCTCAGCTGTGTTACGAAAAAAAGTCCATAATCAGATGCCAAAGTCTGTCGTGGCTCAAAAAAGATCAAACAAATCTGAATTAGACTATCGGCCAACCGATCCCAACTGGTCGATTTTTGAACGACAAAATCATTCTTTTTTTTCAACCAAGGTCCGCATTGTTCTGTATTTCATTTTAAAGCTAATGTATATTAGAGAGGATTCTTCAAGTTTCAAGTTTTTTGGTCCATCTGGTGCCGAGTGACAGGGCTTCAAAGTTGGGTACGTGCGAAAATCTCGAACACACTGTTCTATTTAGCATAGTCAAATTGATTAGTGTGATTCGTGATACACATATTGTGGTTAGTCACATTGCAATGTCATGTTCTTGGTCAGGTGATCATACCAGGGGCATACTCAAGAAGGATTGGTTTGGGATGAAGCTTTACTCTTTGGGTCCTCTCTCTTTGCCTACATTTTAATATTAATTAGAAAGCTATTGATTTATCCCATTAAATCTAAATTTTAGGTGTAAACCATCTGGATAGATCTCTTAAAAATTGTAGAAATTGTGCTGCTCGGGATTCTTTAGAACAAAATTTGTTTAATTATAAAATATTCTGTTACTAACTGCAAAGGTTGCTAAATGAGTCTATATAAATGTATAATAGACTTCTCTTTAGACATAGAAACCATCTAGTAAGCACAAAAACCAAACAGTATCTCCACAATTTCTCCTGCCTTCCAAGTTTTAAAACAAAAATTTAAATCACAGATGAATAAAAAAAAGGCTGAAATGTAAAATTAAATCAACACAGTTTATGATAAAGTAATGACATTACCAACTGCATGCATAATTTATTGAGTTTACAGGTTAATTGACAACAACAACACAGATCTCATTGGATATAATTAAATTAGTAGTGTAGATTGTGTCAACATACATACAATGTATATATATGGTATAATTTATGCGTGTTCCATACAGAATAGCAGTGCGTAAATGATATCTGATGTATAATTCAAATGTAATCACATGCGAATTGAAAATGGCAAACTATAAAATGATAATTGTGTATCGTTATTAGCTATAAATGCTACTGCAAGGCAGGGGCGTGGCCATGGAGTAGGGTGGGGTTTAGGGGGTCAAACCCCTCCTCCCCTTCCTCATTTTTGATTAAATTCTTCAATTTGCTTGAATTTTTGTGAATACCCACAATACCCCCCTGCTCCCCCTCTACCCCCCACTCCCAATCCATTCAATTTCTGCAATTGCCTGCAAGCCATTTTTTTAAGTGCTGTAGAAAGGATTTACTTGTTGATTGCTTACTATGCTTGGAATTATGATTGTGTAATTAATTTAATTAAGTCTTGTGCTTTTATACATTTTTGCGGACTTATGCAAAAAAAAAATAGCTTTTTATATGGAACAGAAATGAATGCAACAAAGTTTTATCTGAGCCATCCGTAATGTACATTTTATGTGGATTAAGGTCTTTATTTGTTGTGTATTTAAATGCAAAGATTTTTATTTAAAATAGTCACAAATTGAATTGAATAGATTAAGCTTTATTAAAATGGAAAGCTACCAAAAAAAGTGAGATAAAATGTATGGAAAAAACAGCCTGTGGATGTTGGCAGCTTTTTGGTGATTATGCTTTTTGCTGAGTTTTTCATAAGTCAAATTATCTTTTTTAAGACTCGATGATTTTTAAAATTCACTGATTTTTAGAATTCGTCAACAAGTTAGTGACCGTTCACTTATTATGTAATCCATGACCTTCTACAGGTGTCGCCTGAAGCTGGCTCTATCAACAGCTTCCTTCCAAATTTTTTCGGTCATTCAAGAGCTTATTACCGTTCAAAAAGTCAAATTTGAACTCCTTAATTAATGGAGCTTCCACAGATCTGCCAATAACATGTCCAACCCATCGATGTCTGTTCACTTTAATTCGCTTAACAATATCAGCATCCCTAATTTTAATCATTTTAAAGGTCATTTCAAATTTGAATTATTAATTAATTCTACACTTCACTACATCAGTGACCTAAATGGTAGAGCGTTGGCCTTACGTGCCAAAGATCCTGGGTTCAATTCCAGGTCATGTCTAATTTTGGAAGCTCTTTTTCCATTTCATCTCTGCGCACTAGTTACGAAGCTCGGTTATTGTGTTGGAGTTGGCTTTGAGGTCTTTGGCACATAATATGAATTCACTACTAGGTATACAAGGAAAGCTGGATGACTTTCTTTTAGGAATCTTGGGCACATTGATTATAACTTAGGTACATTAGGTCTTATGACATGCTCGTGTCTTTGTAATGTGCAGAGCTTGCAAGTGGTTCGGATCCCACTATAAACTCTAGATCTATAGGGTCTGGTACAACAGATTGCTGATAACAGTGCCTCGAGCTCATAAGACTTGGCCCTTCTTTATATGTATAAAGTCATTTGGCAAGCAAACGGTGTTATTGACCCCAACACAGCACTAGCACAACACAGCCTCTTCCCAAAAGAACAGTGACATTCACAAGAAAGTTTACAACTAAATATATGAATGGATGTTACTGTCTCTTTAACAATCATCTGATAATTCTAAAATGTTTTTGCATGGAAAAATTAATATGCAGAAAATATGAATATTCAGAGTCTGAATCAGACTGAATAATATTTTCATGTTGGTTTTTGAACTATAATTAGTTCCTAGATGTGAAAAATTATTCAAATTGTTGTTAAAAATTAATTGTTTCTAAGTAATTTATTTTTATTTTTAGTTGTCAATTTGTATTGTAAACGGAGGTGATTCATGGAACTAGAATTGGCAAAAGCCGGGTTTTGCGACTATCTTCAGGAAGACGTTCGTCTGGAAAAGGTGCCAACGGTGGTCAATTTGCGGTAGTTGTTATCAGCCGTGATTCGGGTGGTTTTCGAAGATTCTGCCGATTCTGCCGGACCGAATTTTGGATGGATTTTGAAAATTGTCTTATTTTAAAACATGATCCAAAGTACCAGCCGAACTTCGATAGAATTTTCTGAAGATTTCGGGCCAAATGCCGAATTTCTGTAAAATTTCTGTCGAAATTTCTCTAAATTCTTCTACAGATTATTATTTTTGACGAGTCCTAATTTCTAGTTATTATTTCTAATAGCACAGCTGCCTTAATAAATGCCTTAGTCTTAGATTTTCACAAAATTGCTCAAAAACTTTACACAAAAGACAGCATGATCTGTTGCTAGGTTTCACTAATTTCGGCGTTTTCTTCACAATGCCTCTAACAAATTGTTCTACCTCCACGCGACAACAAAGTAACAAAAGAGATAAGCGTGAGAAGAAAAACAAAAATTCTTGATAAATTTTAATTACTTTCTTGTTAATAATTGCTTTCGTCATTGAGTGTTTATTACTAAGTATTATATCATATATTTTTAGGATACTAAAATTAGCAACAAAAAGATTAATATAGACTTAGATATTATAAAAAAAATCCTCAATTGACACAGCAATAGCTTAGAGTTGATGAAAATGATCTGAACGCATTCGTTTACTTCCTTTACCTACTTCGCTGACCGTATGGATCAATTGTGATCCATAGCATTTCTCTGATGTCGCCTAAATCTGGATCTAGCACTGATTTCTGTCTGCAAATTTCCTATACCAATGACAAAACTGTCGCAGAGTATTTGTAAGTTCCAGATCGATTTTCTCATTGTGCCTGTTAGCTAATTTTGAAGGATGACGGCCAGTGCATCCTATTATTAGCCATAGCCTCGTTTGACTCGGCCTCACTATGTGACTTGGATTAATGGTCCGTAAACTGAGAGACCAAGGTGAGGTTGGTACGTGATGTAGCTTGGTTAAGTGCAGTATTAGACTGTTTATGTTCTGCATTGACTCCAAGTGGACAACATGACATAATTCAGCCTACCACCAGTGCCATTAGCAACAACACAGCTCCCAGTACCTAAAAATCAGCTCAAAACATTGAACAAAATACAACAACAACACTAATTGACAATAGACTAAATTTAAGAACAATTTTCATAGCAACAAAACAGTCAACGATGATAATGATGATGAGTAGAATGAACAAATTTGCAAAAAAATAAAAGTATAAAGCAATAGAAATGTTTATTTATTTAACAAGCAACTTCCATTCAACAATCAGTTTCATTGTTGAATTAACAAGAAAAGACAATCGCAGTCAGTAACACAATTGAGAATGTTTATATTAAAATAATATGCTGGATATGATGTAAGTTGACACAATTCTCTGGAGAAAAGCATGTTAGAATTTCTGGATGTTGAGAGTAAAACGGGCAGCAAACAGTCTCTCTTGAAGCTTTTAGCTGTTTAGATCATTGAGATCTAGAACTGCTTTAGGACTAATGATTATTTAACGAGCCATGGTGCATGACTAACCACTTGAATTAGCAAGAGCTAGGGGGCTCATAGTGGGATCAGAATGACTCCTTTGAAGACGCTATTGTCATCCGAGCAATCAAGCATATTCTAAATGTGCATCAAAGTCACATGTTCATTACATATTCACTAGCTACCGTAAAATGTTCATTGAGCATATGCTTGAATGTCAGAGTCAAGCTTATTGTCTCTTTTAGCCTACAAAGTGAGGGTGTGAGCCCAGTTTCCTCACTGAGTGCTTACTTACTTCGCTGGTCTTCCAGATCAGTTATGGCTTCAACTTACTAATTTCCAATCTCAACTTTCCACTGTATATGATTCGAAAAAGGACAGGTGAAAATGCTTCTCCTGCCGAGTCTCGAACCCATGACCGCTTGGTCGATATCACAATAACTAGATCGCCAAGTACAAAGCCATTCCGCCACCGATCCACTTCGACTCACTTCAACAATCTCTTTTATACCTTACAAGAGTATTTAGAGCGCCCGTGGCGCCCATCTTCAGAATTTCAGCTTCACATAGCATCACATTGCACTTCCATTCCCCTGATACCCCTCAATTACGGCTTCTCATGGCTTCACAAAATGATTGTACATGGCTTACGTTCTTGTATCAGCAAAGGAATTGAATGTTTATAATATAGATTAAATGATAAAAATATAATTTACGTGACATGATAATGCTCATATCCTCCCTATAATTGACCACAGATTTATTAATACACAGCTATTAATTAACCTAATAGATTGATTGATTAGTCAATACACAAGTTAGTCATTTAACGTAATTTATTAATTTGAGGAGGACAAACAAGAGATGTAAAACATTGACACAAAACAATCCAGGAACGAGCATGAATCTGAAACATGTCACGCGACTTTCTTTCTTCTGTGATTCTGGCGCAACAAAAAAAATCATTTTGTTACTTTCGCATTTTCTTTATACACAAAAATATAAAATTTTTATATCTACAGACGGGCAGAGCGACGTTCGTAGTTTGCGTTTGATACTCGAGCTGAATGGATCTATTGAAGAGGCGCGCAAAAATTTAATCTTACCGCATCCATTAGAGCTTGTAGTACAAGTTTTTTTTTATAACTTTGTGTTATTAATAAATAGTCGTTAAAGTCGTGTATTTTATGGCTGGAACATCTTTATAGTGATTGAATATATAAAAAATAAAGTTTTTTGCGGAATCGACCGGAAAAAATAAACATGCCAAAAAATAAAAGATTTCTTCTTTCTTCCCGCACGTGAATTGTTTTGTGTCCAAGACATATAAAATAGTTATGTGAATTTTTATGCTGTATGGCTGAATTGAACAACTGGAGATGATGTCTCATCAGTGCAGATAATTGTGTAAAGTTACAAAAAAATAAAATAAAAGTTTGAGTCATTCATAAGAATAAATGATAAAAATTATCATCAGTTCTTTTACAGTTGAAAGAGCAAAGAAAAAAGAAAAGTAAATTTTCATGTTAAGAAAAAGTTCTTGGGGGGTCGTTCATTAGTGACGTTTGTTTAAAATATTTTGGATGTTTTTTGGAATCAATCTGAAAATTTTGCGTCCAAAAAAAGTGGTTGCTTGAGTGGAACAGGTTGCGATTAGTCAACACTTAACCTATCCGAGTCGAAAAATGAGATATTACTTGTTGATGCCATGTTAGTGTCCAGTTGATGAGTGATTCTAATGTGCTTTTGTCCATTTAGGCCAGAGTTGTATAACAGGCACCTGTGACAGGCAAAAAAACCGTGCAATTTCTTGATAATTTGTAAGGATTTTCTTACAAAACCATATAAATTTTCAAGAATTTGTACGGTTTTAGCCTGTCACAAGTGTCTGTTTTGCAACTTTGATTTAGGCTAGTATAAACTTGTCATTTGTGGAACCCAACATAATACAAATATGCATCAAATATCAAGTTTATCGCTAGACAGAGTGTCGATTAATTGAAGCTTCTGTTTCACTCAAGTGCTGATCGGCATTTATTCAAATGTTATCGGTTCGGTGCCTTAAAAAGAGTATGTTAATAGCAAGTTTATAGCCAAGTTGCGACTACTTGTCGATTTTGCTCATTTTTATTGGTTCCAAGTTTGGAAAATTACAGTGTCATTGTAGTAACATTTAAATGTCTGTCTAGCGAATGCTTTTGTTGCAAACAATCTTTCTTGGTGATAAGTAACAGTTGTAATAAATTACTGATTGAGATGTCACCTAAACATGGAAACAACCCAAAATTCCAGAACTTCCAGAAATTTTTAAAAATCCCTTTAAATATTTCTAAACTTATCATTAGCTGTATCAGGGATATCCAATAGAATTTGAAAAATAATGTGGAGAAATGCTGAGATTTTGAGATTTTGAGAGTTTTGGAAGTGACATAGCAAGTGACCAAAGATCAATTTTTATTAAATTATTTGATTAGTCACTTGAAAATTAGTAAATAACAAACAATTTCAAGCAAAACAAGTAAAGAAGGCTTCACCATAGATCATTTAAGTACCCGTCACCAATAGACTAACTTAATTATTGTATTTATTTCGCTGACCATAAAGATCAACTGTGATCCATGACCTCCCTCAGATGACGCCTAAAGCTGGCTCACCATTATATTTATTAATGCCAAATAGAAGTCCTCTCAATTTTACTGCTAATTGGCTTCCCCCCAGCTGCCTCACTGAGCAGATTCCCATTAAGCATTAATGTCCATGACAACATTTTATCCTAAACCTTCTCCTTTTCTCTGGATAAAATCTTTTAATTTTAACGTGATTTAAAAATCAAATATCCAAAGTCCAACTGCGTCGAATATTTTTTAATGAGGCACAAAACGATTAGAATAAGTTTGTTATTCATGAAACCCAAAAAATTTAGGAGGAAATATGAGATTTTAATCTCCAAAAATTAATAACAAATTGAAGAATCTTGTTAAAAAAAATAGGAGGATGGGTCAAAAACCTCAACCCATCCTCCTTCTCGTCTCTCCTAGATATGCCTCCTCCTCCAAGAGTCGCAAAGACTTCAAAGCAGTGTTGATATGAATTGGAGGGAGACCGTGAATTATAATTGATACGAAAATTTAAACGAATTTTCAAATTTAAACGAAAGATAGGCAACTCTGCCTAAAACTGGCATCTTACTTACTTCTCTAGTCGGACAGATAAATTGTGATTCATGGTCTATCTCAGATGTCACCTGAGTCAACAGCCTCCTTTCCATGAAATCAACATCGGAGCCTTTATCATTTATGTCCCTCAGACATGACTGCAAATTATTAGACATTTGGTCAATATTTAAGAGACTTTACCTTAAATTTCCCTCCGGAAGCTCTATCTCAATCCACATTCCATTCTATCTCATCACATTTCAAAAAATGAAAATTCTACTTAATGTCATTTTTGAACGATCCCCTCAGAGGCATACGATGAATAAAGTATAAAATAAAAGTTTGATACTAAATAAGGCAAAAGTTAAGGCAAATATATAATTTTTGGAACTCTATTTAAAAAAGTTGTGTTGCTGATAGTAAAAAATAAGTGAAAATATACAAAAAAAAGAGATGCTTAAATCTGGAAACTTTGTGGTTCCAACAAGAAGAAAACAGTAAATAATGTTGAAAAATGTGAGACTAAATGTGAAGTGAACAATTTTGTGTTATCAGAGACCACAAAAGCTGTGAAAAAATAATTTGACATAATCGTGTTCTGAAGGTAAAATAAGCCTGGATTTTATTTTGGGGGTGGGGCACTATACATTGTAAAGAGGAATTGGAGCATATTTGAATAATTTTTCATTTAATTTTATTAATGCAATCTTTTTGTGCATGCCTCAGCCAAACTACATACAGCATTGCAGCTGCACAATCATTTATTCAGATTTTTTTAATTTTCTTAATTCAGAGGATGATAACATTAAGAACTAGATGAGATTCTGATTTAATCAAATAAGATTGTGTCTGGGTTTTTGAAGTTATTCCAGTAGAGTGTCCGGAAGAAGAATCTGCAGTAGATGGGCAACCTTTTATTTTTTGCGGAATATCTTAGTTGTAAGTTAGCATTTAGCTCGGAAATCATCAATATTAATGAAGTTTTCATGCAAAATTGTTCGAAAACAAATGTAGCAAAAAATAACGAAATTTTAAATTTCAAAAGTTGTTTTTCTCGACTTCGAGCTCTGGTTGTAAGCTTCGATTGAAACCACACAAACTATACATCTCATGGCATTTTCTTAAAAAATTTCCCGCAGCACACAGGTTGCTCACAACTGTACCAACAAACGATGTTCTTATGGAGCGTTTTTAGACATCCTAGACATGCGGCCGTTCACTTATTATGTAACGCAATACTCGATTTTTTGAACCAAACCCACTCCCTGTCCCGCCTTCCTTACTTACCTTACGTTACTTGGCGATCAATTATGATCAATAGTCTCCCTCAGACCGTAACAAAATCTCCAAGGGAAACTCGAATAGTAAGTCGACTCGTCTCGACTCAAATGTAGCCGACTTGAACTCGACTGGAGTCGACACTGTTTTTTTTTTGTCGACTCGAAACGATTCCTTTAAGAACGTTACATATTAAGTGAACGCTAGTTCGAGTCCGAACTCCATTGATTCCACAAATTTCACAGGATCAACGAATTCTGTAAATTAATCCATTGAATCCATGGATTCCTTACTTAACTTGCGTCGTTGGTCGATCAATTATGACCCATAGACTCCATTCATTTCCACCAAAAATCCATAAATTCCATGATTTCCATAAATTTATTCATGGATTCCATAAATTCCACAAATTCCATGGATTCAATGGAATCCAAAGTTCCTGTCAGATGATCCACTTATCGCTAAGAAGTCTCTTATGCTAATTCATTCATTTATCTAGAAACCCATAAAAAGCCGTTCACTTATTATCTCAGTTATCTCGGGTTGTTACATTTCTATGCTTGCATATGCTGTCAGTAATGAATGGTAGCGAGCAGATGGAGTAATAGATAGTCTTCTCTCTCTCCATTCCCTACAGAGAGTTCCCGGTTTTGCAGACCATCTTCAAGCTATTTTGACATTTTACTGCAATTTGCCAAAAACTGCAGACCTGCATTTTCTATTGTTCTAGATGAATAGGCCTGCAGATACTTTGCAGTCCTACGCATATAGTTTTGACAAACCCTACATTTTATTATCTACATGTCGACATAGCAAATAGATCCACGATAATCATAAATCACCATCTTCACAAGCGTCTGTCCCTAGTTCATATTTATAGGACAACTTTTTTATCTCTCGTCGTCATGTTCTTCTTGTTTAAGCAACAAAACACAAACGCCATGAAAGCATTAAAAATATGTTCATCCATTTGTGATGAGATTACCTTTAATAATTTGATAAGAATGGTAGTGTATCCCTTGGAGGGTCGCTAATAAATTATATCATAATATTTCACTGAGATAATACATAAAAAATATGAAGCAAAATGTTTATAAATAAATTGTCAGTACACGACGATGAAACTCACTGATTTATGGTAAAGTTTTCTTATTCATCAGGGGGTGGGTTTTTGGGGACGTTCGAATGTTACGTCACGCCTTTTTTGAGAATTGGGACAGCATCCCATTGACATTTCTGTCAAGTCTCAAACTAGCTAAGAAAGAGGCAAAGAAGCTAAAAAAAGCCAATTCCTTGCATTACCTAACATCTGAACATCCCCCAAAGGTTCCCCGACTCACTTGATTGCACGTCAAAAACTAAGCTTTTTTGATTTTACTCTTGACAATTTATTTTTAAAAAAGTTTGTGTATGAAAGGATTTCAAATGATTTTTGGATGTGATTTTTATTAAATGTGACGCCTTCTTGTGGGATTCAAAGTTTTTTATCGTAGGTTGAATGCTATTTGATGAGTGACTTATGTATGAACTTTTCTTGATAATTCAGTGGCTTAAAATATTTGATGCACTTCTGTATGTTTGTATTTCTCATGTAAGGCTATGTTGTGCATATATTCTCTAAATTGGACCATCCATACCACAACCTTTCTTCCTGTCTGAATATGGCTTTGCGGTGGGTTGTATTGAGTTTTGAAATGTTGTGACCATTCAAATTGCAATTTTTTCTTCCATAGCCAATTTGTGACAATAAGGGAAAGGGAGGGGGATGTAGAGGGGAGGTAGAGGGGAGTAGAATAAAGGGGAGGTAGAAGGGAGATGGGAGGAGATGGGAGGAGATGGGTTAGATGGGGAATAGAGGGAAGTAAAGGGAAGTAGATCTAAGTAGAATGGAGGAGAGGGCAGTAGAGAGAAGTAAAGAGGAGTAGAAGGAAGTAGAGGCATGTATAGACGAGTAGAGGGGAGTATAGATGAATTGAGAGGAATAGAAAATGTATAAGAGGGTTAAGGGATTTAGAGGGGAGTAGAGGGGGACAGATGGAAATAAGGAGGAGTAGAAAGGAGTAGAGGAAAATACAGGGGAGCAGAAGGGAGCAAAGTGGAATAGAATGAATACAGGAGAGTACAAGGAAGCAGAGGAGAGCAGAGGGTAGGAGAGCAAACAGAGGAAGCCTTAAAAGTCGTTGTTTCGCGCTACGAGAACACGCTTCTTTTATTATTTCATCGCAAAACTTGATAATCTTCTCTAAAAGCCACAAGCATCACTCGAAGCGACACAAACAAGGCATAAACAATCACATGAAATCCATACAGAAACTGTTAGAACCGCAAATTCTGCATGGCTTTTTTGCTAGATTTTTAGCATCACTCGGTTAATGCATCATTATTAAAATGTTTTAATCACCAGATTTTCAATTCATGTGCTTGATATGAAAAGGCATAAATGCATTCTTTTTTTAAGCACATGCACATTGTTATCCATTGTTATGCTGCATTTTTATTTATAAATAGAAAAAAAAACATTTTCATTTTCATTATTTTTATGCAGTTCTATTGATTTCTACGTATTGTTAGAACACGTTGCATTCTTGTGAGTGCCTGAGTACATCCTAAGAAAAGTTCAATTTAATTGGAAATTCATACTTATGAATTCTAATGATTATTCAACTGCTGTGGATATTTTAATGCATTTTCATCAAAAGTTTTCAAGGTCAAAATTATTTGATAGGAACTTGACCTTCGACTTTTTCTAGTTGCCTAGATCCTTAATTACTTACTGATACCATGCTCTAATCCTTTGAGCCTAGGTTGCTACAGAAATCCTTCTATCTGACTCTATTGCTGGTTGAATCACAAACTTACTAACTTCCTTGACGAAGGCGCATGGGGTTCATTGCCGAATTTAGAATTTGTCTGAAACTGGATCAGTCTTAAGATAACTTCTGCCAAATTCTAATTCCCAGCACTTTTGCATCGTTGCTCAGACAGTAATTCGAATCACAAAGCTTGCATAAATTGTCAATTTAGACATCTAATTGGCATTCGTTCATTACCGTCCTACGTCATGTTGATTTTGGAGCACGAGGACGCCTTTTACCTTGTGGATTCCAGCCAAGGGCGCAAGAATAGCAAGCTAGTGTCTCTCCCCAGTTACAGCTACAGCTCTCTTGATAGGCAAAATGGTAATTTGGATTCTAAACTTAATACAAATTGCATTTGTGGCAATTAAGACCAAATTGAGACAAATATGAGTTAACTTACTTACTTCGCTTGCCGTATATATCAAGTGTGATCCATAGCATTCTTCAGTTGGCACCTGAAGCTGACTCTATTGCTGTCTACCGCTTAAAAATTATCAATACCAAGTATGATTGTATCTCTAAAGACAGATTTTATCCATGAAGACTCTGAGTTCAATTTGAATAAAACTTCAAGAATTTGAGATTTTGCGTTGTTCAATTCTTGTAAGTTTATACCCAAATTTAAATAATTTTTATTAAGAAAAGATTGAATGTTTTTTTCAACATCTGAGCTATGTGATCGATCAAAAATATCCAGTAATAAATTTGGCCTTTCTGGAACATTTTCTCAGAATCCATTCGCTTTTTTCGTTACAGAATAACGAGCCATTCCACCAGGGACGTAGCCAGAAAATTCGCCAAGGGGGGGACTAGCTTTTCAATTAACCCCTACCCCCCTGTGTTGGTCTCCCTTTTCTGTATCGTACTAAGTGAGCGGCTCTTTAAAACTAAAAATTGTGAATTCTTTTTCATTGCTTCAAATTAGAGGTTTTTGTGTGAACATTCAGTGGTTTTTGTGGTCAAAGCTAGTTCCTTTGTACATTTAAATGATAACAGTTGGATAGATTTACAAACGATTTAATATTCAAGCTTTTTTGTTGAAAGTTTACCGTAAAAAATTCACAAAAAGTTCTATTTTTGGTTCGTTTATTTTACAATAGGTCGAAAGCCACTGAAGCTTAAACTAAATCACATCCTTTTTTTATTCAAAAATACAATAACTCAGGGTACATCATCAATTATTTAAAGTCACAAAAGTCATAATCTGATGGATTTTATTTCTTTCTTTTTATTTCACTTTCGGATATAACATTTTTTATCAATTTATATCCAGTCAATCAATCAATTGAATTTAAATATTAATGATAAGCAGTAAATAATTTTAAATGTGGCATGAATGAGCCTCAATAAAATAATTAATTCTTTTGTATCTCGCAATCTTTTTTTTGCTCAATAATAAACTGCAATTTATTCTTAAAGCCTTAATACTCTCCCTGCATCTTTGTCAATAATCGAGCGATGTTGAAGGAGAAAGAAGATTGGTTGGGAGGTTTTTGAGAATGGGAATTTAAAGCGCATTTATGATTTTTTATATTATGAATAAGATTTTGATAAAGGTAATCATGGGCATATTCAGCGTCAATCTAAAATCACTTTTCCTCTTTTTGAAAATGTTTAAAACCCGCTCTCTTCAACAAATTGCTAATAACGTTCCTAATGGTAGTTAGGGACCAATGATGAGTCTACCAAGACCTAAATCCAAGATTCTGTTTTTAACCACTTCCTTGTTAATCAAGGCCATTTGAGACGACTATTTTAACACTATTCTCGACTTAAACTCTTATTAACCACAGATCGTACAGATTAATTTTAATCCATTTGTCATGGCTTCTTTCAGGAATAATTTCCTTGAGAGTGATTTCAGGAGCTTATAATCACTATTTCTAACCACCACTTGCCAAGTTCCAACATCAAATACAATATTGGCTTTATCAACAGATCTTTTTATGAGTTCATTGGCTGTCCTCGTGATCTTTTGAAATTTATAAAGTCAGATTTGAAAGGCTAATTTAAAAGACCTTCTACATGGACTGGACTAGTAGCCTGATCTAGCATGTTCTTCATAACAGATTTATTATTAAGGATCAAGAAAACAATTTTAAAAACTAAATGTTTAATTAATTCAGGCTTTAGTTTCAATCAATCATTCATTAACACAAAGTAATACTTTCAGGTCAGTTCTATCAATATTTCATTCATAAAGTAAAGGTTGAAGCTCTCATTAGTGCTACAATTCAAGTTTCTGACCAGTTTCTGCTTCAAACCTTTTCCACAGCTCCAATTTAGTGTTGATTTCGTAGATTAAGCAGTTGGATCATCTAAACTTCTGAAAACCCAAATTTGGAAATGGTGAGATTCGAACCGACGACCTTCAAAACCATGCCAAATTTGAGCCAAATGCTTTACCATATAATCTACAGAAGTACTTAACTGAATTTGAACAATAGAATCATTTTGAAGTGTTAATAAATTAAACTGTTCAATGTATATAGTCCTTCGATTCCAATTTCTTCCATCATCTACTCTAAGTCGGTAAGATACCGACAGACAAAATGCCAAAATCAATATTTTCGTTCGATCGAAAAAATTGTTTTTAAAAATACTTTTTAAATCGTTTTTAAAGCTACGCTAATAATGTCACTGCATTTAACAATATGGAATTTTTAAATTAACTCTGTAGATAAAAAGAAATACATTCAATTGATGGTGCAACACATGGTGATTATTTTGTTTTCGCAAAAAAAAGAGAGACACTCAATACAGCTCAATACAGCAACACATGCACAAGACATTGCAATTTTTGTTCGAATCGATTTCAATTGCACAAACGATTTGAGAATAACTAATGATTGTGACATCAAAACTGTAGTTAGATATATGTAATATATGTAATCTATAATTTAACATAAAGCTTCATTGTAATTTAAATCGTGATTGCGGTCAATCCACAGTGAATAAACATTATTTTCATTTTTGTGAAGATTATAATCGAATTTTTAATGAATTTTTCTTTAATTAATTGCCAACGAAGGAAAACGAGATTCAAATGAATTTTTTATTAAGTTGTTCTTTTGGGGTCGTGTTTGGATTGGCTTGAACCTTCTTCAAAAGTTTGTTTTCTTTTTTTTGTTTCATTCGTTTTGTGTGCAGTTTTAAATTGAGGTGGTGCTATTGTTCTCACTTTGGATTATGGCTTTCTATTTTCCATTTTTAGAATTAATCGAATGGGGCCGTTCACTTGTTACGTTACGCAAAATTTGATGTCGAAGAAATTCTAGAACTCAACCCCCCCCCCCTTTTACGTTAAAATGTCCATGCAAAAAAAATTTTTTTGTTTAGGCTGTTAAAGACCCCCCTCTGAGGCTGTTTTTGACCCCCCTCCCCCCTAAAAAGAAACGTAATAAGTGAACGGCCCCAATGGTGTTTTTAGATTTGCATTGAGCTGCAGGTATTAGCATTGAGATAAGAGATGATTTAAAGGAATAATTGAACAATGAATTGAACAATCGATCTGCAAAAATTGCAATAGGTTATCTGACGCTTGACCATTTTTTGCGCATTTTTGATGAGAATGACGCTTATAGTCTCACTTTGATCGGCTTATTGGCTAGCTGGGTTCACTGAGTAGCTGGGTTCACTGACTAGCTGGGTTCACTGACTAGCTGGGTTCACTGACTAGCTGGTTGGCTGGTTGGCTGGTTGGCTGGTTGGCTGGTTGGCTGGTTGGCTGGTTGGCTGGTTGGCTGGTTGGCTGGTTGGCTGGTTGGCTGGTTGGCTGGTTGGCTGGTTGGCTGGTTGGCTGGTTGGCTGGTTGGCTGGTTGGCTGGTTGGCTGGTTGGCTGGTTGGCTGGTTGGCTGGTTGGCTGGTTGGCTGGTTGGCTGGTTGGCTGGTTGGCTGGTTGGCTGGTTGGCTGGTTGGCTGGTTGGCTGGTTGGCTGGTTGGCTGGTTGGCTGGTTGGCTGGTTGGCTGGTTGGCTGGTTGGCTGGTTGGCTGGTTGGCTGGTTGGCTGGTTGGCTGGTTGGCTGGTTGGCTGGTTGGCTGGTTGGCTGGCTGGTTGGCTGGTTGGCTGGCTGGTTGGTTGGCTGGTTGGCTGGTTGGCTGGTTGGCTGGTTGGCTGACTAGTTGGTTGGCTGACTGGCTGGTTAGATGAATGGCTGGCTAGATGGATGGTTGGATCTGTGAGATGTGAAATTTAAACAACCAGACCATCCCAGAGAGCTAGGAACTGAAACATTAGCTTAGTCAAATCGAGTTACTTTATTGAAAATTCCTAAATTTGTTGTAGCGGATTTTCCAATCAATATTTTACTGCGACAGAACTAAAACTTTGATCCAAACTTGTAAATCCCTCATATTCATCCCTACATTCTTGCAATCAATCATTTGTTCATCCGAATACAAAAGCTGTTGTTGATAACAAAGTTATATTTCAATCACAAAAAAGTTTCACAATTGAAAAATATCTCAGCACATTTTTCGTCTTACAAAATTGCAATCAAAATTTGCATTTTGATATTGAAATTTTTTTTGCTTTTATTTGAAATGTGATCGAAGATTAAGTTGAGCATTTCAATTCCTGTATGAAGAAAAACTACGGCAAGAGCATGTGAATGGGGATGCATGTGTGTTGTTGTTTGCTTAAGTTATTGATCTGATGTGAAAAGCATATGCAGTCGGATATCAATCTCTTTTAATTTGTTCACGTGCAGAAAACTGGAAAAAAATGTATTTAAATTCTAGTAAAGTCACCGTCAAACATGACGAGCCAAGAGAGTCAAGAGAGCCAAGAGAGCAAAGAGAGTCAAGAGAATTAAAAGAGCAAAGAGAGCCAAGAGAGAGCCAATAGAGCCAAAAGAGCCAAAAGAGCCAAAAGAGTCAAAAGAGCCAAAAGAGCCAAAAAAGCAAAGAAAGTCAAGAGAGCCAAGAGAGCCAAGAGCGTCAAGATATCCAAGAGAGCCAATAGAGAGCCATGAGAACCAAGAGAGCCAAGAGAACCAAGATAGCCAAAAGAGTCAAGAGAGTCAAGAGAGCTAAAAGAGAGCCAAAAGAGCCAAGAGAACCAAAAGAGCTGCAAGAGAGCCAAAAGAACCAAAAGAGCGACAAGAGAGCCAAAAGCGACAAGAGAGCCAAAAGAGCCCTGAGAGAGCCAAGAGAGCCAAGAGAGCCAAGAGCGTCAAGATATCCAAGAGAGCCAATAGAGAGCCATGAGAACCAAGAGAGCCAAGTGAACCAAGAGAGCCAAAAGAGTAAAGAGAGTCAAGAGAGAGCCAAGAGAGCAAAGAGAGTCAAGGGAGCCAAAAAAGCTAAGAGAGCCAAAAAAGTCAAGAGAGCCAAGAGAACCTAGAGAATCATGAGAACCAAGAGAGTCAAAAGAGACAACAATTGACTTGCTTTGATCTCTTGTCTATAGTCACTGCATCAATATATATCAATTTCACATTCAAGTAGACAACCAACGCAATTTATTCTCAAAACAATGTTTACACTCCGGTACAGCTCATTCCATTGAATATCATGATGCATCAATTTTTTGTGCTTCCATACCCGCTTCCATGTCACAATAACAATATTAAAATCTTAAAATTTCATTACTCTTCATTGAATTATAAACACCTTGTAGAGCACTTTCTATGACAGGCATTATATATGTGCTTGTTTACACAAGGAGCGGGAGCACTTGAGTGACTTTTAATCTCTGTCTTTCATCATAAATAACATCACAAAACTACATATAACCATTTGCTCACGTTCCGAATGCTTCCTAACATTTTCATGTTATGACATGTGTCATATGTCATACATAAATGTTCATGTTTAGAACTTAGTTAACTATTAAAAAGCTCTTTCTCAGGCTTAATGTACGAGAAATTTTGATGAATTGTAATTTGCTTAGGCTTATGACTCAAATCCTACTCTAAATGAATAATTGGGCAAATTATGAAATATATGAATTAAATGATCTCAATTAGTTAATGATGATTAGATGATTGTTGCTATTTTTGCGTAGTTAAAGATACTTATAGAGCAGTCGAGTTACTTAAGTAACTCGCATGAACTCTATAAACTGGAATTTTTGGAGGTCTAAGGCGACCTCCCACCGCTCTTCGAAATCATTTCATTTACAAACTTACTTCCTTGGCTGGGACACACGGGGGCCAATTGTCTCGTCTAGAGAATGTCTGTAGACAGCTCTATTTTTCGATAATTTCAGACAGTTTGGGATATTGAGAACTCTAACGTTCTTAGCAACACATCAAATCCAGGAACCATTTCAATGATTTTTAAATTTTCATGGTTGTTAACTGATGGCTTCAAGTTTTGCATGGTGACTACATACTCCTATGAATTCATACTCCTTTTATGGCAGGTAACATGAAAATTGCCACTTGAATAGAGGCTTAGCCTGGTGTTGACCCCCAATCTACGAAAAATACGACCATTTGGGTGCCATGAATAATTTGTGTAGATCGGGTTAGAATCTATATGCAATTCTATGCCTCAAAAATTCCAAGTCTTAAATACTTAGTTACTTTCTTACTTCGATGACCGTACAGATCAACTGTGATTCATTGCCTCCCTCAAATGGCCCCTAAATCTGGTTCTATCGCCGGCTTCCGCCAGTCAATTGCCAATAAAAAATAAGTCTTGAATAACCTCATTAAATTTTGATATCAATCACTCAAATAGCACGTAGCAAATTTTCTAAAAATATTGAATTTTTAATTTTTTACTATTTATATCTTCAAAAGTTAATTGCTTGCTAATTGATTTCTTCTAATGAATGTTATAATAATAAACTGCAATCGTTCTAATTAAGGTTAAAAGAAAGTTTTTTTTTGCAAAATTCAGACGATATTTTTAGAAGCATTAAATGCCAATTTTTAAAGCTACTTTAAAGATATACTTTTTTGAAAATTTTTAAATACCTACATCAATTAATCATAATAATCAATTTTAGGTATTTACCTAGTATTTCTATTTTATATGAATTTTTGATAAAGTCATTTGAATATATGCATGATTTAAAGCAATTTTTACCATAAATCATTTTTGGTTCATTTAGTAGCTAATGATATACAAACGCTGCGATATTTGTCATATACTGTCGGTACAGTCTAGTTTCTCAGCCTGAATTACTTGCTCCTTTTTGCTTCCTCACATATTTTACGTTTACTGATATCCAAATAAATTTGAGAGAAATTGAGGTGACACGTTTCCTTTACTATACCCAAGAGCGTATCTATTTACAACGATATCAAAAGAAGCAAGCGAGTACCTTGATAGTTATCGATAGTTCACTTGGCAAGATTATATATGAACAGACAAAGAGTGTGTTCATGAGTCTGCTCACAAAATTGAGCGTGCTCAATTATATTCATTAAGTATTCTCATGATTACGTTCATTTAGGTGAGTATACTCATTGTCTGTTAGGGATAAAAGTTGATATAAAGCTTGATCTGTAGGGTTCGAATCCTATGATCTGTCTGGTGATTTTTCGTAAATTTTAGACATTTCTGGCTTCATGTTAATTGCAGTTCAGTGACGGGAACTAATAATTTGGCAATATAAAGTATACGATCAGGTTCATGATCCATGAATTTTTAATTAGAAAGAGAAAAGTTCACCGTAGAGGTCTTTAATTTGGGACCAGGGTAGTTAAAGCCTATTCTGTTTTGCCAGATATTTCATGTGTGCACAGTGAAAAATGTGGATATATGTGAAAATTGGGACCGTTCACTACACACTTATTATGTTAAAGCAGTGGTAAGCAACCTGTGTGCCGCGGCACACTCTTATGTCGCCAAAATTTCTTAGTAATGACATGAGCCATATGCCTTGGGCGGTTCCAATCAAGGCTTACCACCAAAGTGTCCCTCGAATAATAAAAGGTTGCCAATTACTGTATTACAGGATAATGATTGAAATTCACAGAATTATCCCTCAAATCTTCCCTAAATCAAAATAAATGAACACCTTCCGGGCTCCTCTTAGATAACGCCTAGAGCATAAGCAAGATAATCTACAATCTCCATATAAAACCACTCCCGAATAATTAGAGCGAAAGTTAAAAACTTCAAAAGTTAAACACAGATAAAAGAGATTTCATGCTGCAGCATAACTTTTTTGATCATATTAATTTGTATGCCGTTGGAGACGAAAACTTTTGTAAACATTTAAAAAGTGGAAACTTCCCAAAATTTATACATATTTCATGAGTTTGTTACTCAAAAAAGTATCAACATTAACATTAATGTTGTGCTGTATATAGGCACAAAAAATTATTTGATAAACATACGTGATCAAGATACAGCTCATGATATAAATCATACTTGTGTCTGAAGTGTATCGTAAATTTTGCTCATAAAATAACAAAAAATTATTGTTTTCATTTCTTCATTTTTACCTTTTGACTGGATTTCCTTCCTTCAACGTTACTTCCTTCTCGTGGGAAAATCCGATTGCTTTTAAAGTGTTTTTTTTTCTATGAATATTAATAATGAGATGCTTCTGTTGCCAATATTGATATGATATGATTCAAGAGTATTGACGACAAAGTATGTGTAATTTTGTAAAGAAGAACTGCTGTCTGTGGTTGCATTTGAGGTCGTTCACTCTCGATGAGTATTGCTTTAAAGAAGATTTGAATGGTCTGAAATTTGAAGCATTTAAAGAAATCTTGAATGGAAATGCTTTAATATTGGAAGCAGAGTTGGAAAACAGGCAAGATCAGAAAACAGGAAGACCTGTCACAAGCAAAAACCGTATAATTTATTGATAATTTGTACGGTTTTGTAACAACAATATACACCTTATCAAGAATTTATACGATTTTAACCTGTGACATATGCCTGTTTTGCAACTCTGATTGAAAATCTGGAGTTAACAGAAGGGAATATTAAGGAAAAAGTCGGAAAACAATATCAACAGGCATGTGTGATTCTGGCTTCGAGTAGGAATTGATATAATCTGGCTAAACACCAAAACTCACGCATGAAGCTGAACGTTGTCGAATTCGAATCGAAATCAGAATCATGCTGACTTTAAGTCATTATTTTCTGACTTTTTTGCCCCGGGTCTGGCAAGGGGTATAGATACGCTAAGGAAGGCAATGTAGCAAGTAAACGGTCTTCGCAAATAATTGGATTAACATATTTAAAATGTGATTAAAAGCATTGAACGAGAATCATTAAGAATTTTTGCAATTTAAAAATTATTCACATTTTTAACGGTTTTGAAAAATTCAAATTTTTTTGGTTTTTTTTCTGAAAATTCAAAAGTTTTTTTTTGAGAAATGCGCTACACTCTATAGCAGAATTGGCAGGACTCCTTGAGTCAGACAATACTGGAACCTCAAAGTCCGACTTCAAAGGGTTCCAATTCAACCTGATTTTCAAGAAGCAGAGTTGGCAGCTGCTTTATAGCAGTAGTGGGCAATCTATCTACCACGGTACATTAGTCTGTGCGGTTTCAGTCGAAGCCAACGATCAAGGTGTGCCGCGAAAAAAACTGCTCTATACCAACTCCTGGTAACCAGTACGTGAAAGCGCTTGACTTTCTTACTTACTTCGATAACCGCACAGATCAACTGTGATCCATGGCTTCAAAATTCACAAGGTCAGAAGAAAGCGCTTGGCATGTGTTTGAAAGATCGTAGGTTCGAGTACAACTCATGCTATATTGGATAAAAATGTTCTGTTTTGAGCTTCAACCTTAGTTGATCTAAATTTTTAAATTTCTTCAAAATCATAATCCATGAAATACTCAGAAAATAAGACTCAATGACGTTGTTTCATCAGAGCAATAAAGCAATTTTCTCGAAAATACTTATTTCATATCAACTGCAATTTGCTGTATCCATAGATATTCCATAGATAAATAGATGGCTTCGCTTTTCAAAATATACAAAAAATAAATAAAATAATATCGGAAATATGTATAACATCAAGTTCCTAAAAATAGACAAGTCAACACGAGCCAGGACACGAGCTTATTTGATTATAAAATGTTGGGATGCTTCTGTTTTATCTCGTTGAAAACTTTTTTAAAGACGTGATTTCAAAGCCCCATCATTACTAACCCTGACCTGATTAATTTTCGAGATAACAGCTCTACACAGATTATGAATTGAACTTGTGAAATAATTGAAGCGGCACACACTTTGAAACGAAGATAACTATAGCTATATTTTGTGCTGGGGGTTGTTCGAAAGTGAGGTCAAATCCTGTTAGGCATACAAATTTCATGCATAAATATTAATCTATGGCCTATGTAGGATCAAAAATATAATTTTTAAATCTAGATTTCTAATGAATTCTGGCTTTTGTTTCGATCTCTAATTGGCATTATGTGGAACTCGTGGGCGACAAAAGAACTCTTGGAAGTAAGCTGTCGACAAAGACAGTATTACACGTGGAATAGCAAATTGGCTGATGAAAGCAAGCAAAAGAGTCAGCTTCAGGTGCTATTTGAGAAAAGTCACGAATCACAATTGATCTATACAGCCAGCAAATGAATTAATTATGATGTCCTTATTTCTGTTCGCATCAAAGGCACGGCTATGGTACCATTTTAACAGCAAAATGAAAAATTCCCCTAATGGCATCATGCCGGCTGGACCTAGACCCCCATTTTTACGACCCTTACCACACATTGTGACGCTTATGCTATTTCCTCAAATTGACATAATGTGGACCGCTCTTATGATTGTTTTGTCAATTTTACATTTGTTAGAGAATCGTGTATGAAGCTAGTCCCAGTCTTTCTGTATACAACTTCATGTCTCTAACCTAAAATCGATAATCCCAACCTTGCTCATAAAGTAGCTCAGATTTCGTCTTGATCTCATACAAGCTGAAAATTGTAAACTTCTAAAAATGCCATAATTTAGGAATATTAGGATTCGAGCCGACGACTTTCGAATTATAACAACAAATTCGACCCAAGCACCTTACCAAGTACTTCACAAAGCCTCATAATATCTGCAATTTTGCTCAGTTTTAAGTCCTCTATTCCCTAATGTTCCTTTTTGGTAGTTCATTATCAGGCCTAGGTTTTCCAGAATTCCCGTTCCCGACAATTTTCGGGGATCAGGATCCCGTTTCCGTTCCCGGGAATTCCCGCGAAAATTTCCGTTTTTGGAAACCCCAATTAAGCCATCATTTACCAACAGCCCTCGCCTTACACTCGAATGATAAATGGGGCTGTTCACTTATTACGTTCGCTTTTTAGCAGGGGGGATCTAGGATTTTGTAACAGCATAAACAAAAACATTTTTTTGCATGGAAGTGAACGGCCCCAATATTAATATCACTCAAACTATTTTGATTAAGTGAGCAGCACAGGATTATTAATACACATGTTTATTAATTTTCAAAAGAATTCCACAGAATTTAATACAAAACACTTGTAACTGAGCTTTTTGTTTACTAAACATGTCAGTAATTAACAAAATAAAAAAAACTATAACTTAATTAACGAAAACAATAGATTTAAGTTGCGACACTACAGATGAACTTATACAATGAACTTGACTGTACCGTGCAGAAGTTATATATAAACTTTTTTATTATTATTAATAATAAACAAATAAAAATGTGCATTAAATTCATACACAATTAAGTCATTATGTAAAGTGTTGGAGACAAGTGCAGAGAGTTTTAATATTATAGCTTAATAAAAGCTCTCTCTCTCTCTCGGGAGCTGTGCAACAGTAAATTGAAATAAATGTTATTTTATAATCGCTTTTGGAAAATTCAATTAACTATAATAGAGCATTATAATGTCAAATAAAACTTAATTACTACACATTTCTTTGTAGTGCGCGGTAGCTTGATATAAATGCACACTTTTTTAGTCAATTATAATAGATTTAAACTTTTTTTTGTGTTGCGCGATTTAATATCGAACGTATAAGACTTTTTACCTGTAATTTATAATGAATGTCACATGGAATTTACTCGTTGCCTCATTAATTACGTTTACCGCAGATATAAATTTTTTAAGATTCATATTTTTTGTGTTTATTTAGCTGAGTTTTGAAAGAAAATGGTGATTAATAATTCATTTTGATTTACTTTTTTTCATTGTGTGGTTTGCTATTGATAATCTGGTTGGTGTGGCAGGTAGCAGACGGAAAAGAAGCTTAATTTTTGTCTTTATTAAGCTTCTAACTTGTAATAAATGCGATTCTTAAAATCTGATTATTTAATAAAAGTTTTAAATTTGCATTAAAAAAATTTAAAAAATTTGAAAATAACAATTTTAAAATATCAAAAACTCTTCAAATTTCAAAATTTCTTCACATTTCAAAAACTTTTCAAATTTCAAAAACTCATTAAATTTTAAAATTTTAGGAATTCTTTAAATTTCAAAAATTCTTTAAAATTAAAAAATTATTTAAATTTCAAAATTTATTCAAATTTCGTAAACTCTTAAAATTTCAAAAATCTTTAAAATTTAAAATTTTTTTCAAAATTCTCAATTTTCAAAAATTTTTCAAATTTCAAAAAAATTTCAAATTTCTCAAATACTTCAAATTTCAAAAAATCTTCAAATTTTAAAAAAAAAATTAAATTTCAAAAAAAAATTAAATTTCAAAAAATCGTCGAATTTCAAAAATTCTTCAAATTTCAAAAATTCTTCAAATTTCAAAAAGTCTTCAAATTTCAAAAATTCTCAATTTCCAAAAATTCTTCAAATTTCAAAAGTTCTTCAAATTTCAAAAATTCTTCAAATTTCAAAAATTCTTTAAATTTCAAAAATTCTTCAAATTTCAAAAAATTTTCAAATTTCAAAAATTTATTAAATTTTAAAAATTCAAAAATTCTTTAAATTTTAAAATTTCAAAATTCTTTAATCTTCAAAAATTCTTTAAAATTAAAAAATTATTTAAATTTCAAAATTTTTTCAAATTTCAAAATTTCTACACATTTCAAAAACTTTTCAAATTTCAAAAAATTTTTAAATTTTGAAATTTCAAAAATTCTTCACATTTTAAAAACTCTTCAAATTTTAAAATTTCTTCACATTTCAAAAAATTTTCACATTTACAAAAAATCTTTTAAATTTCAAAAACTCTTCAAATTTCAAAAATTCCACAAATTTCAAAAATTCTTTTAATATCTAAATTTATTTAAATTTCAAGAATTCTTTCAATTTCAAAAATTCTTCAAATTTCTAAAATTTTTCAAATTTCAATTTCGAATTGCGTCCAATAAACCAGAACAAAATTCCTCGATTTTCTTACTTTATTTTTGTTATTTACACTCAGCTGTTGACTCAAGATACCATGTCGATGTTTTCACAATAACTCAGGCATCTTTCCAGACTTGAAATTTTTTGGTCGGTGACTGACTTGTCTAGATGTTCATGAAAAATGCAGTAAATTTCGCAAGTAAAGTAAAAAAAACATGTTTTACAGTATGTATGTGCAGCACACTCAATTCATTTCATTTGACATATGAAAAACAATAATGAAACTGATTTATTTGACGAAGATTTTTTTTTATGAATATCATTTTCATCTTCACAGCAAGAAGAAGCGTAAAACTGTGTTCGCGACATCAATAAAAAATATAAATTTTCTATGTCTTGTCAAGGAGGGAGTATAGAGTCTCTTATTGTAATGACTTTTTCACATGATATTACTACCTTGACATTAATTACCATTTAATTAAGAGAAATTTATTACTAATCGCAACATGCTTGTGTGGCCGTCCCTAATTGACGCACGGAATTCTGATGAAAAAATATGCGTTAATGAAGGCTTTCCGGCTGATTGAAGTGACTTATTGGCTGTCTATTGCAACTTTGTTGACTGGTCATGCAGTTGTATAATTGCGTGAATACCTGACTACCTGTCTTAAAGAATGTTCGATTCCTAAAAATTCCTAACTTAACTGTTAAGTTGAACTAATTGCAAACTTGATTGCATAAATATTTAAGTACCTGACTGCCTCACTTCTTGACTAACTGAATAACTGTTTGACTGATTGATTGGCCTGACTGCCTGATTTTTGCTGGCTTCCTTACTGCATATGACTTTTCTCTCTTGACTGACTGACTAACTGTTTGACAGCTTTATTGTCTGCTTGATTGACTGCTTGACTTCTCATCTGCATGACTATTTGACTCTTCTGACTGTCTTCCAACCTGATTACCTTATTGCTTGGTTGTTTGACTGCCAGATTGTCAGAGTGACTGCTCCACTTGCGAAATGTCTGACTGCTTGACTATTTGTTTGCTTGATTGCCTGACTGCCTGAATACCTTACTAACTGTCTATTTAACTGCCGACTGCCTGATTGTCTCACTGCCAAAATGGTTGACTGCTAGGCAACCTCATTTGAATGCCTGACAGTCTTACTACTTCACTTGCAAAATGTCTGACTGCTTTACTGTTTTTCTGCCTGATTGACTTTCTGTCTGATTGCCAGACTGCCTGAATACCTAACTGATTGACTGTTTGACTACAGAATGCCTGATAGTCTTACTGCCGAAATGGCTGACTGCTTGACTATGTCACAACCTCATACCTTGACTGACTAAATGTTTGACTGATTGATTCAGTGACTGTCTGGCAGCCTGGCCACTTGATTCCCTTACTGTTTGACTATTTGATTGCCTGACTTCCTGACTGCTTGACTGTTTAACTGTCTGACTTCCTGACTGTTTCACTGGTGAATTCTCTGATTTTTTGACAGCTTCACTGCCTCACTGGCAAAATGCTTGACTATTTGACTTCCTAACGACCTGATTGACCTACTCCGTAATTGCTTCAATTCCTACCTACATGACTTTTAGAGATTCCATAAGCAGCACACTACACAGACAAACTTTACTGATCCCAAACCAAAAAATGCGCCAATTCCACTTAACCTCAATCTTATTCTCAACTTTCATACAACTTACAAATATGAAGAAAACATTTCCAATCGGGAATTTGTGTTGTTTATACTGTAAACATTTGCGTATGCATACTCGTAACTTTAATATATTATTTTTGGACAAAAAATGATATTTTATTCACCCACAAAAATAGCACAGCAAGCGAACGTTACAATAAAAGATATACTTTTTTCACATGAAAACCTGATCATCATCAAAAGATTTTTTTATGCGAAACAGAAGTAACGATGTCGCGACTTTATAAACGTCTCTAAAATTTCTCTCGTACGCATAAATTAAACGGATGATTTACATGACTTTAAATAAGCTGTTATACATTTACGTCTAGTTCTGAATTAAAAGATTGTTTATTGTTTATGGGTTTATTATCTTTGGGGGGGGCTATTCAGATGTTATGTAATGTCATACATAAATTGCTAGTTTTTAACACTAATCCTTTAGTGTGTCTTAGTGATCGTGCGATCCAATGCAATTTTGAATGGAATATGCTGTGGTTAGTCGACTGTTATGTCGATTGTTATGTCCAGGTTATGTCTGGTAATAAGACCGAGCAGAACAATATAGCTGCTAGACCGTCTATACCTCGCCGCATTGATGACCAATCATCAGAATGCCTTGACGACAACACGACAACTTCGATTCATGTTTACAGAAAACAATTAAATTTGGCATTTACGTGCGTTTGTTGTATGATGCTGATAGGTCGTCGTGCATTAGCAACCAAACTGACATAATGACAAAACTGACAAAATGTCAAAATAAGTCATCAACACCAATCTGACATCGAGAATGCTATTTTTAATCAAATAGACTACAATGTGATCAAATATTGTAAATATTGATGGACATTGAGGGTATTGAACTTAATGTTGCCAACCACGACCATCTATTCAGTTAAGTGATGACTTACTAGTTACGTATCTCGTGATGGAATCACAATTGATATATGTTTACTGGGATTATCTCTATTCAGAACTTGATAATTGACTAGACTGAAATTAGGAACCTTTATTGAATCCTTAGTTCAGTTCCGGAAATTATTGAGACTTTATGAGTTACAGTCCGGTTCCAGTTATTGGGTATCTTAGCTTGAACTCACGCTATGGTTCCTTGGTCTTAACCAGAGTCTCGTTCAACTATGCCACACCATGTGACTAAGATTGATGATTTTTAAGATTGGAGCAGTACAGACTGCATATGTTTCGCAGTCGTTCATTATTTGGATAACCGAGACAGAGTAGTCAAACCAAAAGACACAATTCACAGCTATCAGTCAACTTTGCACTAGATACAGTTAGTAGCATTTGATAGATCTAAAAATTCTATTATTTATGTCCATCACTTATTCACGACTGCTACTTCTTTAACAATACTTGTCATGCACCAATGATTCATCTTCATATTCTTGCGAATAATAAAATATTTTCCCATAAAAATAAGTCGTGTACACAACTCACCTAATTACCTCAATTTTGAACACACATATCGCATACTTTTTAAATAATAATTGACAATTGACTGCTGATTATCTATTGAAATATTTTCGCGGAATGACGACATTCAGGCATTGTTATTGGCGTCTGACCGATCATCATGATCACAATGTGGCATCGATTGTTATGACTACATTCAATCATCTTATGTGAAATTTGATCCTACAAAGCATTGCCATTTTACAGATAAATTGGATATACTTTATTTCTTTATCTGCGATCCAGATGTCACTAACTTAATTAATTAATGGACATAACTTATTCGCACTTATTGTTTTTAATCCAATAAATTTCACTTGGAAATTGCTCGTAATCAATTCGTAAACTAGATGTAGGTTAGACTTTTCTCCATAATTTCTCATCCTCTATAACAAGGCATAGTAAATGGGGATATTTTTATCTTTATGGTATAAGGCCTTGCTACAATAGAATTGGAAATAATTTGATACACAATTGTTCTTTTTCTCTAATTGGAATGAAAATTTTCGATGTTTCTATTTCTGTATTTAATCTTTTTGTTTGCTTTTGTTGCTGATGTTTTATGAGAAAATGGAAATTTAATTTAGAAATTTTCAAATTATTGAAATTGTTGAAGGCATTTTATGAATAAATCTAGACAAGGGTTGGCAAACTAGTGTATTTTCTTTAAGTTGTATTTCATAAAGCTAGTACTCAAGCTAGTCTCAACTAGAGTTGGTAAAAAATATCCTAAACAGCACAACGTGTTCAACTGGGTTAACAATGCCGAACATAGTAACTGTAGGGCCAAAAAATGCCCATGTTGGGTGATATCGATTGGTTGGTCCATTCTGCTGTTTGACGACTTGAACTGTATTTTAAACTTCCAGTTGCGCTGAATGTCACTTGTAGAATGTTGCCTTTGGTGAGCTTTTACCGATTGTTTCACCTACTTAAATACCAATTTTGATGAAAAGTTTGAAATTAGCTAGGATATTATAAGGATTATTCCACTAGACTTCATTAACTCAGATTCCTAACTCTGCTTTGGCACTTCACTTGGGACTAAGAGTTCTTGAGACTGGAAAGTCTTGGTTTTGGTCTAGAAATGGGTGATGGCACTTCGAAGAATTCCCTTGTGGTCTCAGTCTTAGTTTTGATGTCAGACTCAAAAATTCACCTTACTCGGTTGCGAGTCTTGGGGAAAATCTAGTTGTTATAAAATCAAAAATAATTTTAACAGACAAAGATCTAGCTTTAATGGTTCAGAAAGAACATTACAAAACCTAAAATCGAGCTCTTTGCCTGTTAAAATAACGACCAAATTATATTTAAAATGTTTGTTTACTCTCACTTGGATATTTTGATCTTAATTTTTGACTTAATCTATTGTTTATTTATAGATTTTATAACTATAAACTACTTTAAAACTCTGAGCAAAGCTATTTTTATCATAATATTTTATCAAATTTGTCTGCATTCCTTAAAAATTGTAAAATTCAATTTTTCTCAATTCTGAAATTTCTGTAAACAAAAGTGCGGGAAAATCCAAACTGATCAAAAAGCAACAAATTTGATATCAATTAATTATCTTATTAAAATAAGATAACAAGAATCATTTCAACAAAAACATTTACTTGTCATGTCTTGTCATCCCTGAAATATTACAATGTTATTTTAAAATTATCTTCTTGTTAAAGCTTTGATTCTTATTGATTCATAATATTATGAATGAATTATGGATTCTGGTATGGACAACAACTCATTACAACAATACAAATTCTGCAAATATTTGAAGACAAATTCCAACAATAAAAAAATCATATTTATCAAATTAAGTCCAATATATCCGGAAATGGTATTGTATATAAGCAATCAATTCTACGACAAATCGGGTCACATCTTCAATCTCAAGTCAAGATGATTCACGGATGAATTTCATAAGATGAAAAAAGATCCAATTTATCAAGTCATGAAAAGTGAATGAAAGTAGAGAAAATATAAACACACAAACGCCAATCATTTCATACATCGCATTTACTTTTATTATCTTATTTTCTTTGATTTGTCACACACAATCGTCATCTCCATATATGATGTGAAGATATGAATAAAGAAAGAATTAATAATAAACACATATTTTTGCAAACAAAATGTTGATAGTTTATTGAGTCACGACTATTTTTTTACGTTTTTTGTGCTTTTTGGCGCATTTTTGAAGGAAACTGCGCTTAATAATACAGTTTGTTTGGCTTGCTAGCTGGCTGACTACTTGATTGGCTAGCTGAGTCTTCTGGCTAGGTAAGGGGCGAGATCTCGTCAACCAGACCTCGTAGAAAGCTCTAGTTTGAAGCATTAACTCTGTGCCGTTGAGTTATTCTGGTATCGATTGGTCTAGAAGCGAAAAATCATCTAAAGCTTCAAGAAAAATTTTCATTTCATAAACAAAAGAAAAACATTTTAAAAGCGTTGCTTTCAATAAATTTGAATTTTTTAGAACCGTTAGAAAATTTAATTTCTTCAAAAGCGATAAAAAATTGCAATTCAAAAGAACCGTTGAAAAATTGGAATTCCAAAAACACTGTTAGAAATTTTAAGTTCCAAAAAACTATTTAAAGATTTAAAATCTTAAAAACCGCTAAAAATTTGGAATTCTAAAAAACCGTTAAAAAATTGAAATTCCAAAAAAAACTATTAGAAAGTTTAAATTCTAAAAAACCGTTTGAAAATTCAAATTCTTAAAAACCGTTAGAAATTTCGAATTCCAAAAAACTGAAACTCCAAAAAATCGTTAAAAAATTGAAATTTAAAAAAAAAGCTGCTAGGAAATTTAAATTCTAAAAAACCGTTTGAAAATTTAAATTCTAAGAACCGTTATAAAATTGAAAATTAAACAAACTTTTAAAAATTTAAATTCTAAAAAACCGTTTGAAAATTCAAACTCTTAATAACTTTTAGAAATTTCAAATTTCAAAAAACCGTTAAAAAATTGAAATTCCAAAAAACCGTTAAAAATTTAAAATTCTAAAAAACCGTTATGATAAAATCCCTCAATTTTTATAAATTTATTTCGAAATTAAAATCAATTCGTGTTTATTTCACCAAATTCCTAATAGCTGAGATAAATATGCGCTGAACTCACTCGATTAGGTCAAGTACTTTTTTGTAATTTTTTTCTATTCGATTTTTTATTATTATTTTCTCTCATTAACCTAAAAGAGAAGTGGAATTTAACGAAGAGGTGGAAATGGCGAGAAAAAAAAATGGTAAAATCCATTAATTTGGCAAATAAAATTTATTTTCAATAGATGAAATAAGTTTCTGCTATGTAAGTGTAAGAAAAGGAAATAAAATTGTTTATCAAGACGAATGTTTATGACTTAATCGCTTTGACTCTAGTTTCATGACGCGATGGTTGTTTGTGAGATTGAAATATTTCTTTTATTGTCTATCATTAAGTGAAAAAGTTTGGATGTTCCAGAATAAATCAATTGCTGATGTACAAATAACTTGTATTCTATCAAAAAGAATTTTGAATTTTCAAAAACCGTTGAAATTTGAATTTTTGAAAACTGTGAAAAATTGAATTCTAGAAAGTTGCTGGAAATTTAAATTTTTATTTAGATAATATTTCTGTTGACACTTGTGAAGTATAACATTTCATACAAATTTCAGTCGATTCTTATTAAAATTAGCATGGAATTTGTATCTGCAGACTCTTGTGAAGTATAAAATTTTATACAAATTTCAGTCAATTCTTATTAAAATTTGCATAAATTTTGTTTCTGCAGTCTCTTGTGAAGTATAAGATTCTATTCTTCTAATTTTAGTCGATTGTTATTACAATTAGCATGGATTTTTTTCTGCCAACACTTGTGAAGTATAAAATTTTATACAAATTTCAGTCAATTCTTATTAAAATTTGCATAAATTTTGTTTCTGTTGGCATTTGTGAAGCATAAAATTGCATACAAATTTTATTCAATTCTAATTAAAATTAGCATGAAATCTGTTTCTGCAGACTCTTGTGAAGTATAACATTTCCTTCAACTTTCAAAAAATTCTTTAAGATTACAGACCTTAAAATTTGAATTTAAATTAACCGTTAAAACTTGAATTCACAAAACCCATTACAATTTCAACGAGATAACTCAACTAGTATTATAGAATAATATGATCCATACTTTACAATGTATTTCATCTGCCTTCTTATTATACAATCGTAAAAATCCCCATAAAGGCTCAAAAAAAAAATCATTAATTTATCTCTATTTATATTCTCTTTTATCTTCTTCTTTAGTGTTTATCAGGTTCGATTTCGCTTGCGAAACAGTTACAAAAAAAAAGAAGAAGCAAGAAAAGTCGCCGAAGATCAAAAGCATCACAATATCATAATTTTAAAGTGCTTAAGGCAGTACAAGAAAGCGAGAGTGTGCTGAAAAGGCCAATATTCTTCTTTTTTAAGAGAGCGGAAAGATGTTATCCGATGTCCAGTTCATTTTCATTTTCAATTACCATCTTATTCACAGAGAGTCTTCATTGCTTTATAAACGATTCAATTTGTTCAATTGTTTGCGGCACCACAGCTATCAAAAAATAAACGAATAAGAATATATATAGAATATTGAAAATAAAGGAGACAACAGACAGAAATTCCATATTTGAGTTTCAAAGTTCATATAAAGTATAAAATATGAGTGTAATAATAATGAATATCAGCACGACCACAGCATCGCCATATCCATCAACAACAAATTTGTCGATGGCAATCCACAATAATGACTCGGTTTTTGGAAATGAGCAGCATATCACATATCAAACGGCTGCTGAATATGCGACGATGGCAACAACAATGACCACGGTACGTAGCTTTTTTTTTGTTGTGAGAATCTGTGAATGATTCGAGTCGCTCGTAAATTTATCACATCAACCATTCATTTTACATAACGTAAATTTTCATATTGTCTGTCTTTGTCACTTAAACGGGAGTTATGTGTGTGCATATCCATCTAGTGTGGATTAGTTTAAAGGTTAGATAAGTTAGTTTTCAAAATGGCGGATTTTTTTTCTCACCTGCGATTTTTGATGATGAATTTCAAAGAATTAAGCATTAATTTGACATTTTTAAGAGCTTAAATCATAAAGCAGCCGTGAGCAAGCAATAAAATATATAAATATCCACAATAAGATCCAAAATGAACCAATTTTAAAGATTTTTTCGTTTTTAACCTCAAAATTTTGATTTAAGATTTTTCAATTTTTAACCAAAAATTTCAATTCAATTCGCGGGAAACTGATTTATTGACTCACAAATTATACTTGACTAAGCTGTTGAGTTCTCCAAAACTCATGTATTGCTATCAGACTGTGAATATCATCGATCCATGCCACACGCTTCAAAAGACAAACGAGCACATACTCACAAAACACATAATTCTTTCATTCTGTTCACTTATTTGAACAAAGAATTTTTTGTTTTCTCCTTGATTAATATCAGATTTATGACCCGACCATGGCGTCAACATCAACAATATCCAGTGTAACTAAAACAACCACCGAGAATGTAACAAATGATGAATTTAATCAGTTTTATTTTTATGAGGTAAGAAACTTTTTTTGACTAATTCAGCAACTACATTAGCGTCACTTTGCCTTAATAACAGTATTAATCATATACCTCTTATTATCCCCTTTTGGGATAAAAGCAGACTTGAAACTAAATAAAAACAAAAAAATGCTGTTGGCAATTTACTACTTAATGAAAAGTGAACACATTTATTCATCCCCCGACAATTTCCCCGACAATTGTAGATTTGTTTACAGTGTTGTGAATCCAGATGTCTGGAATAAGTCCCAATGGACACAAAAGATAACGCTTTATGGTACAGTAGTGGTATTGTTGCACCATGAAAGCATTGCTCTTTATCTGTTAGGACTATGTATAATGCTTGAAGGGCCCAACCTTGTGAGCTGGAGGCACTGTGATTTAAATCAGTTTATAGTGGGATCCGAACCACTAAATGTTTGGACTATCTAGTAGAATATGCATGCAGGTATGATGATCAGGTTGGGTAGAGACTAGATGTTAGCACTTACTGACATGTTTTTGACATCCCTTTGGATATGCCTACTAAAGTTTATGATTAGAATAAGAATTCTTAGGATTTTTTGAGAATTTTTGGGAATTTTTGGCTGTTAAAGATGATGTTCAAGTAGCGGATATTTCCTTACATCTACAAAGACAATTTAAGAGTAGCTAAGCTCATCCAATTCAAATGAATAATTAGATTTCTGTAAAATTGAACCAAATACTTGCTAAGTGACTAAGCATCTAGTAGCTCATACTGATCTAGATTACATCTTAGTAATTCAGTGAGAATGATTTCTGGATACAAGTGTATGCTTTTAAGTACCCAGAGTTGGCTTGCATGTAGATATATATGATCGTTGAAAGATTGCTAAATAAAGGCTTCAGCACACGAACATCTTCTGTAAGCTGTCGACTCTCTCCGTTGAACATTTTTGTAGGCTGTTGGCTTCCGGCGACGATCCATTTCACCTCCGGTTGCAATCTTCCATTGATGAATCCTTCCATATGTTGCCATCTCTCACCGTTGATCCTTGTTGAAGGTTGCTCTCTTCCGTTGCTCCTTCCACAGGTACCTTAGGTATCAATGGGTTTCACAGTGGTATTACGATACCATGACAGCTTGCGCTTTGTCTGTTAGAGAAAGATAAATATTTTTCCTGGTGCTGGCTTCAAAAAATATCTATCAAACTCAATCGCAGACCATAATTCTGCCACCAACACTGTCATCCACTCACAATAGTCTTTAATCATTAACTTAAAGATGAATAACATTGTATTTGATCGTTCTAGATATTTTCACTGCTTTTTCATTTTCATTTTGATAATTATTCTTATTTTGTTGTTGTTTTAATACCTCATATGCGCGCGTATCATCATCCGCTCTCAATTAATTCATGTCAATTCACAAAAAGCAATTTGACAGTACCTTGATGTACGACATGACGCCAAAGTGTCTTGAAAAATTCCCTGTAATTATTTACAGTGAGTGAATGAATGAACCGCACAACCGCACAGATATAAATTAAGTAAGAATGCCACACATCGGCCAGTCATTCAGTTCATCCTCAATATATGTCAGGCGATGAAAATTTGTTAAAAAGGCATGAAAATGATGTTATTAATATTTTTTACGTCCGAAAAAGTGCCACAATGAAAAATTTTCTGTTCAACACCTCCTTCGTCATAGCAAAACAATAATAACAAGACATTAATAACCAGGCAGATGTGTTATATCAACCATTAAAAAATTTACTTTTTTTCACGTTTTTTTCATCTTTAAAAGATTTTCGGTGATGAAAATGATGAAAATCGTTGATTTATTTAGGGAATTAAGCGCTTTGTTGGGTAAGCGATTAGTAATAGATTGTCAAACAGCTGTCTGGAGCAGTAATGCGCAACCTTATTACAGCACACTTTTGTGGTTAGCCTCGACTGAAACTGCATACGGCATAGGCGTACATCTCAAACTCTTTAGCACACAGGCTACCAAGGGCACACAGATTGCCACTGGTCTAACTAAAACAAGAAGACTGATAAGAAGCTTAATAAAAAATAACGGTCAAAATATTTTTGAAAAATTTAGATCAAACATTTTTTGAAAAATAATGGTCGAATTTTGTTGAAAAATAATGACCAAATTTTGTTGAAAAATAACGGTCAAATAAGAATTTTGGCATAAAAAATCAATCAAATATTTTGAGAGTTAACGGCCAAATTTTTTTTTAAAATAACTGTCAAATTTATTTTGAAAAATAACGGTCAAATTTATTTTAAAAAATAACTGTCAAATGTTTTTGAAATATAACGGTTGAAGTTATTTTGAAAAGAAACGGTCAAAAAAGCTTTGGAATAAAAATCGATAAAATTTTTTGAAAACTAACGGTCAATTTATTTTTGAAAATAAACGGCCTTAAAATATTCAAATCTTGGACGAGGGGAAATTTTTCAAAGTGTTTTGTAATTACCCTGAATTTACGTTATAAGCCAGTGGCTTATCGGAAGAAAAAAGTTTTCAAAATCGTAAAAAAAGGCTTAATAGCGAGTAATGGCTTAAAAAATAACGACATTAAAATTTATTAATTTTTTCTGGAGTCCTTATAGATTGTTCATAATGGAATATGTCATTTAAAATCGGAAAATTTGTTTTATCTAGTTTAATTAATGACTTTTTGGTAGTGGCTTATTAACGGATACAAAATTTTTCCAGAGTCAAATTTCTTTACTAAGCCAGTGGCTTAGTAACGAGTAGTGGCTTATAACGTAAATTCAGGGTAAATTGAAAATTTCGTAGAAAAATTATTAATTAAAGTATTTAGAGATAGTTTTAAGCTACTGGATCAAGTGATAAACCAAGTGTTCAATAAAACGGAGCTAAAGCTTCAAATCCAAGCTCTCTACGATGTCTGGTTGCTGAGATATAAGCTTTCAATTCCAGGATTGAATTGTATGTAAATTAAGGACCAATTACCAGTTTCAGTGCATTTAATTCTGCGGGATTGAAACACTTACTGAGATCTCAGATCTTATCAAGCCAGCCAGTTAACCGGTCAAAGTGACATTAAAGCCGTCATTTTCTTTCAAAAAATGCAATAAGAAAATTTGATGAATTCGAACGAAAATTAATAGAAGTTAATGAACTCATCTCACCGTAAACATTTGTGCTGGATATGAGGAAAAATTTTTGAGATATACATTATGCTTCATAACACGTCAATCTTCTTGTTTTCGTCTTGGTTAAATTGTTTACGTGAATTATTTAAAGATTCTTTTTTTTTTATTAAACAGCAATGAATTATGAATGAATTCGGATAGGAATATTTATTGGAAGTGCCATACGCAAGTGAATTTAAAGAAAAATTCACTAAATATTATTTGTGAATCTTTTGTGCATGTCAATAATTCTGTCATCATGTTCAATTTGCATGCACTATATGAATTTTAATGAACAATTACTGCTAAGAACAGTGGTGGACAACCTGTGTGGCGTGGCACACTTGGCATGAATCTAGGAAATGAAATGAATCAAGGGCGTACCCATAGAGGGCCATTGGGAGGCTCCGGCCCACCCTCTTAGAATTAAAAATCCGTTTTTTTTTGTAACGTATTTTTTATTTTTAAATTTTTTTTTTGCTTTTTTTAAAAAAAGGTCATTGTAAAATTTTCAGACTACACCACTGCCATGAATCGTACGCCGCGTGCGGTTTTTGTCGAAAGTGTACCACGACACACAGGTTGCCCACAACTGACTAACAATAATTAAATTATTTCAAAGTTTATAAAATTTTATTCACTTATTTTGGCGCCAAAAACATTTTATGCATTAAATATTTTAATTTCTTGCAGTATATAAAGTCAATGTCATGAAAATAAATGTCGTCTTGTGAATATTTTACTTCTAATTTGCATTTTGTCATTCTAAAGCATTGCATTTGATGTGATTTATTTAAAGTTTTACAGCATAAAAAAGTGAGTGTTGGAAATGAATGGATTAATTAATTTTCTTTGGAAAATAGTTGTTTTCCCCTTGTTTTTGAATGAGGGGTAAGCTACTTAATATAGTAAGTAATGCTTAGAATATTTGGAAAACTAGTAAATATAGGAACTTATAGGTTCCTTGGTTCCATTGCTTAATAACGGAGGAACGGGCCAAAATGGCGATTTTCCGCGTCATACTAAGTGAACAGCCCCTTTCAGTACAGGGGACTAACAACCATAAAAAGGAGAATCGGCTGTTATAATTGCATCCGAATTTGAATCAAAACTCGAAGCTAACTTAGATTTTGTGCTGAAAAATCAACTCTAATCTTTACAAAATTCGAGTTGACTCTGAACTCTTGTTTAAATATAAAACAACCGTTAACTTATTCTCAAAAATGGCATTCAAAATCTGGACTTTATACAGATGGAATCTGGGTTAGATTCAGTATTAAGGTGTTAAAATGACTAATGGCAAAGTCAGAGAATTCAAATTTTACATGGAAATGCGTAGTTGCCTCCCCCTTCTCCAAAGTATTCCATAATTTCCAAACAATCCCCAGGATTTTTTCAATTCAAAGATTCCAAAACAATCCCAAACATTCCAAATCTTCCTACACGTTAAAAATCAGGACAAACTAATATGGCACGTATTGCTCTATATTCATCTCATTTAAAGCTGCTTATAGTTAATATCGAATCTTCCATACATCCAAAAACAACGAAACAGTTATCCCGTTACCCATATCGACAGTTTCAATATCGATACTTGATACTTAATCCGATGCTTATTCTCTCTTGAGAAGGAATGCTTGTGACTCCTACATACGTTGGGGATTGTAAGTTAATGATGGCTGTTGAAGGTTTGTAGTTGTAGACCCCTTGACTGCTTGTTTGTAGAAATATCTTAAGATTCACCAGAAGTAAGCGTAGGGTTGGGTGGGTTTGAGGATTTGGGGTTTTTGGAGGATTTGAAGGGATTAAGGGGTTCAGATGAGTTTGGAGGTTCGGTGGGTTCGGCAGGTTTCAAAGGTGTGGATATGTTTGGAGAGTACAGATGGATTTGGCGGGTTTGGGAGGTTCAAATAGGTGTTGCAAATTTGACGGGATTAAGGGGTGTAGATGGGTGTGGCGGGTTTTGGGGGTTTGAGGATTTGGCGGGACAGGGGGGTTCAGATGAGTTTGGAGGTTGTGCGGGATTGGGGAGTTCAGATGGGTTTGGGGAGTTCAGTTGGGAGGTTCAGATAGGTGTGGCGGGTTCGGGGTTTGGTGGGGGTGCAGATAAATTTAGTAGTTTGGCAGTTTGGCGTGGTTTGGAGGGTTTGGCGGATTTGGTGGGTTCAGATGGGTTTGGAGGTTTGACGGGTTTGAATGTGTGACGGGTTTGGGAGTTCAGATGAGTTTGGCAGCTTGGCGTGGTTTCGAGGGTTTTGACGGGTTTGGAAGCTTTGGAGGGGTTTAGATGAGTTTGGGGTGTGGTTCTTCAATTCCAAAGAGAAAATCCCAGTCCATTTCCAAAATTCGATCACATACAAAAATTTCTGGACCCGTCCCCTTCTAACCTCATTTATGCTAAACCCCTTTATTCATTTCGCATAATCCAAGTTATAAAATTTATACTAGTCTCATTAATAAAAATCAGTAGCTGATGGAGCAAATCAAGACACATTAATCAGTCTTTAAACAGTCTCTGTTGTTTAACTGTTTGTATAAATTATTCAATTTTATTCGCATTTTATTCAACATCTCAGATATCCAAGCATACATAAATAAATACATAAAACGAGGTGGAATGTTGCCGATGCTCATTTTAGGATTTTTTTTTTAATGTAAATTTGTGCTGCAAACGAGTGAGCAATAAAACGTGCTAATAAATTCAAGTAACAACATCATATAAAAAAAACTAGCAGAGCAATTTCTCTCAAAAGGTGTCAAGTAATCAGTCGCTAACCATAATTCAATTCAATTCATTTCTTACTTAGTTTTCTAAAATAAAATAGACATTTGATGGCGATATATCGCATATGACACGAATCGCATACGAAAAAGTTGAAGTAAAAAAAGTTTGAAATGAAAAAATACGTGAGAATAATTTTCAATCACTTTCAATTATCTTTGATGCATATTTGCTGTAAAAAATATGAAAAAAGGTAAAAAATATGTTTTTTGACATTAAAAATTTTTAAAAATATTTGATATTTTTCAACTTTTTTAAAGATTTCAAATTTGAATTTTTTTTAAAAATCATTAAAAATTTAAATTGTGCAATTTCAAAAAACTGAAAAATTTGAAATCATGAAATATTTAAAAGATTTGAAAACATTTTTTGAAATTTGAAAATTACACAATTTTTAAAAATTCGAAAAAATTAAAAAATTCGTATCCAAAAGTTTGACAATTTGATAAATTTTCAAAATGTGACAAAATTTAAAAATTTCAAATCAAATTTTGATTAAAATTTCAAAAATTCAATAAAATCTTTAAAAACTCAAATTGTGTTTGAACTTTTAAAATTCGAAAATTTACTTTCCGTTATAAATTTGAAAGACAAGAATTTAAAATTCGCATTTGAGACTATTGAGAAATTTAAAAAAAATTTCATTTTTAACTTTTAAATTCGAATTTAAAAATTAATGAAAAAATTCGTAAATGTTCAAAAATTTTACAAAGTTTACGTATTTGAAATTTGGTAGCATTCAAAAATTTAAAAACCTTTAAAAATCTTACAAAATGTAAAAAATTTTTAAAACTTAAAAAATAAAATTAAAAATTGAAAAAATTGAAAGTTCAAAAAAAACATTTTAAAATTTAAAAAAAAAGAAAAGTTCTAAAATTTCTTAAACTAGAAAAAATTGAAAAAAAATTGAATAGACCGCTAAAAACACGAAATAATTTTAAAAATTCGAAAACTTTAAAAAATTAAAAATTTAAAGTTTTAAAATACTCAATTCGGTAAAAATAATTAAGAATTTTTAAAAATTTGAAAATTTTTTAAACTTTTAAAATTCGAAAAAATCGAATATTAAAAAGCAATTGAATTTCTTAAATCAAAATTTCTAAAAATTTTGAATTTCTTAAATCAAAATTTCTAAAAATTTTGAATTTCTTAAATCAAAATTTCTAAAAATTTTAAATTTTTTAAAGTCATTAAAAATTAAAAAATCAAAAGACCGTTAAAAATTTAAAAATTTTTCAATCATTTCAAATGTCCACATCATGAGTTATTAAAAAGGTCAGCTTTCCACTCATATCCAATATATCACTTCATTCACCAAAAATATTCAATAGAATCTCAATGAATGAAGATGAAACACCTCAAATTGGGTTCATTTATGTGCTTCGAATTTAAACATAAATTGGCTATAAATATCTCATTAGGTATGAAAAATTTTATCAAAAATGAAAATTTCGTCAAAAAAAAGTTCGCAGTTGGTAGGACTTGAACCTACGCTCCCAGAGGGAATCTGATTTCTAGTCAGACGCCTTAACCGCTCGGCCACAACTGCATAAAATTACCGTTTTCATCACTTAAACAGTCAGGCTTATCACTTTTATCGGTTTGTTTTTCACTCAATTATAGAACCTCATAAAAAAATTTTGGTATTAATACTTACTTTATCACTACAATATTGTTTCCATGAAATTACTTTGTAAATATTTGAATGTTTTTTTTTTTTTCGCTCATGTCACATGCAACAATGAGAATCTGTTCCATCTTCCCATATGTTTCATACTACGTGTCAACTACATTCAGCAACGGCAAACAATGTGGGATATAGAAAAAAATGTGATAAAAATACACTCATTCTCATCTGAGTAAACAACAGGCTGGCTTGTTACAAAAATTCAATAATGTGAAATATTTGCTCTTTAATGTCTCGTGCCGCTTGTGAAATCGTGCATGAAATTTTATCTACTGACTTTGTTTTCCATTCTAATTAATTTGTATTATATTGTAAAATTCATTAAGTTAAGATGATAAGATGTATGACCCCCACCCTCCCCCCTCTCCTATTTTTGGAATAAATTCTTTATTTTGCTATGGTTTTTCGAGGCCAAAGTCCTGTAAACAACCCCTCAATGTTTGCGTTTGATAGAAATAATGTTCAAACCAATCCCCCTCCACTCGCGGTAATTTCTGGGCATTATACTTCTCCTTCTCCAGTCAAGGTGATGCGAGGATTTTTGTGAATCCAGACAAGATCAAACATTTTATATAATTTTATTAAAAATTCCGAATATTATAAAGAAGGGGGAATGGGGAGAGTTCAAAATCGGATCGACTCAAGTCAATTTCTAAATCCTAGAGCCCGAAGTCAAGTCGACTGAAGTTGGCTTCCAAATCCTAGAGCTCCAAGTCGAATTGAATCAAATCAGTGACCAAATACCAAAACTCGAAGTTGAGTCGACTTAAATCAGTTTCGAGCTCAGAGATGTGGGAAGCCAAAGTCTCACTCCGACGCTGACCAAATGTCAAGTGTAAACCTTCTAGTGGTATCCACTGATGCTTCTAAATACATAATAATTACTTTAAAGGATAGAATTAAAGACTATCGAAATCACATCGTCTGTAGGGTGGCAGCCTTACAATCAGACTAGATATTAAAGTGGGCGGGAAAGTCTCGTCTCGTTCCGAATCTCGAAAACTGTCTGAATGGAATTTCGGGAAAAGTCTGAAAGGTAGCCACAATCAGACAAGGGATGGTAAAGTTTACAACCGACACTTTCCGAAATCAACATCGCCAAAGAAAGCAACAGAAGGTAAAAAGGATAATATAAGAAATTCGGAAGATAGAATCTAATTGCATCTCTACTCTGACACTTACATGTCTTAAGAATGTTGTTCAGTTTTTATACTAAACCTTATTTCCTCTCAAAGCATTTCTCTAACATTTGTGGCATAGGCAATATTTACGTATGTTGCGGTATTGAGTGGTGCCACTTCAAACAGTAATATCTAGAAAATTATGTGGTTTGCATCGTTGGTAATATTCAAGATGAAGGTTAACATCATGTGGAAATGATTTAAACTTTATATTTTATATTCTCATATCAAATATCAAGTTCTTGTAAGTTGATGTGTAAGTGACATTTTCATTTGAAAGAATGCAAAAATAACTGTTAAGATGACAATGTTGACAGCCTTTTGTGCTGCCGCTCTTCAGAAATATTTGGAAATGAAATGTTTCCCTTCGTCAAAAAATACAATAAAAAAATAACTTTTAAATCAGCCACAACTCCATCTTCTTCCTTATCTTCATCTTCAATTAAGGAACTATAGAAGTTTTCAGTTCCGAGTGACACAAATGAAGAAGGCTGTGCTTAAGTTCCTCTATTGACACTGAATGGAACCAGCCTCATATGAAATCACTTACTTAATTCTTACTTCCTTGGCTGGGGCGCACGAGAGCCCATTGCCGAGCGTACGGAATGTGTGAAGACAGCTCTATCCTTTGAAACCTTCTGCCAGTTCGGAATATTAAGGACTATAGTGTCCTTTTCAACAACATCCAATCCAGTAATTCTTCGGTCTTCCTCGTGATCTCTTGTCATCCACAAAGTCTAAAGTAGTTACATTAGAAACCGGGGCGTCTGAATACATGACTCATCTCAAGCGATTCGCACGTATTCATATGGATTCATATGGATTCATATGGAATAAAAGCTGACAAGTGGATGCCACATCCCGAGCGACACTCTTTTGATAATATCAAAAGGAAGCCAGCCTACATATAAATCCCTGTGGAGGGCGACAGTTTTACGGACGCTCCACGGAAGCGGCTTCCAGTAACAAATTAAAGAGCTTTTACGGAGTCCTTAAAGACCTATCGCGTACTTTCTTCGTATGTGTCGATCGGGCACATTTTTCATTGTACTCTAATTTTTCACTCATTGCACGCGCCAATATTTTCAAGCTACTTAACTTAATAAGCATATAATCCACATAAAACTTCCAAAAAATCGCTCATAATTAATAATACACGAAGAATTTGATGTTTTGCTGTATGAAATGCCAAATATTTCAACTTCTCTTAACGTGGGTTATCCAAAATATCATAAAGCTTCCTGCAAACAGCCTCAAACAACTTTACTTTGAAATAAATTTTTTTCAATCTAACAATTATCAATAAATGTTTCTCTGTTCAAATATTTGGGTCTAATATGTACATGTGCAGCATCATACCTACACACTTTTATGAAGGCACAAAAGGAAACATATTCTCAGAAATCCGGCTAATCATAAGAACATTGTAACTTTTTAAAATGAAATGATTTAGAGACGTGCCATAAATAATAAAATTTTGTAAGGCATTTGTCAGAATTTCAAGGAAGTTACAAAGTACTCACTTTAAGTATTGAAATGTTTGTAGGAGTAGCTTAGCATTATGAATAATCCTAATGGATTCCTATAAAATGAGTCTCAGCAGTTGAGTGGTGGTTGGAGGGTCGGCCAGTCAATCTTAACATCACATGCTCGATTCCGGTGAAGGCCTAATACACTTTTTGGTACGATTTCTCAGAATTGAGGGAAAGGACATCGTAATCCCTAACAGACAGGCAATGCTCTCATTCAATATAATTGAGTATGTTCGATATTGTTCATGATTATGATTCTTGTACGATGCCATCAGTAGCCGAAATGGTAGAGCGTTGACCTTACGTGCAAAAGGTCCTGGGTTCAATTCCCACGGTTTGAGAATGACTGCTTTTGATAATTTTACTGTAAAATCAAATATGTCGCTCTTTTCTCTTTGGTGGTCGTGCAGATCAGTTGTGATCCATGTCTTTCCTCTGATGCCACCTGAAACTGGCCTTATCGCTGTCTTTCGCTTGCCAGTTTCTAATAGCGGATGCAATACTGTGACTATTTTGGCTCTTTACCTAGGAGAAGACTTTTGTTGATAAATGCATTAAAAGCTAAGCACCCCATCCAATAATGACATCAAAAATCTTTTACATCTAGTCATCAAGTCCCAATTCCAATTTCTAAGAAACAATGTCACTCCAATTCCTACGATCGTAAACAAAAAAACATTCCAAATTGTCATCAAAATCATAATCACATATTTCACAGACAAGAGCACTAAGAACAGTCAAGACAATGAAGATTATAATTCTGAGTATGACAAAGCCTTATCATGACATAAAAAAGAATTAAGGTTGAATGTGTTTGCATTAGTATTCAGCACAATATCAATAATAAGATGCGTTAACATATTGGTATCGTCGTCGGTAAATTTACATTCGTATTATTCCCACCATTCATCTTATGCTACCCCCACCCCAGCTGCAGACACAGTTTTCTTATTGGACATACATAATAAATCTTTCATAAAAACTGTTGAAGGAAATGGAAGAGACAAACAAAGGACAAAAAAAGCGATTAAGGATGCTGGAATTGGGTCAAATGCCATCCGACTTTGCTCCAATTTCATTCCCGACCGTATGTTTTGGTCGCTTTGGGATTTCTGCATTTGAACTACATTTTTTTTCGTCGTCATGTCCTATGATTCATAGTTTACGTTCCTGAATGGAGATTAACAGTGGATGATATAAAATCATGATGAAACTGTCTTTGACTTCAAAAAGAACATAACTCACTTTTTTACTTCTTTTTATATCCTCTAAAGACATGACACTTACATTAAATCTGATTTATAGTATAATACAGTCTTGGGCAACCTGTGTGCTGCGGTCCACAAGTGCCTCATGTCACACAGCCTCTTGGAAGTTCTATGAACCGTATATTTTGTACGGTTTCGATATAGTCCCATCACCAAGGTGTACCGCGTCACACAGATTCCCCACCCCTGCCATAAGATGTTGTTATTGAGATAATAAATACATTTAAGGAAATGCAAGGGAATGATATATCCTGATTTTCGTCGTAATTAAATTTGAAAATATGGTGACAATTACCACAAAACCGTGCGTAATGTTGTGCTGTATATCATCATCTTAATCATGCATATTTTTACGACCTTTTTTCATTTAAACAATTTCTTATTCATCTCCTTCTTCCTTATCCTCACTTAGATAAGTTGGAAATAAAATTTATTATACCATTTAGGAAAAGATAAATGATAGGGATTCGCACCTAATTTATGACAGTAACACTCAACATGATGTGAAAATGATTTTATTGATAACGAACAATTATCAAATTTTGTGGGAATTTTACTGAAGGCATGAGATTTTTGCTGTATGTTTATGGAAATTAGAAGTTTTTCAGGGTGGAGGTTTCTTCATTTAGCTACTTGTATTTCTAGTTCTAAGGACAACTTAACTGCATTTAGACGACAGTATGATAGTTACATGACTGCTTCTGAGGACCACTAAAATCGGATCTAGACTGCAGTAGTCATCCTTAGAACTAGACATACTACTTGCCTAATAAAGATTATCGTACAATTTGACAAATATTAAATTCAAAGGTCAAAATTTATTTTGAAAAAATTAACGGTCAAAAAATATTTGAACTTGTAACTGACAAAAAATATTTGAAATCAGAGGTCGAAGTCGACTTCGGTTCGGTAAAAACCGATTAAAATTTAACATGAAATTGATTTCTGCTGGCACTTGTGAAGTATAATATTTCATACAAATTTCAATCAGTTATTCAGAAAAATTTAACGTTAAAAAATATTTGGAAAATTAACGGTCAAAATATATTCAAAAATATTTAACGGCCAAAAATATTCAAAATTCTAACTAAAGTTTCCAAAAATCAGCAAAAAATACCACAACATAGAAATTACGCAGTTGGTAGGACTTGAACCTACGCTCCCAGAGGGAATCTGATTTCTAGTCAGACGCCTTAACCACTCGGCCACAACTGCTTAATATTTCACTGAGTAACTACTGAACAAAACCGCAAATTCTGTTTATCGAATTTGAATATGAAGAGGATAAAAAAAATAATTCACAAGTTTTAATTTTGTATGAAATTCGCTCATAAAGAAAATTAAGTACATTTTCGTGTAGAAAAAGTAGCACGACCAAGTGTTACATCAGCAAATTGCTTATAAAAATTTTAAAATAGATATGTACTTCCTGCTCCACGGGGTAGATGACTATGTTGATGATTTTCATCATTAGTACGAGAATGATGCTCAAGATTAGAAATGGATAGACTGTCTTGGAAGATTTGTTAGAATTCATAAGTAGGAAACAAAGCATCAATTCGAGTCGGACCCGAGTCAATTCAGTTCGGACCCGAGTCTATCCGAATTGACCCGAGTCGATCCGAATTGACCCGAGTCTATCCGAATTGACCCGAGTCTATCCGAATTGACCCGAGTCTATCCGAATTGACTCGAGTCGATCCGAATTGACCCGAGTCTATCCGAATTGATCCGAGACTATTCGAATTGACCCGAGTCTATCCGACTTGACCCAAGTCTATCCGAATTGACCCGAAATTATCCGAATTGACCCAAATTGACCCAAATCGATCAAAATTGATTCAAGTCAGGCCAAGTCGACTCCACTTCGAGTTTTGATAGATATTACAGTATTTTCCAAGCTTTTTTGTGTCACGCCACATTTTGGTGTTAAGCAAAGTCCAAAACAGCACATGTCATGCGGTTAACCGTGTGACATGTCATGTGCCATTTCCAAAATGACATTAGAATTTAAAAAATTCAGCAAAATTTGCTTTTCTTCAATAAAAGAAGTCAGCACCTCCCCCCTTTGAATTATTCCTTTATATAATCTACCATTAGTCCATATTACAGTCTTCAATATAAGCTAAATTATCATGGGAACAGATTACATCAGCTATCATTAGGATTATTTTCTCAGCACATGTAATTGTGCTAGCATGATCCATTGAAGCATTATGCATATTCATCAAGATAATCAATACCTTTAGTCATAAGAAAATTAAATTTGAGATAAATGTACCCCACGATCCTTATTATGCTGTGAGATTTAAGACAGCATTTCAAAAGCCTACCACATTTTCGAAAAATTTTATACACAATCAAGGTTAAAGTGCCAATGTCAATCAAAAAAATATTTTCATGTCAATCACAAATTGGAATTATTTTCATACTTCCGGGGTGTATTTAGGGTGGTGAGAGTGGTTTGGGGTCAAATGTTACTCAAATGATTCCAAAACATCCCAAAACTCTCATTTTGCAATCCATTTGCTCAACTACCCCATATCATGTCTCAAGCCACACCCACCACATACCCGCCACCCTTGTCCCTCCCTTCACCCCTGGTCATACCTCATCATGATTTTGTGGGAAATGAGGAGATTACAAACTTTAAGGAGATTATAAAAGATTTAGAACTGGATGTAAGAAGAAAAGTGAAGAATAAATTGTCGAAATCATGGCTTTATATTAATGCCTACACATCATTTTTTCAAGTCTTCGTATAAACTGCAAAAGATGAAATTCAAGATGAAAATGCTTGAAATATTTTTTTAATGCTGTTGTGTTTGGGGTTCGTTCAGTTGTAATGTAACGCTCTTGGGTTCAAAGAGGTGGGCCAATAGAGATGGGTTCATATGAGCCCTTAGGTGAGTGACCCTTAGGCTTCATATGAGCCCTTGGGTGAGTGACCTCTAGGGTTCATATGAGCCTTTAGGTGAATAGCCCTTAGGTGAATGAGGAAGACCCTCTTGTTCAAAGAGAGACGAAAAGTCGATTGTTTGCCGCACGTTATTGGTGAATGAACCCTTTGGTAAATTATGAGTAGGTGTAGGAGCTGGGGTATATTGGATTGAGTTACGATAACGTCAAGACTCGACTGTCCAGACTCGATCAAATTGTTACTAGAATTCAGGATAATTTGACATTTTTGACACCCACGCCAATTCCTGCTTAACAAAATCTAACATAAGTTAGTACACCCCCAGTTATATTTACATAACTTCCGCATGACAATCTTACTTCTGTCTGCTATATTATTCATGTAAAGCGTCTGAGCTTCTACTTAATACGAAAATAAAAGCTGCAATAAATTTACTCGTCATTCATGTCTATACTTGTCAAGACATAAAACATTCAGTCAGATTTTTCATCTTCTTCCTTAAATCCAACGTGTTAACACATGAATATGTGAATACTCTTGAATTATTCATTCAGTTACATGCCTTACTTGAGTAGAAATCTTATTCGTTTTTCTAATTTAGAAAAGTAAACTCACTGGGGTGCTCTACAGAGCATATACATGAGATAATAATAAGAAAAGTCTTTCAATTTAAGAAATTAAATTTTTTTTTTTTTTGGTTCCTTTTGTAAATGTTTGGAATTAAGGAAGGCGGAAAGTTATTTGAAGTTTTGTAGCACGTGTTTGAAAAATTTGCTGGCTGGATTCTTTGTAAAGGTCTTTGGTTAGGTTTCAAATACTAGCACTTTATCGTCGGTCAGGTGCTCTTCTCATCCTCAGATGCCTTTCCATCCTACAAAAAGCAATGACTAAGTTAAAAAAAATTAAATTATTAGCTTAAAGAGAATTAAGTCACTAAGAATTCCGAAAGTTTACTCAAAGTGAGAATCGAACTCATAACCTCTTATACTGATCTAGTATTCTGCAAACTAGATTAAAATTTTGACTCAATAGAGTTGAACAGAACTTACATGTTAATGAAATACACAATACTTGAATTTCTAATCCAATGGTGGGTAACGTTTTTTTTCGTGGAAAACCTTGGTCGTTAGCCTCGATCGAAAGGTTCATGGCATTAGAAATAATATTTGCCGGCACACTAATGTGCTGCGGGATCCAAGTTGTCATTCACTGCTCTATTTCGTCCAAAAGTTGGACAAAATTCAGTCATTTGGAGATGATCTCTGGAGCCGGTTTCTCCGATTAAGTTACGAAATGGTATTGTATATATTAGTACGGGACAGGTACTTTGCCATATCAGGTGTACTCCTCCGTTCCGTACCACCATCACCGATGAAATTGGCACATGCAACTCGTAAAATTTATAATATAAACAAAGGGATCTTTTCCAATTTCCAAGAGTCAGGCACTCCAGTGGTAAAATACTCTACTTACTGTACTTTCATATAAATTCAATAAGTACAATAAGTACAGTACTGTACTTTTGGAGTGTCTGACTCTTGCCAATTTCTTAAAGACAACATTCAATGGGCTCTTCAAGCTCAATCTCAAGAAGATTTGATTTCATTAAAATATGTCTCTAAGGACATTCAAATTTATAACAAAATAATGAAATGATCAACCTTTTGCTTATCATTATGGAAGATATTTTTCAAAAAATATAAATTGAGTTACAAAGTAGATTGTTGGTAACCAAATCAATAACAATAAGTACGAAATCCTGTGTAACTCAAAAAAGTGTCATTGCTGTCCGTATTGAGGCTGAACATTTTTTGACACAGATTTAGAGACCATTCTGTAGTTCAGTGGTGGTCAACTTGTATGATGCGGCACAAAAATTGGTTCTCAAGCATTTTAAGAATGCCTTGAACCGTACAAAATGTATGGTTTTGGTCGAGGCTCACCACTGTCCTTCTACTGACAGCAACATAGACAGATTGAACAAAACGAAACTCTTTTTATTGTGGTTATGTTCCGAAAAGAAACTTGAGATCCCATGACGCAAAAAAGATATAAAAGAATTTAATATAAAATGATCTGTTCATTGCTCTTTTTACTACCCTCGTGACTAGTTTCGCATGCTTCTGGCAAAATTTCTTTTTAGCGCATTTTTGAAATTTTTTTCAAAAAGGTAGCTTAATAAGACACTTTGTTCGTTCGTGTGTTCGTTTGTTCGGCTGGAACGCGAGATCTCGAAAACTAGACATCGTAGAGAGCTCTGGTTTGTTTTAATAGCTTATTATCTTAAAGAGAATTCTATCGAGTTATTGGGTTATCGGTCATTTAGAAGTTTCAAATCAACGCATAAATACTATAATTAACAGTTTTTCATTTTCAAATACAACAACAACAAAAACAACAACACGTTTTTTCATTGTTTTACAGTGTTTTTCAATGTTTGTCGATGTTTTTTCAGTGTTTACTGAACAATGTTTGAATTTTTTTTTACCGTTATGAGTTTTGAATTATGAAAATCCGTTAAATGATTAAGGGGCCGTTCACTTATTACGTTCGCTTTTTAGGGGGGAGGGGGGGTCTAGGATTTTGTAACAGCCTCAACCAAAAAATTTTTTTTGTAACGACATTTTGTAACGAGGGGGGAGGGGGGTCTAGAAATTCGTTTTTTTGCGTAACGTAATAAGTGAACGGCCCCTAAGTTCTTAAATTTGTGGAAGTTTTATATGGATCTTGTTTTAAGATCTGAAAGTTACTTGGATCTTACTGGATCTTGGTTTTTAGGTTTGGAAGTGACTTGAAGTACTTTTGGAGTGTCTGACCCTTGCCAATTTCTTAAAGACATCTTACTGGATCTTGTGTTTTAGTTCTGGAAGTGAACTGGATCTTACTGGATCTTGTTTTTGAGGTCTGGAAGTGACTTATTAATCAATTACTGGGACAAAAATGCGCTTAAGTCCCTCGATCAATAACACGAGGACTTTTGTAATTTTTTTATTCATTTAATGTTATTTTTTGCTGAGCTTTTTTTTTGAGAAAATTGATACTGATTTGAAATTTAAAGGTTTGTTGTAGGCGTTTAAATAACTTTTGGAAGACCGAAGTTCACTTCGAGCTTGTTGAAATCTCACTTCTGTGATTTGGAAATGAAGGAACTTACAAGTCCCTATAGGGCAATTAATAATAAGCGGATGAAATGTTTATGAATGTAACTTTTATAGTAGGAATGTCGGAAACAGACTCAATATATTCCAGAAAGCACATGGCATAGAAATTGGTGAAATCTGGCATCGGACCAGCATTACTCTGGGCTTCATCCGGATTTAAGGTTTGTCGAAGTCTCGGTCTTGACAAATTCTCGGTAAGTCTCGATCTAGGTCTCGGCATCAGGAACCCTTATCCAGATTTGATTAAGTCTGGCCTTAAACCGGAATCTAGACAGCCTATCAAAGCCATTTCTCTGTCATGTGCTTTCTGGGTTTACAAGAAGGGGCCATCAACTTTGTATAAAAGGGGAAAATCAACTGATTCCAGTTGCAAAAACAATTTGATATATTCTAGAATTCGGCCAGAACTGCATGCCTGCAGACAAATAACTATGGTTTCCAAAAATGTAAATTTTTCCGGGAATTCCAAATTTCAAATTGTTCAAATTTTGTCAATTTTTCTCCAAAAAAAGTTCTATAATTTTTAGTAAAAATTAACCGGGAATATCCCCGTTCCCGAATGTCATTCCCATTCACGTTCCCAATTCCCGAAATTTCTCGAGAACGGAAATTCTGGAATCCATACAAAAAATGGTAGCCTCTAGCTTTAGAAGAACTATAAAGTACAGTCGAAAAGTGCAGGCCAGGATGCAAGCCTTCAGTTTTTGCTTCTTTCTTGACAAAGACGCACGAAGACCCATTGCCGCATTTAGAGTTTGTCTAACGCTCTTCAGCCTCCCCTACCCAAATACCTACTTCCATCTCTTTGCGGTGCATTCTTGGCTTTGTCAAACCGCTTAAGTGGTGCGGTTCTAATGGAGCAGGATAGTTTGAGTCAGGGTTTGATTGTAAGGTCTAACGAGTCCACTCTCATAAAGCAATCTATAGCTACGACACCTATGTAAGATCTCTGTAAACTAGTTTAAAAATCCATTAACTCTTCCTAACAACACCCACATGTCACTGCTAACAAATGACAATATGAAACAATGTTAAGCATGATAAAGGTCATGAACAAGAGAGTATTATCAATCAGATTTAAAAGTTCGATTAAATCTGACACGACTGAGTTCATCTCTTCTATCTAAATCTCATCATAAATGTCGTAATTCCATACAAATCTAATTCAAACAGTTCAAAAAGAAGAGAAAATTTTCAATTTAATTTAAATCATTTTATGGATGAATATTGTTAAGAATGAACGATACGTACGATACATCCAACAAAACACTGTAAGCAAAGCACAAACAAATATTTTGCTCGGGGGATGCATTCTTTATGTTTGCTTAAATGCTTGATAATCATTTTAATTTTCTATTTCTTTTTTACAGACAGAACAATTTACAGTTTTGTGGATACTCTTTGCTGTGATTGTGTTAGGAAATAGTGCAGTTCTTGTCACTTTATATCTAAATAAACGAAAATCAAGGATGAATTTTTTTATTAAGCAACTAGCTATTGCAGGTAATTACAATCTTAAGCAACTGCAATTGAAATTTTTTATGTCCATCTTTCTGTCCCTTACAGATCTCTGTGTTGGCTTGCTCAACGTTATGGTCGATATAATATGGAGATTTACAGTTACATGGGAAGCAGGAAATCTTGCATGCAAATTTATAAAATTTATGCAAGCTCTAGTCACTTATGCATCGACCTATGTACTTGTGGCTCTCAGCATTGACCGCTATGACGCTATTACACATCCGATGAATTTTTCCAATTGCTGTACGTTCTATGTAGTTTTAAGAGAATTATTCAATATTTTATATATGATTTTTATGAAGAAAGATGTGTTGGTTTGTCTGTAGTTTGTCCATCTGGTTGTTAGCTTAATGCTCAAAGGATTTCAAGTTTCCGCAAATTTGGTGGGACCAGTAAGTCGTGGACGTATTCCCTATTAAGCTGAATTTGGGGTTTTGAACTAAAGACTACTGAACTTACTTTCGGAATCATGTTGCGTTATACATCGGAACCATGTTCCGTTATACGACGGAACCATGCTCCGGTGTCGAGCTTGATTTACTACAAAAGGCCTTTCCAAAAGGTTTCATCACAATGTATCAACGAATTTTCCGTTTTTGTATCAACCAGACATTCTCTTAGAACCGTCCAACGCCCTGTTGCTTTTGGAGCTGCAGGACGTCTTTTTCCCTGTGGATTCCACGGATTTCATCCTAAGGCGGTTAAACAAACTTGTGTTTCTTCCCCGCAATAACATTTTAATGTGAATTGTTTATGCTTTTTCGATTTCAGTGTCTCGAAAGATTTTCAGGACGAGACTTTCCCGAGAAATCTTGGTCTCATTCCCAATATCGGAAAAGCATAAAATTAATGTCTAACTTTAAGTCTCTGCATATAAAAATACGTAGACGGGGAAGTTACAATGATTTTGAAAATGTGACAATTCTGGATGAAGGGGTTTCGTCAGGGATCAATACCAGGAGAATGACTAAAGTAACAAGTTTAGTATCATACCTGGATTATTAGCTTTAAATTCAGGGAATTTTTGGGATTTTCGTCCCGAAAAAATCTCATTATTGGAGGATTATGTCAAAATGAGACGAGATGGAGAATGGAGTTGATCCAAAATTCCCCTCTTGAACACGCTTTTTTGGCTTTAATCGAGGCTATAATGTTATACATTTGATGTTAGAAATCACAACAGAGAATCTGAACTTCAATATTATATTCCTACAACACCTCCAACGTATCCTCATGATGGATCTAGGATATGCTTTTGACTTTGTCTAGATTTTGCCTTTGGCTAGGTAAGCCTACAAGGAGGCAAATTTGTTTTCCTTTCAATAGGCAATGCCTGTGATAGATTTTTGCCTTTTATAGGAAATCGATAAGTGACAACTCTGTTCAGAGGCATAGGATTCGAACTATAGCCAATCTAACCTAATCTTATTATAAACCAATTCCTCGCCGATTATCAAATAGTAATTCTGTATAGCATTGAAAGTGAATAATGCGCCTATAGTAATCCTTACTCATCCTTACTATAGTAAAAATCCATTCACATGTTTTTTATGTTCATACTGTAATAAATTTAGTTTTTATTTTTTTGCTACCTCTAGGTTAAATATTCAATTAACAGCTCTCTATCTTTTCTCTATCTCTTCTTTTTTATTCACACATTGTCGATGTCTTGTGCATGGATAATGGATAATATAGGGAAACGTGCAAAATTGCTTGTAATATTTGCATGGTTTTTCAGTGGACTATTCTCAATACCTTTATTTATATTATATGAAGAAACTGTAATTCAGGGAGTAACACAATGTTGGATAGAATTAGGTGATTCATGGAGATGGCAGCTATATATGACATTAGTCGCAACATCACTTTTCTTCATTCCAGCTATTATCATAACATTATGTTATGCAATTATTGTTAAAACTATATGGGATAAGGGTACATATAAAGTGCCAAAGAAGGATCGTAAGAGTCGTAATCGATTAAGCTGTGATGAGGATGATAGAGGAAGTAGACGGGCGAGTTCCCGTGGTATTATACCACGTGCCAAAGTAAAAACAATAAAAATGACATTTGTGATAGTGATTGTATTTATAGCATGCTGGTCGCCATATATAGTATTCGATCTATTACAAGTATTTGATCAAATTCCAAAGACACAATCTAATATTGCAGTTGCAACATTTATACAGAGTCTAGCACCGCTCAATTCAGCAGCAAATCCTTTGATTTATTGTTTATTTTCAACGCAAGTCATGCGAACATTAAAGTAAGTACCAAAAATAGAAAATATTTCGATAATTTATCTTACTTTTTAAATCCCCTCCTAAATGTCACAGACGTACATCAGCTTACCGTTGGCTGTCAAAAGTATTTTGCTGTAAAGACCCTGGAGATCAGTCGTCTCATAAATATTTGAGAGGTCAAAGGACACTGACAAGCTCAACCGTAACAACATCATTGACTAATTCATCAGCACGTTCAGTATCTATACATCGGCCACATAAAGTTGTTAATTTTGATCGTCAGAGCACTATTATTGCTGACACAAACAGCAGATGATATTATAAAGAAACTGTATTCCTTTATGCTTAACTTTTTATTCAAATAAATAAGCTCTCTCTCTTTCCTATTGGATATCCAACATACATACATCATGTGTGTGTGGCATTGAGTAACAATGAAGTGTTTCTTTTGAAATTTTATGCTGTAAATCAGTGTTGTCTAAGCTGTTTTGGGTCGTGGGACACCTTGGTGGTATGCCTCGGCCAGAACCTCACACTTTATACAGTTCTTGACAATTCCAGAAGGTTTCGGCGACATACTAGTGTATCGCGAAGAGTGTGTCGCGACTAGTGTGTCGTGACTAGTGTGTCACGACAACACACAAGTGTGTCACAACAAAACACACTAGTGCGCCACATCACACAGTTTAGACAACACTGCTCAAACGAACGTAAAAGCGTTCGAAAAATAAGGAAAAAGTATAGCTAAGTACATGACAAAAAAGATTCTCATATCATGAACAGATGGAAACGTTCATTTGAAAAACTATAAGAATAAAGATAAGTAAGATAAAGATGATGATGGAGGCGCAAAGCATATACACCCACACATATATACAAAATGCTGCATGAATCTTTAATGTAAATACAAAAGGGGGTGGTGAATATCTTGTTATTGAGTTGGCTATGTTTGAAATTTATTTTTGGAAATTAAAATCAATTTTGAAAATTTGCTTAAAGCATTAAAATCTTTAAAGATAATTTCGAAATCAGATCAAAAATTCAGCAAAGAAATTTTAAAATTCAGTTTGCAATTTTGAATTCTTTTCTAAAATTTTTAAAGTCAATTCAAAAATTTCAGAGCTGAAGCTTATGAGAAAATCATGAGATCTGAAAAAATTGAAATTGAACACAAAAATTAGAAATTATTTTCTAAAGTTTGGAAAAATTGGTGAATCACATTTTCAAATTATGTTCAAAAATTTAAAAATTCACTTAAAAGCTCAAAACGTATTTTTAAAATTGAAACAAATTTTGAAAATTTGAAAAGAAATTCAAAAATTTGAAAACTAATTCAAAATTGATATTAAAATTTTGGAAAAATTTTTGAAGTTTTAATAAAAATATTCAAGAAATTTAAAATTAAATTCCAAAATTTCAAAAACATTTAAAAAATTTGAAGTTCAAAAAATATGAATTCGAAAAAAAATTTAAACAAAATTCAAAATTTTCCTAATTTAAAAATTTGAAAACCAAATCTAACATTTAAAGTTAAATTCAAAATTTTTTAATCACTTCCTATATTACCAATTCAAAAACTTGAAAATTGTTTTTAAAAAATTCAAAATTTTGTTTAAAATTTCAAAACTAAATTCTTAAACATAAAACCAAAATTCAAAAATATTATTAAAATTTCAAAGTCTACAAAAAAGTCTAAAAGTTTAAAAATCTTTAGAAAAATGAATTGATCAAAATAACTAGTTAAAAATTCAAAATTGTAAACTAAATTTTCAAATTTTATAAATTTTAAAAATTTTCAAAATTATTTAAAAAAATTTAAATCTTAGTTCTATAATTTGAAATTAACTTTAAAAAATTCCAAAATTTTTAAAAGATTTAATAATCGTAAAAATTTAAAAATTCTTAAAAAAAATCAGAAATAAAACTTCAAAAAGTTCACCACCCCTGAAAAACTTTATAAAATGCATAAAATGTGTAGAAAAAAAAAAGTTTTTTTGTATGAATAAATGAAATAAAAAAAAAATGTTTTATTTTCCTTCTTGTGTATTACAATATGGAACAAATAAACAGATCTAGATCAAAATTATCATTCTTGGCATTATTTTCTATTACAGTCAGTATGTACTGGAAATGAGTGGGAATTAAATGACCATAAAATTCTCTTACAGCATTAATTCACCCACATTCAACAGCTTAGCACTGAGGATTTAAACAGAATGTTAATTGCATTTTCCAATTTTTTTTCCAGCACTAACGTTTGAGAACTTGATCTGTAGCACGGAATGGCATACAAATAAGAGAAAATGAAAAACTTTTTCATACTTTTAATCAAAGCACTTTCTTTGATGCTTCTGATCCTGCTTGTTTTAAATGTTCAACTTTTTGTTTTTCAAGTGTACAGCTTCAAAGCTCGTCTGTGGCTTCATACGAAAACCTTCAAGTTCTTCCTCAATGATTTTAAATTTTTTTATTTTCAATTTAGGTCGCTCCAGTTCCTTCAACAATAATAATAAAAAAATCAACTTTTATAAATTAAATTAGCAGCATGAATCAGACATCGGAGCTGTAAGACCAGTTAGTATGAGAAATAATATAAAATTAATTATCAGAATATCAAGAAATGATTACAGAATCAAGAAAACAGCAGGCTGATTGTGTCATTAATTATATTAGTTTAGTGATAATGTCATTTAAAGGTTTGCATGTCTTTAGAAAATTACAACGTGTTTTCTTTGCTTCCATTTTAACATATGACATTAATTTTGTTGAAATTTTGGTAGAAACACATCATTTAACTTTGAATTTTGATTGATGAAGGTGGAAAGAAAATTTATTCAATTAAATTTCTGGAAATTTCCTGGAAGGCACACGACAACGGAATAGTCAAAAATCCGATTTCAGACCAGCGTGACTCAGGCTCTAAACCAGATTCGATGAAAATCTGGTTCCAATTCATCTTGATTCTGTCCCAAAGTCAAATTTATTTAGAATGGTTTTTCGGCCATTTTTACGCCGTGTGTTTTTCGGAAGGTTTGTTACATACCTGAATTATACTACAAACTGACAAGCTACAATTCCGGATGAGACACAACGAAGAAGTGGTCGAAAATCAGGTTTTAGACCAGTGTGCCTGTGATTAAGCAAGATTAGAAAATTCCAGCCTCATTGCAGCATGATCTGGGTTCCAGAATAGATTAGACGAACACCGACATCAGGCTAACGTGTCTCTGGTTCTAAGCTAGATTAGATGAAGAACAGTCCCAAACCAGAGATGTGCTTTTCGGGAGAGTTAACTACATGACTGGATCATACTATAAACAGACATGCTATGATCTCGCAATGACGAAGAAATAAGCGATAATCTGATTTAAGGCCAGAATTTATGAAAACTGGCTTTATTCCAGCGTGATTCTAGCTTCAGTCCAGAAAAGATGTAATCTAGTCTCATACTAGCGTGATTCTGACTTCAGTCTAAAAAAGATGAAGTCCGCTCAAAATGTAACGTAATTTTGGCTCCAATTCAGATTAGATGAGATCCAGCCTCGTGTCAAAGTCAAGTCAACCTCAGGCCAGTTTTCGATCATTTATACTACGTGTGCTTTCCGAGAATTACGACATTTCCCTAAAAATATCGAATAATTGACCAAAAGGTACGGAAATCCAAAATTCACTGAGCAACAAATTCACACAAACTTGTCAAATAAATTTCAAGCTATCATCTTTAATAATGATCCTTTCCAAGAATAAAAAGTGCCTATTTCGCATAAACATTTCCATTTAAGTTACAAGCAATAAATTTTGTAGAATATAAATAAAAACTTTGTTCAAGTACACAAGTTTGTACATCCAGTATTGAATTTTTAAAGCATACTTCAATTAAACTATAAGCCAATAGCAAATTAAAAAGTTGTGGATATAAACTTCAAGTATTTTTTAATTAACTGTATTACTCAATATTTTCGAACAAAAGGGGAGATAATCAACAGTTCTCGTCTAGTACTTTCTACTGACTTATAAAAAATAATACAAGAAATAAAAAGGTTTAAGAGATAAATCACTATGAGAAGACATAAGCTTCTGATCGAAACATCGAGCAAACATTTTGTTCGTCACATAAGAAATGGATATATCTATTTATGGGATATACTTTTGAACTTTCCGATATTTTTCATTTATGGAATCAATTAGGTGTGAGTTTCGCACCAATGAGCTTTGTTTTTGTAATTTATTTAAGCTGCTTTTTAGGGTTGATTACAAGAAATGTCAATGGACATGGAATTTACACTTAAATCTCAAGTATTCGTTTACTTGTTGCTTACCGCTCTTAGAGGAAGATGGGGGTGGGGATTGTCAAGCTGAAAATATCACTAATTTGTGTATTTCCTTGAAATTTCAATCTTAGCCATGATAAATCATGAAAGACCCAACTCTCATTTTATAGAACATTTACGTCCGAAAAGCACCAGCCGGTTAATCGATCCAAAATTTAACTTCAGGCAGGCATGAATCTGGCGTGGTATTAGATTTTAATCGAGTTCAAACCTAGTTAAAGTCACGTTAGCTTGATGTCTGCTTTAAATCGAATCCAGAATCAAATCCGCGTCAAAGCAGCCTGGTGTCTGATTTAAATCTAATCAGGAACTAATACAGGATTAAGCCTGCCTAATGGGAAGATTTAAATCGAATCATATACGAAATAAGTTGGCCTGGTGTTAGATTTAAATTGAATTTGATGCCAAGTCAGAGTCATGCTGACCTGGTTTCCGATTAAAATTGAATCTTGAACTACGAAACATTCACGACAACCTAGAACCGGATTATTGATCAATCAATCCGTTTGTGGTAGTCGGTACAAAAGAATTGGAAATTGAACTGCCCTGATTATTTTAATGGAAACTTAATGACATTTCTGGTCAATTCATTGCTGATAAGTTGTAGAAAAATTGCCTTTTTCTTTTCAATAAATTTAATTTCTATTAATTTACTATAAATCACATATGTATTTGAAATCTCATTGATAGAAACGTATTTTAATGGTGTAATTTACAGTCGTAGGTGTTTATAGATTAATAAGTTCGTCAATATATGGTGAAATGAATTAAAACACCATTTCAATGGAATTGAAGCAAAATGTAGCAATAGAAATGTGTGGTAAGTGAAATTATATATGGATATCCTTTTATTACTAATATCAATCACATGAAACCTTTCTTTTGGACAAAACATCGATTACATAATTAATTCCTATAGAAATTTGTTAACTTTAGTCCAATAACCATTTACAGTAATTGTCCATACTTTTTCTAGCCATTACTGACATTTACAATATTTGTGAATCTTTCGATTTTTTCCCATAAAATGTTAATTGGAAGTTTGGTGTTCATTAACTCCAGCAAAATAAAAATTAAGCGTTGGTGTTCATTAACTCCAAGTATTATAAAAATGTGCAATAAACCAAAATGTTGACGATGCTAAAAATAGTTTTTAAAGCAATTGGAAGCAAATCCCGAGCAGTAGTCATCTACCAGATAAAGCAATACTTACTTACTTCTAATTAGTTCGCTCGCTTTACAGTCCAATTGTGATCCATGACCTCCCAGAGGAGACGCCTGAAGCTGGTGCTGCCCCTCTTTGGTCATCCACGAGCTCTTTTACCGTCCAGAAAGCCAGCTTTGAAGACCTTAGCAATAATGCTTCAAATTCGAACTCTCGGAGATGTTAAGTTGCTGATACACTCTCAAAGTGAAATTACTTAGATCCAGAGCTGCCTTAAGAGCTTTTCTAAGTTAACCTCCATATTCAAGTCTAACCTCGTAGAAAGCTCATGACATAGAAATGGAGAAAAATCCGGCGTCAGGCCGATGTGACACTAGCTTAAGTCCGAATCACTGAAATCCGGCCTCAAGTCAAACCTATACCAGCCAGGAGCTTGATATTTGACCTTTTCTACGCCATTTGCCGTACAAGTCAATAAAAGCCAATTGCTATATGCATATACGGCTATTCAGTGTTACTCGGGTTTCTGTTCAGACCATTTTAACTGCATTAATATGACTGATAAATTTCATTCCTGCAGTAGCAATAAAGATTCAACAGTCTTCGCATTCCTCATATAATTATATACAGCCATAAATTTTGAACAACTTAACTCTCAATTATTTAATATTGCTTTATACCTCACACTATCATCGTGCAGACTGATTAAAATAATTTCCGATTATTAGGGATGATTATCCACTGAATTATTCAAAATTATTCAATTATATTTTGAATAACTTAATTTAATTTAGTCTCGATTGCTTTCATCTTCTCGGGATCCTGGAAATCATTATTGAATATTATTAAGTTTGGAAGAAATTAATTTATGGCTTTTTAATTAAATTTTAATAATTTTTTTGATCACAGTGGGATTTTGGTGATTTAAATCTCTGATTCATGGAATGAAACTGTCGATCGAGATACATCCGAATAACTCAAATCGGTTAGTGTATTGTAACTTGGTACTAGACTCGGCTTAAACCCGGAATTATACATGATCATGCTAGACTCACGCCTTCCTGGTGTCGGATTTCGAATCAATTAGTCAACTTGAACTATTCGGGACGATTGCACTTGAAATTGGAAATAAGCAAGCGACAGGCAGGGAAAGAATAGATTTAGGCGACATCCTAGAGCGACAAAATTGAAGAAGGCAATGCAGCCCATATTTAACTGCTTAATCAAAGCTTTGTAATTGACAAGTCGTCCCAATATGACATATTTTTGGCAGCCATATGCCTCGATGAATATGAGTCATATAATGATTTAAATCTTTGATTCTGATGACTTCACATCTGTTTTTAGATTGTCCGTAAAAATCCGATCACTTGCCTCCTTAAAACCATTCTTACTACGGCTATTCCAGAGGCTTCGACTTCACTGACTTCACTGCGCTGTTCATACAGATCAATTGCTATCCATAACTTTCTGCTATCTCTATCAACAACTTCTTTCCATGAGTTCTTGGACCTTTCTCGCGCTCTTTTGCCTTAAATCAATAGACTTGAGCTTACACAAATTTGTATAGGAATTCAAATATACCAAAAAATTAATTGAGAGTTAAAATATGTTCAAGAATTTCCATAAAATATGAGAATTTTTCTCAATATTCTTCAATTCTTTATAAGTAAATTGTTAGTCTTCTTCCTGTTACTATTAAGAATTACAAAACTTTTCTCTTCATGTTCTTCCCAGCAAGACGTAACAAATTCAATAGGAAATTTAATAAAAAGGTGCTTCAAGAACTTCTCCAAACACGCAAATTAATTATATCCATTAATTCTTACCCAACACGTGTAGATCAGTAATTTATATGAAGTTTTGATGTTCATATATGAAATTAGTTCCAATCTCTATTTATACTAATAAAACTCAACATCCTTAATTCCATCCATTTATCAGTCATAAAACTAACAATGTATGATCTCATGCAGACCCACATTCAGTCATAAAAAAAGAAGAGAAGTCAAGCAAACAGAAATAAAAATGAATTTCATTGCAAAAGCAGCATGCAACCATGAATCATAACAAATTAGTTATGAATTTATAATCGTAAGATAGGAAAAAATAAGAACTGATATGGATCATTAAAAAGCAAGCAACTGTAGTAGATCAATTACGGAAAGGTTTATAACTTTTTTTTTTCCTTTCATTCATTTTTCATGAGCTGTTTCGCTACGTGAAAATGCATTTTGGAATCTTGTTTCATGCGCATTTTGCCAGTTTCTTGTTCACTTCACCACATTTCAATTTTTTCTTCTTATTGACTTTTGCTCGCGTTTTTGTACGCACTGCAACAATATAAGTATGGCATTAATTAACATTAAATTAAATTAACGTTATATATCATATATAGGTGCATTTAAAAAAAAAGAATGCCTATAGGCTATAAAAATCATAAATGTAAAAAATCTAAAGCGTTATTAAAGTTAAAAGAAATGACAAGATCTCAAAACGGAGATAAAATTCCGTTTAGTTATCGAATGTTTCGTTTAAAATATGTTCCATTCTTTACTAATAAGCTTTTATAATAATTACAATCGATCATTATCTGTTAAATGCAACAGCATTTCAGTTTTGATGTTTTTTGTTTGATTTTAGATGCTGTGGATTGCTTTGATTGACGTTATTTTAATTGATTCTTACATTTTCCCGCCATTTTTGCTTTGTGATAACAACATTGTTGAATTTATCGATTTTCAAGCTGAATTAAAAGCCAACTTTGATCAATTTTTCTTTGCTCACAGTTTTTAACTATTTTTCAATCATTTAAAAGTTGAATTAATGGATATTAAGATAGATTTTTAACTTTAAAATTCCCAACTGACAAATTTAATTGCATTGATCAAATTATTGATTTTTAATGCAATTTAAAGCTTTAACTTAATTATTTTAAACAGTTAATCAGTTTATGGTAGTAAATTCAATCATGCTACATAATAACTCTACAGAAATTTCAATTAAAATGAATTTAATGAAAAGTAAACAATTTTCCCGCCAAATTTTTCTGTTGAACATCAAAATATTGATAATATTCCCATCCACACGAGTTGATTAAATGCTAGGAAATGTGCAAGTTTAATACAGAAAATTGTTTGATAAAATGATAAATGCATTTATAAGATACAGAAGTTGTGAATGGGAATACTTAATGCGTTTCTGACATTAAAATATAGCCGTTCTTAAAGCATATCAATTTATCATAAGTTTTTTCAAGTCAGAAGCAAAGTTATGAATTCGCTATTGCAAATGGATTCATTTCAATATTCCATCTAGAGTGCGGACTTAAAGGCTTCCGCATCTATCCACACTAGTTCCATAATAAATCACATCTTTCGTTAAGTACAATCCCAAGTTCATACCATACACGACTTTATACTTTATTTTAATGAGAAAGACAAATTGGATTCGATTTGAGTGTTGAGATTTTTGTGTCAATTTTATTTGCAGACTGAGAAAAACAATCGAGATGAGAAAATAAAACTTGTAGCACGTTGCACTTTTTTGTATGAAGTAAGAAACAGCAAGAAATGAAAGGCGATAAATGATAAATGGCAGCACATGTCTGAGAGTGAGAGAGAAATGAAGAAATAAATTCTGATGAACACTTTGATGATAAAAAAATACTTCAACTGAGGGCATCTGAGCGTGCATAGTTAGCTATTATCGCCCTTTGTATATTGGAATCTTTTGTTCCTTAACATTCTCGACAAAGTTTAATTTGTTTCGATACTGTTTTGTTGTTTACGTCAGGGATTTGAAGCTCAATTGAGCTTCATTTTTCAAAGAAACTGCTAATGTAGTCTGGAAATAGTTTGGTATCATGATATGCTTTTGATATCAGAGATCGAAGTTGGCTGTGCTTTATTAGTAATTTGTAAGTTAGAGTCAATTAAAGCCGACTTGATTGGCACAAATAGAACTATATGACACTATATGATATCTACATCTTGATATTAGTGACTAATCATAACAATGACAGTCATATCACATCACAGTACAACTTGACATAACATCTAGTTACTAGACTAGTCCTATGGACGAATACTAGCATTTTCTCCAGGACATTCCATGAAGTATGTCATTAGTCGACCACTGAGGTCTAGTTCAATGGTTAGCAACCTGTGTGTCGAGGGACACTAAGAAATGCAATAAATTGAATGCTGTCAGCGGTCGTGTTTACATCCAAGGTGTGTCTTATCACAAGCATTGTCTACCACCTAACTCTAGTTATTAACAAGACCAGTGGTGGAAAACCTTTTACTTTTCGCAGCACATTTTGGTGGCTAGCCTCGATCGAAACCGTACGCAGCATACGGTTCATGGCATTTCTATAGCCTTTTGTCTTCACCCCCCGTGTACCGTGACTCACAGGTTACCCACCATTGAACTAAACATTATGTCAAATTGTCCCTTCGACCATAAATCAACGGCGTAGATTCAAGATCTATTTTACCTTTCAAAAACATACTGTATATTCCGAAAATCGAATATTTAGGTATCATACCTGAATCAAAATTCTCAAACAAAAGCATATTCATTCGGAAACTTCATCTGCATCCAATTCAATTATCCTATTTGGAATAGTCATTTTATCAACATCAAAAGCTGCATGCATCAACGCCATACCAAATGCTCGAAATAACGCTTCGACTTCAAAATCCCACTTTCGACTTCAAACGAATTGAAAAATCCAGAACATTTCACAACAAACCTAATTGGCATTCTTGACAATGATTCCAATCCGTTTTCATTGAATATACTCTTAACATACACTCGAATCTTGAAGCCCACTCATGAAAAAATTCACTTTTACATTGAAACACCCGCGTCAAATGTAATACGTAAGCCTTGATTAACACTTCATTGAGGATACAGCTGCACGTCTCATTATTTTTTAAATTATTTATAAGAAGGCTGATACTGGGTTAAAAATTGAAGGATATATCTAATAATAATAATAAAGATGTTAAAATTACAACATGTGTCATTCACATCTATAATGCTATGATGTAAGATCTATTTAAGTCTATATTCTATAGCATTAACTTTAATTGAACGCACTTAACAGTAAGTCTAATTAAAAGTTATAATCCGAGGATGTAACTTAAGTGTATGGATGTCACAGCAATTGATCATAGCTTAATTATGATATAGATGGCATCCTGACTATCTGCTGGATCTGACAAAAACTTATAGACTGGATCCAGTTGTTCATTAGCCGAAATACGGCAACTCAAGCAACAACAAAATGACAATAATGACAAACTATGTCAGGTGAGTTGCCTATTCCATTCCGAGATATGAACATATATGAGCCTAGAAGCACAATCGAACACGAAATTGCAGTTAATTCCATTTTTGCTTTCAAAATTGGCCGAAATCTAGTACCAAGTAGCCTTCCGGTCTCCCTTAAAGCATCACCTCAAGACGTGTTTGGTGCCGGTTTGGATAGCCTTGGTCCACACGATGTCATAACGACGCTCGAGCGATTTCTTTGTAATAATTATGGTTGTAGATTAAAGCTAAGATACACCACATAAGACAACAATGTCTATAGAAGATCTCCATTTACATCTCAAAACTACATCCGACTACTAGCCATAACTAAATCTTCAACATTATTACCATTAAAAATCGCAATGAAAGAAAGAAGACATTAAAGTAAGCTTACATCCCATAATAAACAAATTAATGGTTACATCAGTTGAGATGCAGAATAATTATGATGTAAATGGTAAATATATGAAGAGTTTGCACTGTAATTGATGATTATAAGGTTTTTTTAAAGACACACTCCATACCGCTCTATAGTTTCCAAGTCGTCAATTTACTTTGACTTTTCTTATATTAATGCACTTTTATGTTATGCTTTATATATATGCTCACAACTTCTTCTCCATGTTTATCTTTATGCTGATCTAGACAGTTTGTAAATATGGTATGTCTATATGGTGTGTATGACAGTTCATTAAGAAATGATTGATTTAACATTCATCATATCAATCAGTAATGAAATGAAATGCATTTCTTGTTGTTTAAAAAAGGAGGTTAGTTGTGTCATACAACATGAATCTGTAATATTCTATTGTTTCTGTGTATCTTCTATGGATGGGGGTGATTCGTTAATGATGTGTTTTATATATTGAGGGAGATCTTTAGATTACACTCTATTTCAGGTTGATTTAATCAAGGATGCATACAAACCTAAGCTGTCCAAGCCTTCATTCGGTAAGCAATCCTATCGACAATCCTGAACCCAGAAAAATGACAAAAAAATCAATGAAAAATTGCAAAAATTGTTTTTTTTTGAAAAATAACGGTCAAAAATAATTCAAATCTTTGACGAGGGGAAATTTTTCAAGGAATTTGTAAACAAATTGAAGATTTGGTTAAAAAATCATTAATTAAAGCATTTAGCAATAGTTTTAAGCTACCAAACCAAATGAAAAACCATTAACTCAATGTTATGAAGCTAAAGCTTCAAATCCAAGGTCTCTACCATGTCTGGTTGTTGAGATCGCACTCACTCACCCAGCCAAAAGTAAACGTATAAGCGTCACCTCATTTATAAACGACAACTTTGAGATATTTATTGCATTTATTCAATGACATCCAACAGCAAAATAGTGATGCTAAATCCTATTCCTTCAGTTTAATGAGAACGCATTGCTAATGATATTTTATTGGGAGGAATGCAAAATGTTATTAAGGTCATGTTTAATATTTGCTACCTTCACAGTCAATTAGATTACAAAGTCAAAAGAAGAGTGAGCTTTTGTTTCTATCACTTAAAAGCGTTGGAAATGAAAACATCAGAAATGGTAAAAGATGTTCATTAAAATTGGATTTTTTAAAGCTCCAAAAATATCTTTTAATGGATTTATAAGGAATTGTGGATTTATTTGTTAAAATGGATTTTCGATCGGATTTAGAGCATTCATGATTTTTTTCATTAAATTGACAATCTACATGTTTATAGAAATTTAAGGACAAAATGAATCAAGACCAAAAATAAAGTAATTCAAAACTTTTCAATTTAGAGCAGAGATTTTTAAACTTATCCCGGACGCCCACAGTAGTTGATTGACTTTAATGCTGTATTTAAACGAACAAAAAGATTGATATGAAATTCGATAATAATAAACGTGGGAATTCCCTTATTTTTAGAATTCTAATGCTAGATTTATCTGTAAATCTCCTTACTTTTCTATAGAAATCCTTTGATTCCTTTGTTTTGTTCGTCTTTAATTTAAAATCAAAATAAACCCGAACAGCAAATATCAATTTTTTGGTGTAAAAATAGACCGAAGTTGGCCGTCAAGACAGTCACAATAGTTCGGAACCTTCTACCACAGCATAACCCGAGAGGGACTCGAACACACGTCCTAACGACGTAGTAGGGTTTTAGTGTCTACATTTTGCTGCTCGGGAGATTCATTCAAAGAATGTGCAACTTCAAATGTCTTCGTGACATTGAATATCAACATAACCCTCACATCAAATACCGAATCGGACTCTAACCCACGTCCTAACGACGTAGTAGGGTTTTAGTGTCTACATTGTGCTGCTCTGTGGAAGTCTATATACTTCTTATTTTTAAGAATTTATTTTAAAATAATTTATATCTCGTGTAGGATTGTTGAATGTAGAATATTATCAAGAGATTCATTCAAAGAATATGCAACTTCAAACGTCTTCATGACATTGATTATCAACATATAGAACACAAATGATTCTTTGATTCTATTTAAAATCACAATTTCCAAGAAACTTCTGCTTTTGTGTACATAACAATGTACATATGCGTCAGTAAAGTTTTAAAATTCTAGAATTGTAACTTAAAAGTTTTCCACGTGTTTCAATTTAATTTTGTTATTCTTTCTGCTTCTTATTCGACTTGATGTGCTTATGTATGTATGTACTAGTATGTACATACCAAAAGGATGCAAATGTTGATCATGATACCCACATGATGTGAATAATTTTCATTTAAATTACTTAACTAGTGCTTTTTATAATCTAAGTAGAAGTCTATATACTTCTTATTTTTAAGAATTTCTTTTAAAACAACTTATATCTCGTGTAGGATTGTTGAATGTAGAATATTATCGGAAGTTATCATGCTTATAATCCATTTTCCAAAATCTCATGGGTGTATTTAGGGTTAGGAGGGTATTGGAGGTGGGAAGTGATTTGTGTCAAAAAGCCTCCTTCTTTTTGGTTAAAAATTCGTCAATTTAATAGTTTTTTAACATTTCCTTATCAACAACTTTGAGTCAAAAATTTGAAATCTTTGCATCCTTTAAACCCGCCTTTTCCTTCCTCTATATATCTTTCCTGTTTGATCCTCCTTCCCCCTATGCTTTCGATGTTGTCTCATCAGGGATACACTCCTGATCCGCCCTCATCACGGGTCGCACCCCCGATCCTCCCTCAACACGGGTCGCACCCCCGATCCTCCCTCATCACGGGTTGTGGATCTCACCACCGGAGCAAAAACTTCATCATAGTCGACTCCATACTTCTGTGAGAATCCTCCCACGAATAAATTTAAACCCGACAACATCCAGCAACATTAAAGTTGAACTCTTAAAACTACCGAACACGTCACCACCCCTAATTAAACTTCTACTTCAAGCTGAATTTTCTCTTGAGACTCCTCCTCGATTTTATTCTCAAAATCCACAGCATCGAAGAACTCATCTATTAATTCGCCGTCCTGTGTTGATCCTTCTGGTTCATAATAAAATGACTCAGACTTTTTCTTTTCAACAAAAACTTTCCTTACAGCTGTCCAACATGCATGTCTACTTAGATGTAGATTGTAATATTACATTTTGCAGCATATTCTTCTCTTCTCATCCGGAAAATAAATAAATCATGCAATCTGTAAATGAATTCCTTCCTTTTATACTCTATTCAACACATAATTGGCCGTGTCGACAGCTTCTGCCCAAAAGTTCTTTGGAAGATTCGATTCTTCCAGCATTGTCCTTGCTGCTTCCATCAACGTTCTGTTTTTCCTTTCAGCGACACCATTTTGCTCTGGAGCATAACCGACTGTGCACTGAAACTTGATTCCTTCTTTCCTTAAATAATCCTGAAGTTTACTATTGATGTACTCTTTTCCTCGATCAGTTCGCAAGATCTTTGGCTTCCTGCGAAACTGCGTCTTTATCTTCTCGATGTACTCCATAGTCCGCTTTGCAACCTCGTTCTTTCCCTTCAGAAACACCACTTCTGTGTAACCACTCTTGATATCTGTAAACGTTGCAAAGTATCTCGACCTTTGATCCTGCATTGGAACAGACATCACTGACTATGCATCCAATACCTGTATATTTAGCCTTCTTCGGAAATGACTTCCTTGTCATAAACAGCTTTCGCATGTATCTGTACACTGACATAGATGAAATCCTTTGAAGCCATACGCCTGATGTCTGGAAGATTGCGATGACCCAAAATCCTATGCCACTCGTGTACGCAAAACTGTTTATTCTCCTTTACTCTATGGCATACATCTGCAGGTTGCAGATAATACAAGCCACCATGCCAATTGCCAACGCAAATTGATTCTTTCTTATGCCACAGAAAACACTTGTCCTTAGTGAATTCTAGTAGAATATTATTAGTATTTTCTCTTGTATTAATACATAATGAAGAAAATCATAATATTGATCATAATCAGCTGCGATATTGAAATTTTAAATTGAACTTTGAATGTAAGTGCTGCGCCGTGGAATTCGCCCCTGTGCTGCACGGAACTCCCTTAACCTTTCCTTATGATGAAATGTTATGAAAAGATAATTTAAAACGAACTCTTGTCCACTGTCCTTGAAATGAAATCTGTACTGTTGACTCTGGTGCTGAAATTCTAGTCAGCAACTTTGATGCTTCTTCCGAAACGACTAAATTTATATGAAAATATGCTCCGTATCAGCCCAAGTGGTGATTAACAACTTCTAAGATGATCAAAAAAATTTAAACTAGTACTTAATTTAACAGCTTTTAATGATTTCTGCAAAATATATTAAAATTGAAAACTCTAAATGATCTGTACATCAGGTTAAAATAATTCTCTACAGGCTATTGATAATATTCAAACAGATTCAATTGGAAAAGTGTTTCACAATATAATCTTCAATATGACTTACCTTTTTCAACCGTCAAAATAAGATTCAAAAAAATTGCTGCTTATTAAAATTTCTTAAATCTGTACATCAGGTTAAAATAATTCTCTACAGGCTATTGATAATATTCAAACAGATTCAATTGGGAAAGTGTTTCACAATATAATCTTCAATATGACACTTTTCAACCGTCAAAATAAATTCGAATTGCTCTTAATTTTGAAAGCTAACTTAACGTAACTTACTATTTTGTATTGTTCAAAAATTTGATGAATTAAAGTGAATATAAATAAGATGGAAGAAGCTTTTTGGACAGTAGGTACTTTTGAAGCTAATTACAATACTAAGCTATCAACGGAATTCCGTAACGAGTCACTGTAAGTAATAGTTCATAATTTTTTCGGGTTATTGCATGCTTTTTGCTTAAATTTCTAGGGTTTTGGATATAACACAACATGAAATATGTCCTAACTGCAAGAAAATCAGAGAAAACGTTCATTGTAGCTGTTTTTGTGGATACTACGCATACAAAAAATGTCTTGAAATTAAGGTTGTATTAAAAAAATTATTTTCTGGATCTTTCACACTAATCTGATTTAATTAAAGGCAACTGTCAATCACAACTGTGAACTCAAAACTGATTTAGAAAAGGCACTCTTCAACGAGAGTTTAAGTGATTTTTCTTTCATTGTGAACGATGAAAAAGTTCCCGTTAACAAGTTTATTCTTGCGGGTATGCATCTGATCAATTATCCTGTACATGGAAATTAATTAATCTCCATTACAGCTAGAAGTCCAGTATTTGCAAAAATGTTCTATTCAGAATTTAAGGAAAAGAATGAAAATCAACAAATTTTGGGTATTAAAATCTCAACAGAAGCATTTAAGGAACTGATTCGCTACATATACATTAATGAAGTCTGTGATTTGAATAAGCATGAAATAGAGTTGCTACATGCTGCAGATTTCTATCAAATCGACAGTCTTAGAGCCATTTGTGAAAAGGAATTGCTTACAACTGTGAATATGACTAATGCAAACGTGATTTTCCAAGCTGCACATTTGTATCGATGCAGTGATGAGTTAAAGGAAGCTTCTTATAATTTCATCAAAAAGTATGTAGGATTTATATAATTATTTAGTTACCTATTCACCAATTAATAATTAAATTTTAATTAAAGGATGTTCCAAATAAAGAACTATGTATTGCCACAAGAATACATTAATTTGCCAGAAAAAGTTAAGAAAATTATCAAAAAGAAGGAGTCTTTAGAAAATGAATTATGTTTAGCATAACTATCTACCAAATATTAAACCATAGTGTTCAATTAATCATGAATTAATAAAAGTTGATTTTATTCGAAAATCTAACGGTTTTTAGTTTTTCAAAAATCAAGTTCAATTTTTGAACTCAAGCACGTGGAATTTATCATTTGCTTGATCATTTGTCCTGCATTAAATTAAGAAATAAGTTATTAAATTAAATTAAACTAATATGCTGACTTCAAATTGGATAATAGATAAATTAGTCTCAAAAAAAATAACCCAAAAAATCAATGGAAACGAGGTGTAAGTAATTTATTATATCCTTTTTCAATTTTTTTCACTTTCTTGAATTTTTTCAACATCCAGAACTTTAGATTTGGTTGTAAATGAAAAATGTATCCTATGCAATGGAAAGAAAATTGCTAAATTATTATGTTGTGAATTTGACCTTTTGGATATCACGGTCAGTACTTTTGTTTTGTTTTTTTAAGATTTAAATGACATTTTCATGTCTATTTACCTAGATATCACAAAAATTACCTAAAATTAATAATGATCTTAAGACAGACCTAGAAAAGGCACTATTTAATGAAGATTTAAGTGATTTTACATTCATTTTGGACAATACAAAGATTCCGGTCAGTAGATTATTATTATCAGGTAATCACTTGATCTTGTTAATGTCATAGACATTAATTAATATAATTCCATGATATTACAGCCAGAAGTCCTGTATTTAATAGAATGTTCAACTCAGATTTTAAGGAAAAGGGCGAAAATTCCCAAGTACTAGAAACAAATATGACATCGGAATCATTTAAGGAACTGATTCGATATATCTACATTGGAGAGGTTAATGACATATCGAATTATGTATATGACTTGTTGGAAGCTGCTGAATATTATCAAATTGACGGTCTAAAAACAATTTGTGAAGAGGAATTACTATTAAGCTTGTCTTTAGACACAGCAAAAAAGATTTTTCAAGTTGCTCATCTTTACCGTTGCAGATCCGACTTAATTGATGCTTCTTATTCTTATATTCAGAGGTAAGTTCATTTATTAAATTTTTTGGACTTTTTTTTGACATTTTTCATTTTTTTAAAGTATATTCAAAATCAAAAGTTATGAAATACCGGATAAATATAAAGATAATCCATCAAAAATTAACGCACTTTTTGAAAAATTGGCTATATTTGAAGAAGAATTCTTAGATATGAGTTTAAACTATTAACACACAAGCTATTCTTACAAGCCTTAATATTTTAAAATATATCACAAATGCTGATTTGACTATGCAAACTGGTGTAACCATTCATAAATGAGAGGAAAATAAACTGCAATTTTTAAAAGTATGAAATAGTTAAGACTAACGTATTTATCAGTTTTAAATTTTTAGATGTCAAAAAGTTGGATTGGAATTTTTAACGTTTTTTATATTTTTGAATTTCATTGCTTACTTTTATTTTGAATAAACACGTTTTTAATTTTGACAAATTAATTTAACTATAATTAATAAGAAAGATGAACGAATTAATCATGAAAGTAGATGATTTTCAATCTAAAAATTCAGTTACACTTCAAGGATATTTCAATTGCGGCAAATTGTAAGTATTTTTAGAATTTAATTATTAAACTGGATTTTAGTCAAAAAAATTTAACATCCAGATCATTAGACTTGGTTTCAAAAAAACTATGTGCACATTGTAAACGCGAACGCAAGAATAACTATTCATGTTGTGGCTCCTACAATTCAAATATTGTAAATCTTGAGATTAAGGTAAGAATTTAATTCATTTCAATTTAGCCAATTTAAATAAATTATTTGTGTATTCTAGGCAAACATAGAGCACAACTGTGATCTCAAAACTGATATGCATAGATTATTATTCCAGGAAAGTTTCAGCGATTTTCATTTTATCGTGGACAAAGAGAAAATTCCAGTCAGTAAATGTATTTTGGCTGGTTTGTATTAATTAGTTAACTTAATTGACTTTAAACTAATTAATTATGTTATATAGCAAGAAGTCCGGTGTTTGAACGAATGTTCTATTCAGACTTTAAAGAAAAGACCCAAAATCAACAAATCATCAAAGCACCATTTTTAAAGCCAGCATTTAAGGAACTGATTCGATACATTTATACTGACGAAGTCAGTGACTTATCCAAGTATGTTTTTGACTTGCTGTACGCATCTGATTATTATCAAATTCTAAGTTTGAAAACTGTTTGCGAGGATGAAATGCGTAAGACTTTATGTGCTGATAATGCATATAAAATATTTCAGTCAGCACATCGTTTCCAATGTGATAGCGGATTGAAAACTGCTGCTTTCGTCATCATCAAGAAGTAAGGAATTTCTTTCTATCAGAGCTCGAAATCGGTTAAAATTTTGTAGCAAGCCAAGTCGACTTCGAGCTCTATCAAGTAAATTTTACAGTCATTAATATTCATATATTACAGTATCTTCCAAAAGATGAATTTAACCGTTCCTGACGAGTTCGTTAACAATCCAACAAAAGTTGCAAAGCTATTTGAGAAGAAGGAATCATTGGAAAAAGAATTGGTGATTGCTGTCCCAAATACCAAGAAATAAGCTTATGGATGTGCCATCCATAAGTCCAATCACAAAGTAATTTCGTATTTTAATGGATAATTTTACCATATTTTAATGCTTGTCTGTTTTTAGGATGTTGGAAACACAAATCATAACTTTAATTCATGTTCTAATTAAGATTTTAAAGCACTTAATGCTTATTGATTGATGTCATATGTATACGTTAACTAATTAAGTAAGAAAATTTAGCTTAACCTCAACTTAAAGTATTAATTTTATTCAGTCACATTTAAAATGTGATTTATTTCATAATATAAATTATTTAAATAGTATTAAGGTATAGTGGAAGGCACGCACTTTAAACATCATATACAACTTATGTAGGATTAATTAAACAGCACAAGTATGTTCACTAAACAAGCATGATTTCACTAAAGTTTCAGCATACATTGAGAATTTAAAGAAATAAAAGCTTCATGCTGCAGTTGAATATGAAGTTTAGGAATCAATTTTTATGTGATATGACTGATTGTTATTTCCATCTGTTCATTTTCATTCCTTTGCTTTTCCAAATCTTCCTCTAAATCCTTATAAGCGAGATAAAGGAACCACACGACAACACACATTGTTGAATATATCACAAAATATCCCAATTTAAATCCTTTTCCTTTCTTCTTTTTCTTGCCTGCATCAGCATTTGAGTCTGTAGCATTAGACTTGTGATCATTAGTTTCATGAGTTTTGGTAAGTGACTCTTTTGGCGTTACATGAAGTAAATGGACTTCAATGAAAAAATCAATAGCAACAAGTAGCAAAAATGCTGTCGTAACGACGATGACTAGTGGAATTATGACTTTCTTTGATGTCGGCTTTGCCACAAGCAATTGAATTGTTATGAGAAAAAAGGCAAAGGCATGAAATCCACTGAGAATAATGAAACCTATCGTGTGGTCTAAAATTGACAGAATTAATTTAATTTTTAGAAAAATTTTGAGTAATGCACAGAACTTACCAATTTTAGCCTCATAATGGCTATGAAGGAAGTCTTTAAGGCTATCATAATACACAAATACCAAAATTGTTGATGTCATGAAGAATGTAAATCCCAAAAAGCTCAAAAATGCTAGACACATAAGTGGCTTAATTTTAAATCTTCGAATGCTCTTCCTGGATGAAAAATTGAACTTTTATTTTTCTTAATTGTCACACATTTATTTCACGATTAAAATATACTTACATGCTGTTTAGTCAACGGTTGAAAGTTCATTGATTATATCATGCCGCATTTGTATAAAAATTAATCTAAAATAAAATGCATGCTATAGGTAGGATAGGCACTTTGGTATTAAAAACGCTTTTTGTGGCTTAATTGTACGAATTTTAAAGCTTATAATTTTTTAACGTATTTTAAATTTTTAAAAGCATTATTTGAAACTGTACAAATTATTGTTTATTATGCTGTTGTACAGATTTGGAAATATCAAAGTAAGCTTTGGAAGAAAAAAATCATATTTTTGCTGTTGTAGTGTTTTAACGACTTAGACCAAAAACCAATGAACAGTTGACATTTTGCTGTTGTAAGGTTTTCAAACATTTCAATCAGTTGGTTGTTGTATGGTTTTGAAACTATCAAAATATAAAATGCTGTTGTGAGGTTTTGAACTTAAAATTTCAGAACCATCAAACAGCAAAACAATGACAATATTTTAGCTGTTGTATGGTTCTGATCAATAAATTCTTAAACATCAGACAACCTCATACCTGCAAATTTTCAAATTCTAGGACAAAACGCATTAAAATTCTCAAATCTTATTCAATTTTCCAGCTAATCCAGGAATGGACTTTGGTAAGCTCTCTCATATCAATTACACTACCAGTTTTATTTCCAATCCTTTATCGTAATTTGAATACATTTTGTCCTATTTACTTTTTTTTTTATTTTTTATACATTACGGCTGCCAATTATGATTGTATAGTCTCATGACAAAAACACTCCTTAAAACATTTTTTTCCCCTATCGTCAGTTGGTCGTGTAGTGTATGCGACAGTTTTAAATAAATACACGCAAAAATTCTTGTGGAAATAGCTAGTTCCTATTTTTATAAAAACATACTTTTATTTAAAAAAAACTTAATTTATAAAAGGAAATGTTCATTCATCCTCGTCCTGTTGCTCTGAGCCACTGCTCTCTTCAGAATCGTCTCGGTCAATGTCATCATCAGCATTTCCTTGATTTTCAGCTGTTGGTGCACTAACAGCAACTTCGATATTCTTCTTCCAGTTCTTGGCGGCAGCAAGAAGCTTAAGATTAGGTTTAGACATTTCATCTTCTGGGAAAATGTAGTCAAAAACTTCTTCCCATCCTTCCGTCTCACCAGACTCGGATACAATCTTTTGTCGCTTCTTGACACGTCGTGGCATTTTAGCGAGCACTTTCTCAAGATATTCTTCATCGCCATTTTCCTTCTCAAAATCTCGCCATGACTCGAGCAGTAAGACTCTTGAATCACGGTCATTAAGATTCTTTTGACAGTCATTTCCTCGTTCATAAACTCGTCTTGCTAATGAGACATTCATGCCGTCTTCTGTTGTTTCGGATGTTAATTCAAAATTAGCATATGATATCCAAACTTTAACATGTCCAGATCTCTCGAGTAGACGCTCGTAAAGCTGTCTAGCGTACTCAATTTCACCTTGTTGCACTTCAAAGTCAATGAAACTTTTCCATAATAATTCTGGCATATCCAAACGTGGCTGATTTATTGCTAATTCATAAATTGCTCTAGCTCGTTCAGCATCACCTAGCAGTGTCTCTAGTTCCGCAAATTTAATCCATGTTGTACAATTTTCTGGATTAAATTCAATAAATTTCTCGTAAAGGATTCGACATCTGTCAAATTCACGTAGCTGGATCTCTAGTTCGATATATCCACGATAAATTTTATCACGTGGACACATTCCAATAGCCATTCCGAGTGTTTTTCTTGCAATTTGTAGATTCTTTTGACGAATCTCAAATTGTGCATAATACAGCCATATTTTACTGAATGTAAATAATTTATGTGGGATGTGTTCGAGGCATGTCTTGTAAATTTCTCGAGTTCTTTCCATATCTTCAGTTTCTAGTTCCTCAAATAATGCATAATTAATCCACAAATAAATATAACGACGCCAGAGATTTTTGTCATTACCAGGAGGCTTGTTAGCTATAGCTTGTTCGTATTTGTCTCTAGTTACGTCCACATCACCTTCATTCTCAATCAATCTGATGTAATCGAACCATGCGTCGTAATTTGTTGGATTTTCTAGAATTTCTTGCTCATATTGGAACTTTCTCTTGGACGTAATGACATCCTCAATACCGGCTTTGTCACCAAACTTTTTCTCATGAATGCTGTATGCTTTATACAAGTCTAGTGACTTATCTTTAGGCAGATGATCTAATGCATATTTATAAATCGTTCTGGCTCTTTCATGTTCTCGCTGATTCTCCTCGAATTTAGCAAATGCGATATACAGTCGTTCATCCATATGATCATCGCCATAAAACTCAATTGCTCGTTCATAGACACTTCTAGCGCTGTTAATAAATCCATGAGTCTCTTCGAATCTGGCATATTTAATCCAATTTTTAACTTCTGGATGTACCATAACAAAACGTTCATAGATTTTTCTAGCTCTATCTAGTTCCTTGTATCTTAATTCGAAATTTATGTATGTTTGCCAAGCTTGTTCCTCTGGTTGCCATTCAATCCATCTTTCAAAGACTTGACGTGTTCCAGCAACATTCTCGAGCATCTCTTCCATATAAGTGTATTTATACCAGAATTGATTGACTCTAGGCATGATCGTAATTGCTCTGTCCCAAAGATTTCTGGCATGATTAATTTGCTTGTTCTTCATTTCCATTTCAGCATATTTCAGCCATAATGTGATATTACGATGATCATTGTCCAATGCACGTTCCCAAATCGAACGAGCTCTTTTAATCTCCTTTTGTGATTCTTCCCATTGTGCATATTTGATCCAGTTACTGACAACCTGCAAAATACAATTATATACGTTTATTAAAATATTTATTTTACTCCTGATTAATTCATTACTTACACTTTTGTTCTTTCGTAAGTTGTCCTCAAAGACCTTTCGCTTTCTTTGCTGATAATCAGCAAGTTCTGCTTCATCGGAGATTTTTTGTTTTGGTGGCGGCGGTAAAATTTCCAAATCTCGCTCTTTTGCCTCACGCAGCAACTGTTCAGCAGTGATTTGTATTTCTGCTGGTGCTTTGTTCTTTACTTTCGCAACTTTAGGCATTTTTTGTGGCTTCTCCATAGTTAAATTAATTTATTTTCGTCAATTTCAATTTTATGTGAATATTTGTTGATATTTTTTCCGTGCAATCTGATCAAAATTTCAAATTTTAAAAGTTCGTTATGAAAATTCAAATCCAAAAAAGTTCGTTATTTTCAGAAGAAATTTTTAATATTTTTTATTTTACTTGAAAAATGAAAATACACGATTATTAATAATTGTGGAACCTAAAGTACATCAATTTTATGCTTAATTATAAGTCATGTAACGTGGTGTTGCTGAGAACTTAGCATAACTCTTAATGACTTTGTTCACGGCTTCAAGGAAGTCCTTTTCTGTTGCAACCTTACGTCTTGCACGAATGGCAAACATACCAGCTTCTGTACAAACTGATCTGATTTCAGCACCAGTCGAGTTGGGACATAATCGAGCAAGTAATTCAAAACGAATATCACGTTCGACTGACATCGAGCGTGCATGAATCTTAAAAATGTGAGTTCTTCCTTCTAAATCAGGCAATCCAAATTCTACTTTACGATCAAGACGTCCAGGACGCATTAAAGCTGGATCAAGTGTATCTGGTCGATTTGTAGCCATAAGAACTTTGATATTACCTCGTGGATCAAAACCATCAAGTTGATTAATTAATTCCAACATAGTTCTCTGAACTTCATTATCACCACCAGCACCGTCGTCAAATCTAGCTCCACCAATAGCATCAATTTCATCAAAGAAGATCAAACATGCTTTCTTACTTCTTGCCATTTCAAACAATTCTCGGACCATACGAGCACCTTCTCCGACATACTTTTGAACCAATTCAGATCCAATAACACGAATAAAGCATGCATCAGTTCTGTTTGCGACAGCTCTTGCACACAATGTTTTACCAGTTCCAGGCTGAAATTAATTAAAGGAATTAGACATCAATAATCAATTAGGACATAAATGAACTTACAGGTCCAAAAAGTAAAACTCCTTTTGGTGGTTCAATACCGAGTGTAACAAACTTTTCTGGATGAAGTAATGGAGTTTCAACGACTTCTCTAAGTTTCTCAATTTGTTCCTTACATCCACCAACATCCGAGTAAGTGACATCAGGCTTATCTTCAACCTGCATCATTGTAACTGTTGGATCAATTTTAGGTGGTAAAGGAATATGAATTTGATATTTATTCCTGTCAACGCCAACGCGCATTCCTTCTTCTATGTCTGTTGGTGCAACTGAATCAGCCAAGTCTACTACAAACTTAGCAAACTGCTTTACATTAATTATATATTTTGGATCATCTGAGTCAGCATTAATGATCTTTGTGCAGCGAGCAACTTGCAATGGTTGCTCATTCTGGAGTGTTTGTTTATCAGCTGCTAAATCCCATAATGCAGGCGGTGCAAGACCTGTATCACTTTCCTTAATTCCAGTCAATTCATTTACTTGTTTAATCGATTTTTGAATATCGTCCTCTATTGTCTTGATACTCTTATGGTATTGACCCTGTCCATAAGTTTTAAGGAGCTCAATATCACCTTCATCGAGATCTATAAGAAAAATAATAAGCACAAAGATGAATGACTTGACAAATTTTTATTTTTGTGCAATTTACCTTTAATTTCTGGCTCCTCTTTATCCTTCTCGTCTACCTTCACTTTTCTCATATCATCTCCTAAATGATCCGGCATGTTGAATAATATTTAACTAGGTATTTAATAGGAAATTTAATGAAATTAATAAAAATGTTTTTGATGATTTTTAGAATTATGAACTGAGCAAAATTAAGCAACGAAAATTGAGCAATCGAGGGGTCCTCGATTTGTTTTGTGCCAAATATAAGCCGTGTACCCCCTGTAAATAACAACAAAAGATCACAATAATTAAATATCCAGCAATTCTACTTTAATTAACCGATGAATTAAGTGTACAAATTATAATTAAGACAATACAATGGCAACAAGCAATGAAATGGACTCAGTTTTCGAAATCACACGTCCTAGACGGACTTGTACTCAAAAGGAAGCTGAACAGAAGGAAAAATTGGAATTTTCTGATAGTGAAAGTGATATAGAGACACCAGATAATTCTCATGATGAGGATTTTACATTGGACAAGCCAAAAAAGCCGAAAAAAAAGAAAAAGAAGATACCTAAAGAGCCAAAAGAGAGGAAAATCCATCGTGATGAAATACCATCGTATTATAGTGTAATGCAGGCACAAAAAGCTTTAGAAGATAAACTTGCAGGAAGAAACGCAGTGCAATCAAATACATATGTCTATGATTCAGACGAAAGTGGGGAATTAGACGAACTGTGGACAAAAGATTATGATGATCCTGAACCTGAAGAGAAAATCATAGAGGAATCACCTCCACCAGAGCCTATTAAAAAGAAAAAGATTACAATATATCCTTGGAATCCTCAGTGGTATCAGATAAACCATTAAGCTTACTCTATTATACAGTATTTCATAACTTCTACAAATAAAGTACAAATTTATTTTTAACGAATTTTAAATTTTTGAATTTCTCAGCTTGCTCAGTTTTTTAAATTTCAGTTGAGAAACAGTCAATTTTATCATGGATTTCTTAAATAAGACATTATTTGCTAATTCCGAGGAGGATTTAAAGAAAATTTATGATGAAGAATATAAGAAGCTGTCCAAGAATGAGCTGATATTGGAATGTCTTACAAAATTAACGATTCAAGACTTTCCCAGCAATATTTCTGCGGAATCAAAGAAAAACATTGATTATGCCTTATTATCGGTAAGAATCAGCGACTACATTGATTTGGATAATGGACAAACGTTGCTAGGTAAGGTTCTATTGAAAAAATCAGATCCAGTGAACTAATTAATCACTTTTTGCAGTTCTTGAGAACTTCCAGCTGTCAAAAATTAATCTCTCGTACTCGGAAAAGAAAATGATTAGAGAAAAAGTTGAGGAACTAGTAAATAATGAATTAAAGCGCCGAAATGCTCATTCAACAACTGACTCATTAGAAAAGAAGATTGATTATGAGCAGAATAAATTTCTCGAATTAGAAAAGGAAAATCGTAAATTAATAATTGAGCTGGAACAGCTCAAGAAAGAGGAACAGGACTTAATGATAGAAGTTGCAAATATATTCATTGGATCTGACCAAAAACAGCTTGTCAATGGACTCAAACAAGATGTTGAAATACTCGACCAACGCACTAAAAAATTCATCGACATTACTGAGCATAGTGAATGCAATAGAACCAAATATTCGCATAAAGTATTGCAGGAAATCTCGACGCATCTTGATGAATTGATTGAGAAGAAGAACAGTGAGAATTAATTTCTATGTGATGTCTAGGTTTAAGGTATTTAGAAGTCCTGTTTAAATGAAGTTGTTCCTTGATGTCACTTAAATAGTAAAGAGGTTGGCATCTTGATGAAGGATTGAGTGGATATCATGTGAATCTATTCATTATGTCCAGTCAATGTTCCATTTTTATCAACCTAAATAAAATTTGAAAATGAAAATTCTAACGGTCAAAAAATATTTGAAAAATATGAATGCAACATAAAATTCAAAATTTTTTTGTAACGGATTTTTGAAAATAATTGAAAAATGCCAAAATTTTTATGATTTTTATTCTGTATCGAAGCGTTTCTTTATTTCATTCCATTCTTATTACAATCTGTGTACTTTCTGAATATATATCATTCATGTTCAAGCAATTTTTTTATCATAATTTTCTCTTATAAACATGCCATTTTTTTTCTTTTTTTATTAATTTAATTTAAATAGCTATATAAGTTTTGGTTTTACAAATATCGAATGTTACATCAATTTGATCATAATTTTCTCTATTTGTTATTAATGAAATCCATCTTCTTCATATATATATTTGAAGATTTATGCCTTCCAATTCACATAATTATAATTATTATATTATTATTAGCAAGAGAATTGTAGTTTTTAAGACAATAAGAGAAATGAAGAATTGCGCAAAAATTCAAGCAATTTCATTCAATTTACTTTAATTTCTCGGCCATAGCTGTCATAGAAGATGTGAATTGTATTTTTCTGATTTCTGTATATATATTAATCTTAATTATTTTTATTGTTATAATTATTATGCATATTAATTTTTAGCGAATTTTTCATAGTTATCATCTGTCTAGGCTTCAATGATCTTAATTTTGTGAGAATTTCAATTTTAATTATTTGAAAAAATTTGAAATTTCTCCAAATTTTGACCTAATTAAGCCTCAATTTATGATCGCTGCATAATAGATTTTGAGTATTACAGTTTTTAAACTTGGATACAATGTTAAATGGATTTTTTTTTACGTTTAAAGGTGCAGCAATTAATTAATTAATTCCATATGTATAAAAAATAAAAGAAGCTCTTGAAATGTTTTTTTAATTATTTTTTCCTCTAAATTGATGAAAGACAAAATTTAATTAATTTATTTTTTTATTTCCACTTCATAACTCTTAATTCAAATGACAACATGTAAAATGCAGAAAAAGGATTTCCAAGAATTTTTTATTTAATTTATTTTGCGCTTTTATTGATCTACATGATTATAGCGAATGATTTCAACATCAAATTCTAATATCTTCATGCTTTTACATAATATGTGTTTAATGTGAAATATTATAGCATTTTGACTACTTCCTTTATACAAACTTTTTGTGTCATTTCTAATTTTAATTTAATTTAATTGCAAATTTGCTTTATCTTTTCATACAAAAAGGTTATTGATGTCCAAATTTTGATGTTTAGCGGAAATAAATAATTATTGTGTAATTTTATCCGTACTGTAAACAACACAGCATTCAATAATGTCTGGATAAGTCATAATGATGGTCTTGTAACGTATAAATATAATTTGAAATTTTGTAAAGTTTGAAGTTAGCTTCAACAATGACATGAAGTTGGCTTTGACTTTTTCAAATTTTTAACAGACAAGTCCTAACAGGCATACATCATGCATTCATGGTACAGAAACCACGGTACTTAATAATGGTCTATTAGCCTGATTAGGAAGGAACATTAGTATGATTACCAAATTGCTCAAAACTATTGATTGAGAGAGGCCATGAATCACAATTGATCTGTACATCCAGCAAAATTAATAAATAAGAGTATACTCATGCACACGCTCGTTTAAGTGAGTATGCTCATTGTCTGTTAAGGACATACGTCACCACAGCACTTAACACTGCATATTGAAAGTCTATCTCCAGCTTTAAACACCATCTGAACTGAGCTCGAAGTCGACCTGGATTTTGTATGGAAAAGTCGACTCGACTCTATTCAATATTCAAATAGGCTTCGAGCTCTACACATGAGTATGTCATGGATCTCAATTTCCTCATTTTGTATGAAAAGATAAACATGTAATTTGCTTGATTCATAAAATGCAGGATACATAAAGGAGGAAAGTAAATGGTTTGACATGAGAAGCTTGATAAGCTAGGAACTTTGTCAGCAACAAGGATTTAAAATGCTACAATTCTATTACTATCAAAACTTGACTGAACACATTCATAAGTCGTATGTTGGACACTATTTTACTTTTTTTTTGTTGATAAACAGTTTTAACAATTTATCTAATTAATTATTTTTTTTGAAATGCTAACGATTTCTATTAAAACTATTTTGAGGGCTTTGATATTTGGTGCCATCCAAAGTTCATCAAACTTGTCAATACTTCCCATATTATTCAATTTTCTTCTGTTATTTACAAAAGGAGAGCAAATTAATTAAAATTAAATTTTTTATCTCACATTCTTAACTTAAAAAATTTTACATATGGCATGACTGCTTTCTTTTCTACTTTTTTTTTCATATCGCGAGTTCATAACTCATATCAGTCATTCGAATTTTTCATTTGTTTGCTTTTTAAAACAAAAAAAAAGACAGATAAGAAAAAGGGTTTCATAATTTGTATGGTCGTCCAAGCTAGATTGCTCAGGTGCAAATATACATATCGACTTAAAATTTATTAACTTAAATAAATAAAATTATCAGCATTTATTTTGTTTCACTTTAATTAAAATTAAATAATATCACACAGTCCATTTTTTAAAAAAAATTAAAAATTCAACATGTTTTTTTAACTTCGATTTTTCGTTTTTGTGGGGGAATTAGTAATGATGGAAAATTTAATGCAGAATGTCTGTTCATAATTTGAGCTTTGGTAGTTAATTAACGGAAATTTTGAATTTGAAAAGATTTGTCAGTTAACGGAAATTTTGAATTTGAACAATTCAGCGCAAAATTTGCTCAAATTTTATCAGTTATTTAACGGAAATTTTGAATTTGAACAATTCAGCGCTTTTCAGCGTTCAAAGTTTGTTCAAATTTTATCAGTTATTTAACGGATATTTTGAATTTGAACAATTCAGCGCTCAAAATTTGTTTTGAATCTGAACAATTCAGCGCTTCTCAGCGTTCAAAATTCGTTTGCAACAAACAAATCCCTTTCAAATGTTCAAAACTCCATGCTGTTGTATGGCTCCCAAAGCACTCATACGAAAGACATTACCGTATTGGATAAAATAATTAATTGTTAATGGAAGAAAAAGAAGTGAAAAAAAATTTTAGGTGCGTGCAGCAAAAAAATGAGCAAATAAGTTCGTATGTATGTAAATGTGAATTTTATACTAGGCATAAAGGCTGCTTATCATTCAAACATTTTTACTTCTTTCTTAATTTAGAAAGCACATTGAAGTTTTTTTTCATAATAATGTTAATTAATATTGTTAAGATAGAATTTTGATAATGATTCTTTTGAAGTGGGAAGTGGGGAATTAGGAAATAACTCATTTTTCTCAGTGGTATGACTAATCAATCAACTTGCAATTAATAGAAATTTAGACAGAGAATCATTTTGAACACCGAAAAATCATAAAATAGGAAATTTTTTCTTCACTTTCTTTACGTTAGCGTAAGCTCCTTAAGTTGCGTTCACGTGGGACACAGGACTTTTAATATGTAATCAGTTAGCAAAGTTGGAACTGTTGGGCTATCCTCATTTATGGCTTTCAAAACTGTAAATTAAAAAAGATTTAATTAATTAAAATTCCCACTCAAAAAATTGTAAAATCTTACTTTTAATAAGCACTTGAAGTGCTTGATTCTCAGGAGGTCCTGCATCTAAATGATACGGAATGACCGTAGTTAAATATTTTGGATCTGTTGATGAATTAACACCAAGTCCATTTGGTCTTGGACTGGTTCCATTCTGTCCATTTAATGATTGCGTCGATGACGTCATTGATGATTGCATTTTACCCTTTTTCTTTTCAACATGATATTGGCGCCGTTTGTTCTGTACAGCGAGCAATAATGAAATGAATGTATTTTTCAATTCTTTCTCGTATTCCAATTCGTCACGAAGTGCAAGCTCCGATATAAGTGTTTCAGAAAATTCACGAATTAGAACTTCCATTTCCATATAGAGATCATTCAACTGTACTATCGTCATTTCCTTTAATTCTATAAATGAAACATAATTTTTGTTTTATGACTATTAATTTAATTAAAAATGGAAATGGAAACTTACTGTCTTCATATAATGGTGCGCCGAGAACTTCTTTTGCTTTTTCCATTACCTCACTCTCCAAGACATCACCTTCCGATGGCGTTTGTTCATCCATTATGTCATCAATCTCCTTAATCACTTCTTCGGCTGTCTGAATTGGTCCATGATCTGCTTGCATACCACCGAGTATTAATTGATGTAAATCCAAATCATTCGCAACAGCTTCATCTTCGGAACTTAAATCTTGAATTTCATCATCTGGTGTTTCGGCTGCGCGTTCATTTAATTTTAATGCTGGAACGTGCATTTGTTTTGCAAAAGATTTAGACCAATCAATGGGTAAAATATTACCAAAATTGCCTGTAATCGTCCACCACATCCTATAATAATTAGAAAATTAAGATTTTAGTTCCAGTTTTTGCTTCTTAATTCAATCTTCTATCTTCAGCCACTCGCAAACGACTAAATGTCAGTTGTACATGCAATGCCAACAGTTTTGTCATCTCATTAAATGTACACAAATATGTACGGATTGGTTTGCCCACACGAAAAATTAAGTTAAGTCTCTGTTACTTCAATCATAAACTATTATTTACTCTCTTATTATAGATTTAAACACAAAATTTTTCAATGTCATTAAACGTGCACTCAACACATTTGTCTTTAAATAGCTGGTGTATTGTTTCATGCTAATTTTGACATAATGTGTGCCTGCTCATTGCTCATTTGAGGATTCATCTGTGGAACTTCCATTTAAATATAAAAAAAAGGTTTTTTAGCACCTTTTCGTACGAAGAATTTCAACCTACGGATTGTATTGTTTATATTTTTGCTTCCTATGACTGAAATATGCTGGTACAAAACACAATGTGAGATGTCGATTTGGATATTGTGTGTAGAGGTTAGTAATCTCTCTCAGGTCAATTTTTAACACTTATGGCTTATGAGAATTTAAAGATGGGATTATGCAGAATATTTGTGAATACTGAACGTGAGAATTTTATTTAAATCGTGGATGTTGTTGGATGAGAATTTATTGAAGAGGAAGAAATTTTGGAATGTTTGTTTGCTAACAAGGAGGAAGGAGGTAGCTCAGAGGTGAAGCTGGCAGAAGTTAGGGCTAAGTTCAGTACTTAGCAATACACTTTTGTGTCTCCATAACCTTCAAGGGGTTCGCAAACCAAATTTACTGTTTTTGAGAAGCTTGGTATTCAGGACTTTACAACAACTAAGGTTTTAGTGATAAAAGTACACTTCCTCACAACATGGGCCAAATGGGATTCGAACCCACGCTCTCTTAATTGCATGTCAAGTGCTCTTATCTACTGATCAATTGGGTAGTGACGATAAGTGTGATACAAATTAGGGTTTCTGACTGCGGTTAAGCATTAAGAGCATAACAGCGGTTATGAAAAAACGCGGTTAATCCGAAACCCTATGCGCAATTCTCACTTAAACTTTCATTTTCTATACAGTGCTCATTGCACAGTTCTTATCGTTGTATTAGACTTTTTGAACCTTTTATTGCTAAATTAATTGCAAGTTCTAACTGCCCATAGTTTACACAGCTCAAGATCAACCTGACTCAAATATTATGCGTCTTGAACCATCAATTCTAAACCCAACTCCATAACCATGCGCTTACTACTCCACCTCAAAATATCAAGTAACTTCCTACTTGTCACCTTTTGCTTTCATAACAAAAATCACACATCAAGTATTTTTTACTACCCGCAATACTCTCAAGAGTCATACAGCGGATGTTACCGTAACTCAGATGCTGTACAAATATCAAAATAAATTATTTATGCTTGTTTCAATGAAGAAGGTCTAGCTAGTCAATCTCTTTTGCTCTCTCAATTCATAACAATTTAAAATATATATGTAATTTTTTTCGGTAATAAAGTGGTAGCTAATAGGCACTAGACACACAAATTGATATTAATTGTCTTGTTGTTTAAAAACAAATCAGTGTCGACAATGAGAATTTAAGTTCGCACGCTTTGAATGCTGATGGATCCGAGGGGCACAGTGTGTTGGTAAGGGTACCGATGTGTCGTCGTATTAACGCAGTGATGGACAACCTTTTGTTTTTCGCGGAGCATTTTGGAGGAAATCCTCGAACGAAAACGTATACGGTATACGGTTGCTAGCATTTCCACTTCATAAAGGTTGCCCTCCGCAGTATTACCTACCAGAGTTGCAAAACATGTGCCTGTGACAGGCAAAAACCATACAAATTCTTGATAATTTGTACGGTTTTGGAGGAAAACCATATTCATTATCAAGAATTTGTACGGTTTTTGCCTGTCACAGGCATCTGCTTTGCAACTCTGTTACCGACAAGAAGTAACTCGTCGTTTTGTGTCGCTCGGGATGTCCAATAATCAATTAAATTGTTTTTCGGATGAGCAGAGCTCATTACTGTCATTGTGAAGAATCAAAAAAAGGCTTATTGAATTCTTGTTAATTGAAGATTTTTTATGTACTATAGCAAATATGCTTTATGCTGATAATTGCTATACAAATATTTTCATAATAAAATCAATGATCAATTTGTGTTTGACGAGATACAGACTAGGTTCCATATAAGGAATAATCTCATGAGAATAACACAAAAAAATGGTAATTGATGTATCATGTCATTGATTTAGCTATCAGTGAAGCTAATAAACAAGTTAGATCATCCATTCATACTGTCCAGACGTAAAAGTTTGATTTTGAATACAAAAGATTGTTTGGAACCGACAAAAACAGCAACAGTTTTCAGAAATAAGAGTGGGATCTTGAAATTGTTCAATCTATTGTCTGTTTTGTGTATTATAGTCTGTAGAGGAAGCGGCAAGCAAAAAAAAAAATTTATGAGACTTTCGAGATAACAAAAAATCAGTTCAAGCTTATAAGAAGATGGAATAAGCGAGGAATAGCGATAGATAAGGCAATAAAAATGTAGAGTATTACACGACGCCAGGTGCACAATCTTGGTTCCTTTGATTTCTTCGGTTTTTGTTTCAATATCTTGCAATATTAAATAGCAATTTATGCTCAAAACTGCAATATCCCATTGAGAGCATTAAAAGAATTGAAATTAAAATGCATATTTAATGCAATAATTCAAATTGCATTCTGCTGTGAGTTCAGGTAAGTGGAAATTCAGGTTATGGACTTTGGTGATGGAATATGATAGATATTACAATATCTAAAAAAATAACGTCTTATTAATATTTGAAAAATAACGGTCAAAAATATTCAAATTGAAGTGTCCACAGCACGAATTGAAATTTATGGCTTGCGATTACTGCATGCTGATTATTATGCAATCAACAATGTGCAACATTTAAGGATTAATCCAACCTGAATCAATTTTAATGCTTTTTTGTATTGTATTGTTTAATTTATGGCACATTATTATCATTGTCTGAACCATAAAGAATATATAGTTCATATATGGCATGCTTACGGTTTATGGGCATCGCGACGATATAAATTCTCATAATATTAAATCTCAAATATCATTCTTCATTATTTTTTGGATATCTTGACATTGATTAGTCATCCTCATCCACAGATTAAGTGTCCGATGGCTAAATTGTCTATTGCTGACATTTCGATAATCGATTAGACTTTCTATTTTGTAACTATTTCCTTAAATATGCGGTAATGCTTCATACAAAATTAAATTATTTTCAAATGACCGCACGCATTGTTTAATGTTAAGCCATTTTGACTGTTTAGTGTGAGAAATTATGTAAATTGTCTTCTTTTTATTTGATATTTTTTAAACATTTTAATGTCGCCTAAAATACCTTGAATGAGCAATAAAAGAAATTTTCTGTTCACATCGTCGCTTTTGCTCAAATTTTTAAAATCATAAAACTTTTTATGAGTATGTTACTAACTAGCTATCGTTATGATTATTTCTGTAATAGACATATTGAAACTTTTATAACAGGCAATCGTAAAATTATTAAGAAAATCTTTAAAGGTTGACAAATTAGAGACTGTAATTCACTTTTATGGATAGAATCTTAATTCGTAAATTGAAAAATTTCAAAAGTTCGTAAAACTATTTTTGTGATAAATATAAAAATTCTTTGTTATAGCAAACAATCTAGAGATATTCTTTGTCTAGCTAGATGCTTGAACTTCAGCAAACATGAATAAAGTTCATTCCTTATTCGCCTTATCATAAAAATAACATTTCATTGTGATTTTAATGTATTACATGACGAGTATTTCAATTTCAATGAATTCGATTTTGATGGGTTTTTTTTGGACGAGTCATAGCTCCTTAGTAGATATTTTATGGCTCAGACACAAAGTAATATAAATTGCGTACAAAGTTGGACATCGAATATTGAGATCAATGATCTTATTTGGAAGGGTATTAAAAATAAAGTCGATGTTATTTTTGCACAAAAGGTTGTAAAAACTTTTAAAGTTAAGGATTAAAGCTGTGTTCGCAAAATTTTCTTTAGATAGCCAAACTAAAGATTTATTTAAACAAGCACTGAGTCTGTTAAACAACAGATAATGTACTAATATAAATAATTCTGTCATCGAAAAAGCAGAATCTATACAAGCCCTGTGATGTAGCCAGTAACAGATTCAGATGCAAGGCCTTTTGTAATAACCTAGGCTCCAAGTCGAAGCATGTTTCCACTAAGTAAGTAAGAAAATATCGAAAAAAGCAGCATTGTCGTAGTGGTTAGAGTGTTGGTCAACCGATGCTAACGATCCAGGTTCGAATCCAACGACAGGTTTGTCCGGGTGCAAGTGCTTTTTCGTTGTTTTTATTCAATTGCAAAATATCGGTTTGTGGATTTGCGATACACAATGTTATGTGAACTTTAAAAAAGATGGTATATTTGGATCTTGGAGATTATGTTGATACTCCATACCAGAGCTAGAAGTCGACATGAGTTTTACATGGATTCGAGTTCGACTCAAGTCGACATTTCCATACAAAATCCTAGTCGACTTCGAGTTCTGTTTCATAAAGAGGAGGTATGCATTGCATTTACCAAGTAAAGTCGCATCAACGGTGAAGATGAACAATTTTCTAAAAACATTATCAAGCGCACGCAAATCTACATTTTCATGGGAAAACTACATTTTCCTAATAATTTGAATTATTTATCATCATATTTGTTCATAGTAGGACATGACTTAAATAGACGTTTTAAGTTCATGCAATAGTTTTCTATCCATGCAACTCTGACCCAGATTGTATTTGCACCACAAATGTATTCCAATAAAATTGAACAAAGGAAAACAACAACAAATTCTAGCGAAGAGAAACATCCAGAAGATTTCGATGTGCTTCTTTATCCATCCCTTAAGGGCATTTTGGCAATGACAATCACATGACATTGTCATGATGCTGTTCTTCATTCTTAATGTCTATCGATCTGTCTACATAATACAAATGACGACAACTTAATTCTTCTAAATAAATTGCTTCATTAAAATCACCTTACCGACATACAGTCAAGGTATAGCACATAACAGTATCAATAAAAGGTACGAAGCACTCATTCGAATTTATTTATCATGAAATTTGTAAGCAATAATATTTTTAATTCGATTACATCAAGCGTAAATTTTCTTCCAATAAACAGCTCCCCTCAGACTTCTTAAGATATTCTAAAAATAATGTAATTGCGCAATGAGCAGCACACGTCGAAAAATGTGTAATAATAAAAAATTCTGGCATATTTTGACAATCGGTAAACTGAAGTGAGCGGTTTTCGTAATTATACAATTGAGTGACTTTTGTTTGTAAAAGTAAAAAGAAGGAAAAATAAAGCAAACTCAAAACGTAAGCAGAATTATGGATAAGGGTGTGGCAGGTGTTGATGAGTTATAGTCTAATCATAATTCACATTCAAAGGTATTTTAATCATCCACGAGTGAACTTAATTAGCAAAAGGAATAAAAAAAAATATGAAAAAATCCTTTCATCATCATAAACATCGATTTTCGCACCGGTAGAAGTCATAAGCTAACCATGATCCAGAAATAGGAATAGAACTAGGACAGCCAACTGCTGTATTTTTTCCGGGACGCTGCTGTACTTTTCTTCTTTGCTGATTTGCCCGACAAAGCTTCAAAATGTCCCAAACTTTTCAAAATTTAATCGCAATTTTGGATAAATTTTGAACATTTTCATTTTGGATGTTCGAGTTCAAGCCCAGAACTGAAAATATTTTTTCCGGACTTTGAATTGTTTTCTGCTATTTTTTACAAGTTTCCTACGTAATTTAACTAGGTCTTTTAATATTAAGACTCAAAATAGTCCAAAAGAGCCTCAATAGTGCCAAATTTAGAAGTATCCCAACTGGTTCCAAAAGCGTCCCGATATCTTGCGAAAATCCTCTGGTCACCCTAAGTAGAACTAAATTTAGTGTGTCGAAACATACGAAGCTATTACATAAAATATATATTTTTATTAGCCATACAACATAATGACAATTTTGTGAACAATGGAATGGCAGATATGAGGGTGAATGGTGGGTAGACAATAGTAAAAGGAAGAGTAAACGGACTGATAATGTCGGCATTTACAAGACAAAAAATGAAAATGTCTTGATAAGAAGTTATTTTGGCTATTAATTCTTTTTTGTTGTTATTTGGTTTAGGGCTTTTAGATATTTTAGATATAGCATGTCTTATATAGACATACGGAAATAATTTGTCAAGATTGAAGGACAAGCTTTAAAGATAGTATACTCAATATATAACACAAAACCCTTCGATGCACAGCAAGTCACTGAATTCATTAAATTTCCCTACGACGAGCATTTCTGGCGCCATTCAATTAGTTTTCCATTTTCCATTTCCCCTGCATACATGAAGTTTTAAAAGGAAATTCTCAGTACATGTAAATTATTGCGGGACAGCTACAACTTTATTATTTTGAAGAAAAATGTCAGTGTCGCATAGAGTCCCTTTTATGTAATTCAATTTAGTTTATTGATTTATTTTCCAACAACTGAGTTTTTTCTTTCTTTTTAATGCAGTCATGGATAAATTGAACATTGAAGAGACAATATCTTTTCTTATGGATGATTTTGAGCAATTTTGTTGCTAATGGATTGTCTAATTAAGATGTATATTTAGACTATGACTAGATTGAATGAATTGTGAAAGGTTTTTGATTAGATTGATCATGAAAAACTTTTATTTCTGATGTAAATGGATGGTGAAATAGATAAAGTTGCAAAATTGCAATTGATGATTGAATTGTAGGAAGATACTAGGTTGCAATAATCTTTACAATTATCAGGTTCAGCCAAAAATCGAAAAATTCAATCGATTAGATTAGCAAAAATCGAAAAAAAAAACTATACTTCTCGTACTTTATAGTTACAGCAGTCATACTACAAGGCTGCAGACATGCATTTTTTGTCCACAGATATTCAGTTTTGGACGAACCCTACAATTCTTTAGTCATGAGAGCAGAGTCGTCATTTTTTGGAAATTCAGATCTTTTATCTAATCAGAGGTCGAAGTCGACTCGAATAGAGAATGGAAAAGTCAATTCCAATTCATAATTCGAAACGAACTCGAACTTTACTAAAATAGTTTATTATAATTAGAATTCTCAATTGCCCAGTGTAGTCTATTTAGTTATCTTCGGCATTACATAGTCTTTAACATTGTTCGAATCCTTTTCATATCGTCAATACTTCATACAATGATTGAGAGACCAGTTTCTAATGGGAATCGAACCCATATACTCACAATTGAGTGATACAGATATTCTGTCTGTTGCTTAACCACTTGGCTACAAAGCCTTAGTGTTACAATAGCAGATTCGCCTAAATATTACTCGATACGCCAGAATCTAGATTTTAAATCAGAGTTGCAAAACAGGCACCTGTGACAGGCAAAAACCGTACAAATTCTTGATAATTTGAATGTTTTTTCTTACAAAACCTCAGTTTTTGCCTATCACAGGTGCCTGTTTTGCAATTCTGGTCCAAATTACACTCTGCTAAGACTCCACACATTTAAAACCACAAGACTAAGCTGCAATAACAACAATAAGACCTCAAACAAACCAACAACAACAACAACATTGCCTTCAAGATACAATATCTGCCCTTCTTCATTCACACCAAACTATAGATGAAAGCATACCGCAGTGTTGTTGTTAATTTATTTAATTAACCAGTCGTTTAATGAATAATGCACAATAGAAAATTATTATTTTTTTTTTGTACATGAATAACTCTCTTTATGCTTCTCTCTTTTCACTTTTACTGTCGATAAAAAAAATTAAATTGTCTGGAAAAATTCAAAACAGAAGCCTCAGTCAGATGAATATGATTATCATTTTCGGCATCATAACAGCTACTCTAAGATTTCAGTTTTCTTTCTCACATTTGTCTGCCTTATGTTTGTGTTACAGATCTTTATTTTTAATTCATGCCATATTGACGTCATGTGTAAATAATCAATTGTGAGGAACAAGAAAATGTTTTTTAATTGCAAAAAATTATGGAATTTGCGCAGTTATCTCAATGCCAGAAGGGCTGATGCTACTTAATGTGTAAAAATAAACGCATAATTACTCCAATTATTGGAGTGTTAATTTCCCAGTGCAGATTTTACTTAATAATGAAGTACTCAACAGATCTAAATAAAGTCGGTCATGATTGATGTCGGCTCCTCGTTAATATATACACAAGTCTCAATATCAATTTTTTTCAAACAATTAATAAGCATAAACTATGTTTATTAATAGACAAAACAAATGAGATTTTTGCTTTTTGAAGTGGAAATATCTTTAAAAGTTGGGAATGGACGTGAATGATGTCTGGCATTCAAGGACGGATTTGACATTTGGCTGGGAGAGTATTTGTACTTGATGGTGTGATATAGGAGAGAGAATGGTGGGCACTCGAAAAGCATAAATCGGTTAAGCCAGTATTGTACACCTGTTTTGTGCCACGGCACATCCATGTGGTATGGTCATGTGGTCATGGCATTTTCAAAAAAAATTCGGCGGCACACAGTTCTTACAAAACTGACATTGTGCCAGATCGGATTAAATATGGCACCATGCCAGATTTATGGCAGACTTGTGCCAGATTTTTTTTAAAAATCGATTAACCGACTTATGTTTTACATGCTTTGACGTCATTCATGCACGACCCACATTCTGAAATTTAATACAGACACACGATCAACTTTTGATCCGTCAATTCTATCTGCATCAAATTCCTTTCGATAAACCCTTTCATCATAATGTAAATAATAAAGCAGTGTTTGGCGCTAACGACTGATTATTATCGTTTTAGTGCTGGTTGTTTAATTAACTTGACCCTTTTTACTACGCCAGTCTGACGTCACAGCCATTTCTCGTGTACAAAATAAAAAAGCGAGCTTTTTCTCTCCATACCGATGTGAAGGCCAGGGTCACATAAAAAGAAGCACAAAATTGTTACTGGATTTTTTTGTTTTTTTCTTCTGCTTTATGTTGTGTATATTTTTTGGTGATTGATCGTGTTATGAACTTGATGGATTTTTATTCTACCTTCGTGCGTGTAGGTGGAAATACAGTAAATATCGTTACGGACTTAACAACTGGAAAATTATGTTTCTTTTATGCGAATTCACATGCAGTAGCTATTCAATTTTGATATAAAAATAAAATATTGTTAAACAGAAGTTTTCTATTGCCATAGATATGCCATTCTGAGTGCTATGGAATTGAGTGCTGTGAGTCTACATGTGAAATTGAAAAAAGAGCATCAGAAAGTCACAAAACGAAGTCATAAAAAATCTTAGTTCGCTAACAAATTCCATTTTTATGACATTTTATATTCAAACACTTATTTTCATTGTGACTGCGTCGGAAATTTCGATATTCTTTCTTTTTATTTGTATAGTAATGTAAAGAAGTTACAGAAGCTTGTAAGAGATGATTCTTTTCTTTTGTTTATTTACTGCTTCCATTTTCAACGTATGTAACTGATGTTGATCCGCTTCAGTTTTCTTCTCTTTCTTCTGTTTGCTGCCTTTATGCTTTATTTGATGACTTTAATTTACTTAAATTTCTTATTTTTTTCTCTCACTAGCTCGGATATATTTGTTAAACATATTTTTGTTTTTATTATTTTTGTTCGTTTGTGAACTGAAACTGTGTTTATAGTACGAGCGCATTCAAGCGGATGCAGTGTTGTTATCGGGTGGGATTGATAAGATGATAACCGGAACTTGAGCGGAACTATGGTGGATTTTTGGAAAAATTGTTGAAATGCACTCTTAATCCATGTCTTATTCATGCTTTGAATGGATAACTGATTGTGATAATCGATTGATTTTCTAGTACTTGAGTATTGGGTTTTTGGGAATTTTTGGAAAAAATACTGAGTAACTCGAGTATTGAGTATGAATATAGTATCAATAGATGCAAATTCAAGTAGGGATTGGTCACTTGAATCAACCTTCTTTCCCAATTTTTGGACAGAATTCTTCAATTTGCTATGATTTTTGGCAGAAAGATCTAAATATATCGCTCTCCTATCCTGACTCTCCCGTCCCTCTTAATTTAGCGTTCCTTAAAATGGTTTGTTCCTGGTAGCCACACCAAAGTATCACTATACAACTATGCTTTCCCGAAATCCTGGTCCTAGAAGATTTTCGGAATCAGGACAGGATTATCCCGGGATTTTCCGATTGGGATCGAGACGGGGCTATCCCTGAATTTCCCGATTGTGGTCTCGATATCAAGAAAGCATATATACAACGTTTTAGTGTCATTGATTTCCAAAATGGTAATACGAAACTTTGTTTTTAACCTAAAAGTTCTGGACAAACCCAAATGTTTGAGTAAGTTGTTCACAATCTCTTATGAAATATCATTTAGAGCGAAGTTCGCGAATTCAAAAGAACCTTCTAAGTCCACTCATACCTTAAGCTACATCCTAGATAAAATTGAACAATATGTTGGGTTTGCTTATACTAAAGAAGCACTGCGATCACCGATCACTTGAACTATGCGTTTTAACTAAAGATAGAAACTTGAAGAAATCATCCAACTATCCCCATCAACCAACACTGTCCCCAATATCAATGAAACAAATTTTTTGAAATTTTTTTCTTCTCGTCGCTTGTTTTTTTCATACATATTTATTCTCTAAATTGAGTCATCAGATTATTTCACACTATCCCCAGTGTAGGCGTCTCAAAAAGAAGACTGAAATCTGATTCATTTTCACTTGAAATTTTAGTTATTGAAGGAAAAATTACAGAAGAAGAAAAAGATTAATGAAAACAGTTTTGTCGAAATATGCCCGAAATAAATTTAAATTTATTAAATTTGTGTTTATTTATGCTCAAAGCAGTTTTAAAGATAATATAAATTGGTATAAATTAAACATTTTCTTTCTTATGTCTCGTGAGATATTTGTTCGACACCTACACGGCGCTATATTCTGTTCATTAAAAGTTTCTAAATCATTTAGTTTTCATATGTGAAAAATTATGAAATATAATGGCTGTGAATTATATTAAAGTCACATATAAATTATGAAACACTGTAAAAAAAGTCAGTAGCTGAAAAGCTGTCAACTATGAAAAATGTTGGTGCTGTGAATATGAGAAAGAGTTTTTCAAGCCCTGATTCGTAACATTGCGAAAGGGACATAATTTATAATGTATTTTTTATGTCAACTTAAAGTCCTTGAAAGCTTTTGGGATACTTTTAAATAATCTTGGGGATTTTCTCGCATCACAGATGAGTAAAGGACAGAGTAAGGGATTTTAAATGAGATTCTAGATTTAATGGACTGTTAACTTGAAGTTGATAATCAATATTAAAGGAATCTCGGAAAAACACAGCATAAAAATGGTCAAAAAAGCAAATAAAAATGGTCAAAACAACATAAAAATGGTCAAAACAGCATACAAATGATCAAAGCATCTTAAAATGGACCGATTCTATCATGAATCTGGCTCAAAGTCAGTTTGATGAAATTCGGCCTTAGGCCAGAGTCAAGTCGGTTTGGAGCTGGATTTTTGGCCATTTCTAAGTCGTGTGCCTTTCGGGAATATTGCTCAGTTTCAGTTTCATTTCTCAATAAATTTTAAATGATCCCGAACAGTACAAAGTGTTCCTCAGGGCACCACTACATCGTCGTATTAACGGCAAACGCGAAGCAGCATTGACGGCACCGTGACAGCTGATTTTGATCCAGGCGATCATGAAAGCTGATTTTGATCCATTCTTATGACTAAAAATGCGGTTCATCGCATTCTGCTGTTTAGGATGTTTTAAGTTGCATCACTCTTCTTGAGTGATATTGCGCTTTCCCTAACCGCACTCTGAAGTAAATTTTGATAGAGCTTTAGATTTTCTCTATCCCTTGTAGACAACGAACGTGAACACAAGAGCAGAGTAAGCTGAAAGCATCGCTCATACTCATGCTCATCTAGTATATTTAAGATGAGCAAGCTCTCGACAGTATGCTCTTTGTCTGTTCGCATATAAAACCTCAAATCAACAATATTCTCCAGCATTCCAGCAGCAACAAATTAAATTCCTCCAATTTAATCTAAAACATACGACATTCTCTATCTATTCACCATCCCTGAGGTCAAATTCTAATTATTTCTTCATGATTAGATTAAATTTTAATTAAAACATATGTTATCCGATAAAGATAATTCCATAGCCACAACCCAAATAGATAAGAGTGTTTCGCAAACAGCAGGAATTCATAAATGAAAGACATAATTTCTTTCTGCAATATTAAATTAACCTCAATAGCTTCATACTCCTTCTATATTTAACACAGCAGGATTTACTTTGCTTTTTTTTATTCACTTTCATATCGCAAATTCAATTAAGTGTTCAATGAGAATTGAGAATAAAAGTATGCGAACTTGAATAAACATTCGGTTCGATTCAGTTGAATTAATTCATTAAGAATAACGACTTTTTGGATATTGAGAATTTTGTAGCGAGAAATAAATGAAGATGTTGAAAACTTTGTGTTATTAAATTCTTGACCTTAACGTTGCATTACTTCCGAAAAAAATAAAGTATGAGAAATAATAAATTATAACAAGTGGGCTGATGAATAATGAGTCTACAATTTGTATTTGATTATATAATTCTAAGTTCCATAGAAGTCGTAATTTAATTAAATGGAATGCTAAGTAATTAGAAGCGATGAGTCATAGGAAGCAAAAGTTCAAAATTTATTTCAATTTTCTTTATCTTAAGGGTCATGTCAGAGACGTAGGCAGGGAGTAGGAAGGGGCAGTGCCAAGGTTTGGGGGCTAACAGGGGCTTAGTCTGAAAATTTTATTTTTTTTAAAAACGTTCCAAATTGTACGGTTTTCCAAGTCTCAAATGGAGGTCTCATACCCCCGATGTCTCATCCCACCTCCTTGACTAAACCCCTGGGGGTTGGATTGCCCTTTTTTGAAATAAATCTTCAATTTTCTAGGATTTATTATTAAAAATCTTAAAATTCACTTAATATTTATACTCCTCCAACGCCATCCCCTCTCCCTCCCATGAATACGTCTCTAGCATTACCTTCAGTAACGTCGTCAAGAGAGGGATTGGGTGCACGGTCCCCACCTCGAATTGGAAAACCGTTTGTTTTGTAACGTTTTTTTTTTTTATTAATTTTTAAATTAGCCAAATTTTCTGGCTACGCGCCTGATGGCCCTCCTGCCCCAAAATCTGACTACACCCCTGAGTCTCATGCACATATGACATCTGTGGGAAAATAAAACTCTAAAATGACATCAACAAAATACCACACAGATCTAATCCCAATTCATCACTAAATGACCCATTTACTATCCCAATTATGAAACATTTATTCCTTATTATCAACATCCAAATCTATCCACACACACAGAGCATTCAAACCATATTTTTCTCATTTATTTATTTATACATTTAACGCAGGCCCTTTAACAAGCAACGCCAAATGTGCTAAAAAATAAATTTCGTAGAAAAATCGGCACAATAAACTTGAATTATTTTATCCAATTGAATCATCTGTTAGCTATAGCGGGTGGTAGAGCAAGTGGAATTTTTACGAAAATAAAATTGGCAACAACGCAGCGATTTAAAACAAAATAAAGAAATCTTATCAGCGATTGCGTGTTTTCGGATTTTAAAATAAACTTTTTCTTATTCTTTTGTCTGAGACAACAATTAGTTAATGTGAAGGGAGCTCCGTCGCTAATAAAAATATGTCGTTATTAAACATTATTACCCATGATTCATTTTGCATGCAAAAAGATATGTAGAACTGTACTTGAAAGACGTCATCAACCCGAGCGACACAACGCGACAAGCAACATTCGAAATCAACTGTCACAGCAACATCAGAGCAACATCACGTCTTACCGTTGACTTGAAAGACGTCATGAACCCGAGCGACATAACGCGACAAACAACATTCGAAATCATCTGTCACAGCAACGTCAGAGATACAACACGTCTTACCATTAACTTGAAAGATGTCATGAACCTGAACGAAATAACAAGCAACATTCGAAATCAACTGTCACAGCAACGTCACAACATCACAGCGACTTAGCAGTCCCCAACCCAACACCTCTGTGCTGCTCGGAACAATTTCACAGTTAATTTGATACAATTAATTCTAACTTAATTTTGATATATATACAAATAACTGAAATTCTTTTCCCATAGCAAATTGCCATAATTTAAGTTCATGGACAAGTGAATGAGACAAGAAATTTGCATGGCAAAAGACAAAAAAGACACGGTCATTAGATTCCGTCCTTTCCCCTCGACGTCTAATGATTCTTTTATGTAATAAATTATTACTTTTTTTCTCTCTCTATTAAAGTGTTGCTTTATGACAAATGACTTGCTATTTGTATGTTGTCCGCAAAAAAGTTTACCACAACACTCTATTGGGGGGGATGTTTATTAATGATGGTCATATGCATCTGTTGTTGATCTTTGAACTTTCTACTGAAATCTACTAAATCGGATGGAATTGAATTCACGTACGGATCCTGAGTGAGGGTCTCGAACCCGCGTTAGCAGATTTTCGATCGTATGCTTCTACCACTAAGCTATTGGGTGTTACTTGACTTTATGGCATAGTGCCATATTTAATTCCTCTCCAAATGATAAACCGTTGAAAGACCATTACCCAGAGTCAGACACTCCAAAAGTCTAGTACTGTACTCACTGCGCTTACAGAACTTGTATGAAAAGGTACGGTAAGTACAGTACAGCACATTGAGTGTATCTGACTCTGGGTAATGATCTTTCAACGGTTTATCATTTGAAGGGGAATTAGGATATAATTTATATATGGCACTATGCCATGTAGTCAAGTAACCCCCAATAGCTCAGTGATAGGAGCATGCTACCGAAAATCTTCAGAAGTGGGTTCGAATCCCACTTGGAATTCATTATTTTAACTAGTACATTTTCTGCCAAATCATTAAAATCTCCAGATTCTTACTTGCTCTCCTAAGCTCTTTCCCATACATGACATCATCTACCAAATGACCCCGCACTCACAAAATTGTAATAAACTGATTTGGAAAGTTCATCTACACTTAACGACCTTTGTCCACATTGTGCTATATTTTCTGCTCTGTGCTTTGTTTGCGTATAAACAACTTGTTATCAACCATCATGATGATTATTATTGCGCAAGACGATATGAAATGTGATGAAAAATATGAAAAATTCAATGTCAATGGAAGCTTTTTTATTTTTTATTTATTATTCATTTTGGTAATCACGCTTACATGCGGGGAGTGTCAAAGAACAAACTCAATGCCGTTACAACGACTATTTTTCATCAACAAAAAAATTCGTTGCAGTTGTCAGCTCCCAAAATACACATCATTAAAATCCACTTAGAAATTCTAGTTGGAGATGAAAATGAGTCTCTAAATGTGACGGGAGGTTGGAAACGAGTATGAAATGTCATGCGGGACTTAATCTTCTCAATTTGTCATGGATGACTTTACAATAGTTTTACAGTTCTATAAAAGTGTCTTTTGGGAGTTTCTAATTTTTTTGAGAGTGAATGACTTGAATCAAGACTAAAAGTAGTTAAAGTTAATTAAATCATGGAATTAAGTGTATCATAAAGTGATTGTAAGGCTTGATTTTGAATGTCTTGTAAGACATTTCTGAGTATTATAATGCAGAGTTGCAAAGTGACAGACCAAAACCATACAAATTCTTGATAATTTGTATGGTATTGTAGGAAAAACCATATAAATTATCAATAATTTGTACGGTTTTTACCTGTCACAGGCACCTGTTTTGCAACTCTGCTATAATGTGTTCGCAAGAGCATTGAAGCATCAGCGTATTAACGATAAGACCCGAGACTGTCTTGACAGAATCGTTTTGGTTGATTTTGACCAATTTTTACTGCAAGCGGCAGCCAGCGATAGGACTAGTTTCATGCGACATCTGAGGAAGATCATGAATCACAATTGATCTGTACGGAAAGTAAAAAATGCGATTCAGTCCATAGTTCCGGTCGGGTTTCATCTTGTTCTGAAGACGACTTATGTCACCGTAATGTGGTTTGCTTGTTTGATCTAGATATATCCAAAACAAACTCCGACATTACTGATCTATGAGTACTTGATGAAAATCATTCTGGATAAACCCAGATGCATCATTAAGATGATCAAAATGTGAACTACCTAAGAGTCCTATCACGGCAATCATTTCCCCTTTCCAAGCATAGTAAGCCAAATTTGCACAAATAATCCCAAAAAGCAGCAATTCCAAGAAATCAAACTCAAAAATCATTTTAAATGAATACAAAAATTTTCCACATAATCAGAGCAAATTTCCAAATTTTTATAAATTTTAGCAATTTTCTTTCGAAGTGTTAGTGTTTACAATTCATACAAAAACGACCGAATAATGCCTTAAATCATCTCAATATCAGCAGCTAGTCATTCAGAATGCACGAGCTTATATGACGTTTTCAAAATGAGATTGAAATTTTAAAGTGGAATTTACTCATTATGGGAATCATTTCAAGTCTCGTCTTTAAGTATTTTTAGATTCCATCATCATCATCACCATCACGAGTATCTGCGTATCGTTAATTACTGTGGAATTTCTACCATCTCGTTTTTCAGAAATTATATAGCACGAGCATGCACACAAAAAAAAATAGAGAATTTACGAGGAAATGCACAATTTTTTTCATGTTTGTTGCACTTCTATGCATCATTATTTTCTAGTCGTTCGTTTCGTTTGTTCTTGCGTAATTGTCACTCGACATTCTAAAAATTGCTCGTATGGAAATTTATGCATTTCTCCATCCACATCGAACAACTGTGCGAAATCACGAGATGAAATTAATTTATTTTTTTCTATGTTGTAAAACTGGCTGATAAAAAAATTTAGCGGTAAATGGAAGGAAGGAAAAAATGCAATTTTATAAAGGAATTGTTCCTATCGAGTGACTTTTGCGCATTTTTGTACCAAATGATTCAAAATTGATTAATTAACGGTTTTGAAAAATTCAAATTTTTGAGCAAAGTTTTCAATTCGCAGCCAACTTCAGGTATGTTTACAAATGAAATGTGAGTGAAATTAAAATTAATTACCGGATTTGAAAAATTCAAATTTTTGAGCAAAATTTTCTATTCGCAGCCAACTTCAGGTATGTTTACAAATGAAATAATCAAATTAAAATCATTAATTATCAAATTTAGGAATGATTGCAATAACTCAATAAAACTGATCAAACATAACTTATTTTCCCGAACGACCGACCGACCGGACAAAGTATTTCAATAAACTGCATTTTTTTCAAAAATGCCATAAAAATTCCAACTTGAATTTTTATCGCTGCATAGTGCATGCTTTCCGCTTTCTGCTCTGCTTAGCTTTGCTCTTTTAGTCTATCAAATGGTCGCTATCAAATGAAGTTACAGCACAATCGATATGAATAATAACAAATATTTTTATGTGATAAAGGAAAATGATCAATTCTTTGTGTCTAATGCCGTTTGGTACGTGATTGAAATTCATTTCGGAAATGGAATTGACTTAATCGAAGTGTCGATGTTGACTTGATATGTACAAAGTTGTAATAGACTTGATTGTTATGCTAATGTGATACCTGAATTGTGACTTTGTTCGGGAATTAGCTTCATGTGACTTGATATATGCCTAAATTTTAATTCACCTTGAGATATAAGAATTCTAATTGAAGATAAGACATCCAATTATCTATTTTTTGTTAGCATAGAGGCGCCATTCATACCGTTGGATGTAATGTTGTCTTGATTGATTAAGTATTTCTTTGTATGGGATGTGGTTAGGTTGGAAGAATGTAAAAGCGAGAACTGGTGTGAAATTATTAGAAATTTGTTGAAAATTGAGGTTCAAAACCTTATTTAGTAGCATAATTAATAGTTTCTCTCACATGGTACCGACAATGAAATGCAGTTGATTTCAATTAGTTTTATAAATATGGGCTTAATATCTTTTATGACGTTTTGGACGTACCTAGCTACAATGTGTGCATCGTTCATACACAAACCGAGTTGGTGTGACTGGAAACAGCAAGAAAGTGGCTGAATCCGACTACATGTCCTGGGATCGAACCCGAGTCATTAGGATCAATATTTATCAGTTAGGACAAGATCAGACATGGAACCTTGTGACTCCCGGCTGTTAATAAGCCTCTTTAGCTCAATAGCCTTGAATTTAATTAAAATAACCTAAATTCTAAGTTCTAACCTCAAAAATCAATAACTCAGCTTTTCGCAATTCATTATCATATCCATCACTTTCCCCACTGACATATTAACATCATCAGTCTCTTCCTTGATAATTAATATTCTAATAAAGAAATTAAATTAGCATAAATATGTCGTACAAATTGAAAATACCTGTACAAATTAGCATACATCAACTTAATAACATCAGTAATTAATTAAAGTCGATAAAGGTTGTTTAACATGATTGAAAAAATGCATTTTCTTATGCCTTACTTCCATGTATGCAGTATCATAGACAACATAATACTTAAAAAATTATCACTCAACATGGTTTCAGTTCCATTGGAACTTTTAAATTAGAGAAAGTATAATATCGATTAGATGTAAATAATTTTTTATGGACATGGCAATAAAAAGGTATCAAAATAATTTGATTATTAATCCAAGGTTATGTTATAGCTTTCTATAGACAAAGGTTTGTGTCGGTGGTGAGCAACATGTGTGGCGCGACACACTGATGTGCCGCGACAAAAACTGATGTGTCACCAGAAATTCTTATAAATGCCATGAATCGTATGGTTTTGAGGTTGAGGCTTACCACCAAAGTGTGCCGTGAAAAATTAAAGGTTGTCCACCCCTGCTTTATATGCTTTATATGATGATGATGTGTCTCGTATCGAAATTGAGTTAAAAACTTTTTCTGTTCATCTTTATTTCTATGTCTAGCATCCAAAACTTGATATTTTATATCCAAAACTCTATTTCTTTTGTATTTGCTTTATTGATTTGATATTTTGCTATAAAAAATGATTACAGACCTAAAACTTTGTCGTTTTTGTGACCATGACAGAGCACGTACGACAGTCATATACAACAATGTTGTATCGAATACAACAATTTAATTTAGTTCACAATTTTTTCTCATATCAGCAGAACTTTATATTCCGTTTATCAATCAAACTTTGAGCTTATGGCTGCAGTTTAGTTCTCAGCTATCAATGAATTGAAAACAGGATCCAATCCTTTTTGTGCTTTGCAAAATTTATGTCCTGAATATAATCAATAGCCTGCATCAGTCATTCCATTGTGCTGTATGTCTATTTTTTGATGACATTCATTATATTTTCTGTTGTGCTAGTCATTTATTTATGTCATACATCCATTGATAATGTAAATGTATATCTACAGAGTGGCATGAATGAGGGGGGCTCATTAATTTTTTGCAGTAACTGCGACTATTTTATTGCTGAGTTTGGGACGAAATGTGATATTTTCATTGAATTTATTTTATGTGATATTTGATAATATTGGAATGTGTTTATGACAGGAATGTTACCCGGAATTTGAGTATTCCTATTGTTAATGTGCTATGCAACAGTCATTTCTGCATAGGTTTATGAAGTATATAAAAGTATTGAAACCTTACGAATTTTGTATTTTCTGATAAGAAACCTATAACAGCACAAAATGCTGCTGGTTTCTTGCTGCAAATAATTGGCAGAATTAGTTGGGAGCAGCGCTCACGAGCATGCTCATCAATATATTATTTATAGTATATTTGAGGTGAGCAAGCTTTCAAAAGCATCTTGTTTGTAATATTACTGCATACCAACCATAATACGAGATCATGTCATGATTTGGCCTTCGGGTAACGCTGGATTAAGGAACGAATCAGGAATTTAATGAGTAGCGGAAGAAATAGGGACAAAAACTGCAAGATTGCTTTAAGATTGGAATATTGTCAGAACAGACTTGAATGTATCACGTCATGTTCACAGAAGATCAAAACGAGAGTCTTAGCTTATTCGAAACCGAAATTTTAAAATTATGTGTAATATGCTCGATCCTACATTGAATTAAATTCACGAATGAAATGTAAAATGTGAACAATTCCGAATAGTATGTTGTCAATAACCCTAACCAGCATAGAGACCGCTTTTAGGTACTGAAATGGTATTTATGTAGCTTAAAAGCATGTTGTAAGTATAAATGCAGTCACAATGCTCTGAGCCGATTCGGATTTAATATCAAAAAGGAGACTTAAGCTGACTTGACTCATAAAACATTGGAATCGACTTCGAGCTGTGATGATGAAAATTAGAATAAGTTAGGATACGCTGTATTCTCTGTAAATCAACGCATTAACCGTCATTTTCCAGTCATTTCTTAACAATACCAATGAAAATTTTAAATTTTACTGTCCCTTCTATGAATTTGCTGACCATCATAACAAGCAGTCCCTAATGATCCTAAACAGTCCCAACAGACCATCCATTGAAAACTCATACCATGTCCATAACTGTCACAAAGCATACATAGCATGATATACAATGTATTTTTTAATTAGACCTCGCTTTATTAATTCGACATACTTATCAGTATCACATAATATGCACTCGTATTAAAATCGGAAATCACATACATAGAAGAAAAAAAAATAAAATCCGTTGCATAATAAAATAATTCGATAAGATGGGATTCGACACACTTAATATAGAGCATTGATTTCAATTTTAAGATAATTTTAAATCACGTAAAATGCGCATTAGCTTGAATTATGTCTATTGTATTGATGTAAATGTCTTCGATAAACTAATTTCATGACAATAAGACGAGAACAATTGATTTATTTGTGTCTTGTGTTTCTGAATAATTTGATAATCTGTTCCTGTACACTTAAATGTTCAACAACAAATGTTTTAACAATAAATTTTCCAGTCATGTTCTTTCTTTTCAAAATTTATTTAAATTTATAATAGCTTTTAAGCATATAAGAATAATAAGATTTGAATTATTACGTCTAGCAGTGCCAAAATTCTCGCCTAATAATTCAAATCAAAATATTGTCTGAAAGTTAAAACGTTTGTGAAACTTAAACGACTATTTCCTATAATACCTAACAAGTTAGCGACATACTGTGACTATATTCTCATTGTTAATAAGCTCTTTAGAAAAAAATGTGTATGAAGTGAGTGGAAGCAGTAGGGAGATTTATCAATGGTCAATTGCTATTGCTTGTTAAGCACTTGAAAGCATTTCCCATGCGAATATTACGTATGGATTTTTTATTGATTTAGAAATTGAAATGTAAGGTGAATGATTGTATCCCATTGATAAAGGCTAATGGACTTTTGTGGTGCAATGGACTCGGAGTTTTGTGAATTGAAAATTGAAACTTTGAAGGTATTCCTTTGGGATTAAGGTTTGGGAATGTATAACGGCTTTCTGAGGATCATCAAAAATAGAAATGAACCTAAAAGCTTCAAATTAAAGTCTAAATATGGAAATTAAATCAATACTTTGATTCCACCAATAAAATCATGTACTTCTGTTCAGAACATATTAACGGTCATTTCATATTCAATACAACTAGTTGACTTCCCCTTTTTATGGTTGTTAGTCCCCTCAATAACAAAGCTTAGTTTGTTTACAATTTTCAAACAATAAGACCATAAATTTATAAGTTCCTGCATTTACAAGTTACAGAATTGATTCCATTAAGCACTGGAATTAATGCACTCTACAGAACTTATCATTATTCAGTCAATTATTACAAAAAGAGCTAAAAAGCTTACTTATCTTACTCTACTGATACCAAAGCAAAGTTCAAAACTTTGTAAGAAATTCCTCAAGGGTCAACATCTCAGCCATTACCGTAAACATCATCCATTACCATAATATAATTTATCCTATCCAATAAAGTATATTACATTGTAAAATTTCTCGGAGATTCTTGATTTCTTTTAAAGAACTGAAAACTAATCTTGAAACTGTATCTCTTGTGGCTATTTTCATTCTTCATCATGCCTTCTAAATCGCAAAATCGTTTTTTAAATAACGATATTCTAATATAAATGGATTTTTAAAAAGAATAGAAGATCAAATTAAAGAGGAACGTGGATGAGAATAGAGTATATAATGAGAATTTGATACAGCGGGAATCAGAGCGAGTCTCATTTATGATTTATTAGGTGTTTTGATTTTTTATTACATTTTGCTTAATATTCCACCTTTTATTACTTTGTCTATTTAATGTCTATCGTGTTTGATGATGATTATGATGATGACAATGGTGGGATTTAATCAATCTGGGTTGGTCTTTTGATTATTTTGGTACTTTAGAATTATAGTGATCGCGAATTCAGTTTTTGGAGGTTCGTTCAATGATCAAGGAGTTCAAAATTTACTTTAGAATCTTAATAATAGAACTTGGACATGACACAGTAGCGCTTCATAACAGACAATGAGTATACACACCTAAATGACTGTGTTTGTGAGTATACTTAATCAATATAATTGAGCATACTCCATTTGGTGACCATTTTTATGAACAGGCTCCTTGTCTGCTAGCTAATTTATCAATTTTTCTGTACCAAATCTCATATTTATTGTGAGATAACGGTAACGGTGACATCAAACTAGACTAAAGTCTTCTATATGCTTTATTCATATTACGTGAATGTAGCGAGATCCAGTGCGACTAGGATGCGTCCATCGAACAAGACATTAACATAGTTGAACGGCAAACTGGGGTAAATTAGATTTTTTGCTGTAAAACTGAGCTGAAAACAGCAATCTTGGTGCTGTTAGGTCGCATTCATTTCATAGCATGTCACCATAGCATGGCGACATGGCGGCGCTTAAACGACCACATGAAAGATTGATTTTTGGCAAGACTAAACTCAACCAAACCAGACTAAACAACAATCATCAACTCTGTCAAAAACCATCACTCAATTCCCCATTTACAGTACATATGTATACATATTTGTAGCGATGATGTATGATTGTTATAATTTGAGGGAATATAAAAAGTTTGTCATCAGATTAATAATAATTCATGAACGAGCGGATCTACTCGAAATGAATGTTACTCACTTATTATTACTTTTTCGTTGTATTTTATGTATTTTAGCGCAAAAAAAAATGTGAAATCATATTTTCAATTTTAGAAACAGTTAAATATAGCAAATATGCTATAACTTTCGCATTTGGCATGCTGTAGTTTTGTTCATTTCTTTTGTGGATCGAACAATAGACAGAATTTATTGGATAATTCCAGATTAAAAATCTCATTTTGAAATAACACTAAATAAAGCTCATGGATCATTAATATCAGAGTGTGGCCGTCTGAAATTCGAGTTTTTCGACATTAAGTTCAAACTCAACTTATTTTGAAATAAAAATTTACGTTACGAAGAAAAGTAAAAGTAACGGTCAAAAAAAATTTGAAATTTATTTTTTGAAAAATTCAACGGTCGTTTTTGAGAAAGCCACACTCTGATTAATATTAAAAGCGGTTATATCAAAGGTGTAAATGGCATCCAGTTTTACATTTTATCACCTTATATCCATCGAGACATGAAAAAAAAAGCACAGATGTTGTTTAGATGATAGACTGTGAAATAAGACGTAACGAATTGTAATTATGAATTTTTTGTTAGAAATAGAGTGCGGCAGGTTATTACACAATGGACGCCAAGAAGCACACGTTACCTCTTTATTTACTTTTTTATTCAACATCTCTTAAAAAGCATGTGAAAGTTTACAATAATATAGAAATTTCCTTTCTTCTTTTATGTTTTGCAATTACTCACTAGATGTGAATTCCTATCCCATCTGTCTTACAATGTAGTAATTTTTCATTCATAATGTGGTTTTTAGTCGTCATGTGAAATATAGTAAAAGAAGTGATTAAAAAACATTACGCATCATGGATCTTAAATATGCCGTCTGGTTATGATTGCAAATTAAAATATAGAAATAGAAGCATAAAGCATATTTTTACACTTTTATTATTTATTTTATTCATGCAATGGGATTTTTGGGGTTGTGTGTAAAGTAGGTCTATTGAAAATTTGTATCAAAGATGCTCACTTAATATAGAAGGCCTATGTTTATAACAGTCAAGAGCAAACAATGAGCATGCTCATGAGAATGTTCACAAAATTGACCATGCTCAATTATATTGATAGAGTTTATTCATAGACTCGTTCATTTAGGTGATTATGCTATTTAATTGTCTGTTAATAGTGTTGTCCGAACTGTCTGCTGTAGCACATTATCGGGCCATGACCCGTATGCCGTTGGCTGTTTCGATCAAGACTAATCACTAAGGTGTGCTATGGTATAGTAAAATTCGGACAAAATAGACTCTATTGACTATGCATCTGACTCAGATTTTATAAGCTTTGACTAATTTCATGTTTTAGAACCCAAACAGCACGATGCATCAAATTTCATTATTTCCTGATAGATGAGCCAAAAACAGCGGATTGCGGTAGCATTGCGACACCCACACCGTCTTGTCATCAACTCGATGATGTAACAGTTGCTCTTACGTCATATGGTTTGAAAAAGGACTAGGGGAAAAATTGCTCCTGCCGAGTCTCGAACCCACGTTCGCTGGGTTGGAGTTGCACCGAAGTACTAGTCCATTCCGCCACCGAGTCACTTCAAATTTTATGACATAATTGCCTTTATATGGGATTTAACATTAAATTGTTACAAAACAGGTGCCTGTGACAGGCAAAAACCGTACAAATTCATGATAATTTATATAGTTTTTCATACAAAACCATACAAATTATTAAGAATTTGTATGGTTTTCGCCTGTGACAGACACCTGTTTTGAAACTCTGAAATTATCCATTCTAAGACCTATTTTGACTTTTAGCGAAGTCACTCGACTTCAGACATCCTCAAAATGTTACACATCACAACCAGACATCCCCACAAAACGATGATGTGTGGAGAGAAAAAACAGAAATAGAATTTAAATTCAATTGCACTGACTCATTGAGTCGAAAACAAGTTCAATGTTGTTATTTTTTTTCCTGTGATTGCATCCAGATGTAGTTTGTACATTTTTTAAATTGTAATATACGAGTGACCAGATGACTCGATATCATGTAGTGCATTATTCATCGACTCAAATCATTGTGCTTCTCATCACTTCACTCTTCATTATTGTGCCATATAAATAGCTATAGCTATAGAGATATTGAAAGCTAATTTAATTTTGTATCATAATGAACGATGATGCAATAAAAAAAAGTAAATAAATTATGTTGTCGTTTGTTAGAACATATTTCCATAGTGTGTGTTCCGGAGTTGAGTTGATGAATATATTGAGGAAATTGAGACTCTCTCACTGTTGGTCGTATGCTATAAAATAATTTGAGATTTTTTCAAGCGGAATAGTCAATGATGAAGAGTATCGATGATGATTTCCAATGGAGCTTAAGACAATATGGAATTGAATTTATGACTTTTTGGACAATCGAAAGCTCGAGACTTTTATGGTTTGTGATATTTTAATCTTTTAAAAGTATTTCCAGGTAGGAATCTTCTTATTTTAATATTAGATAGTCGATTTTGGGAATTTTGGTATATTGGGAGGGTTACGGTAACAAATTTTCAATCTGATATAAATAACTAAATGATATTCAACTTTCAAAACGTTTGCCTATCGCAAAAATGTCTAACCCGAGCGACACAATGCGATGAAATGCATCTTTCGTCATAAAATTGGTCAAAATCAACCTTCATGGTGTCGTCAAAGACACTCAGTGGTTTAACCAGAGAAAGGAGGAGTGAGGGAAAAGTCAAGCAAAAGTTGCAATCTGTGCGTTGCCTGAAAAATGCAAATGACACGTTTGTTAACTGTGCCGATGAGATACACCAGTTTTTTGCAACTCTGGTGTAAGTTTGATGACCATAAGTACTAAGGCCCAATTAAGCCAATACCCTCCTCCGTCCTATCCCTTCGAATACGTCCTTGGGGCCATATTGTGTCGTATCGTTCGCGAGTGAACAACTTGATAAAATGTCCAGTTAATAACTAGACTCACGGTCGATTAATGACATATTTTATTGAACGTTCCGGAGAAAATGTCATCAGTCGACCGTACGTCTAACTATTAACTAAACATTATGGTAAATTGTTCGCTCGGAGCTAAGAAGTAGTTAGGGCGTTTGCGGCAACGTAACGCATAAGCTATTATATCAAGTTGTCCGCTTAGGGCTAAAATGTAGTCAGAGCTAATACAGCGACGTAGCGGTGCACTGCAAGCTGTGTCTTTCGGTATAAACGACAAAAATTTATTTATATTTAAAGATATGCCGAAAAAAATGTTAATTTTAATAACGACTGTTTATGGACTGATGTATTTAGTGTGTGATATTTTGAGAAATTTATTGTTTCGGAAGTGAATTGAATATTTTAAAAGATTCATCTCTAATTTATGCACATATTAATTTAGCATTGATGATGGGAAATATTTTCTAGCATTTAAATATTGAATCAAAGCTTTATGACAGACATTATGGCATATTTGAAAGAAAAATCGTCAATTTAAGACATCAATTCAAGTCCTGTCACAAGTGTCAAACTGTAAAGGTCTTGTCCTCACATCAGACATCAGAATAATTGTCATAAATTGTATTTTGCGGCAATAAAAAGAGAGTTGGACATGAAAATCAATAAAAATGTCACAACAATGAATTTGACAGCAAAATGACCTTCCATTACTTATTATCTGGTATCTAATAGTACCCATAAAGCCACAAACACCAAAAAAAAGTCGTGTTAATGTATGTTGACATTAAAAATCTAATTTCATGTCTGCAAAATTTGTCTCGTCCGTCCATCGATTTTGTGTATTCAATATAGACATTTTTAATTAACTTTTGTGTCCACATATAATTTTTAACGATGGATTTCCTTAGGAATTAAAGATTACATAAAATTAAAAAAACCATGATTGAGCATTTTATTGGTTTCGTTATCCATTAAACATTTTTTCGACCATTAAGTGAAATTCTATACATCCATTCGTGGACTGACCATGAAATAGAGACATTAAGGTTTGTCATGTCGTCTAAATGTTGCAGTATTAAAAATCAAAGTGTATAAAAATGGAAATTAATTGATCTTTCATTGTGATAGATTAGTGTCGTGATGTTGTGGTCTTTTTCGGTCAGAGAAAATTAAAACTGTTGACAATTAATTGAAATGATTTTCATGACTTGAAGAAAGGTTTAATGATGATTGAATTGAGAAAAGATTGTTTGGGGTTCATTTATTAATGGATGTATCAGAGTGTGGTTTTCTCAAAAGCGACCGTTAAATTTTTTCAAAAAAATTTTTTTTCCAGTAATATTCAAATTTTTTTTGACCGTTACTTTTACTTTTCTTCGTAACGTAAATTTTTATTTCAAAATAAGTTGAGTTTGAATTGTTCGAATTTCTCGACAATCGAATGTCGAAAAACTCGATTTTGAGACGGCCACACCCAAATCTGAGTCTTTTTAGAGCTCTGCTCGAATCTTTACAAAATTTCAAGTAAACTTAGATCTCAATTCGGAGTTTGACAAATCAAAACAGACAATGAACATGGTCACATGCCCGAATAACACAAGAATCCAGCCCCAAACCGTAATTCTGACTTGCTGCTAGATTCGGTTTGAATTCGATTCCATGCCATAGTCAAGTCGACCTAGTGCCAGATTATGGATCGATTAATCGATTTGTGCTATTCGGGATGATTCTGTGATGTCTTAACGCTTATTATATGCTTACTACATGTCAAATCAAAGACCTAATGGATTGCTGTGTGAGCAACGATGCAAAAGTGCTGGGAATTAGAAACTGGCAGAAGTTATCTAAAGATAGATCCAGCTTCCGACGAATTATAAATGCGGCAATGGGCCCCGTGCGCCTTCGCCAAGAAAGTTACTTACTTAGTAAATGTAAAATCTTAGCCTGAATCTCAGACATCACTCCCAAACAACTCCATCCAAAACATTTACAAATTGAAAAACTTTTCAATTTTCGATACACAAAGTTTTTCATTAATCGAACTCAATCACTGAATCTGTGTCCTAATTAATGTTTGTGAATAAAATCGTACGAAACGTAAAACAAGCACTTTCAAGTATAAATGTTTATATAGCAGAGATTGCATCACTAGCAGAAAAATTCAAAAATCAGCAAAGAATGCAATTAGGTAGTATTCGCACCAACTCAGCAATTATGAGTGCTGTAAAAATGTTTGAAGAATATTTTTCATAATAATTTTGATTTATTTTTATTTAATGCCAGTGGCTTTGTGGAATAGTTTTGTAATTCTTTTGAGAAAATTAGTTCATTAATAATGTGGAAATAATGTTTTTATCTGAAGTGTTTATTGTGCATCAAAGAAATACTTCCGACTGCAAATGCTTGTGGAAATAAAGTTATTTAATATGGTTTGACGTGGGGGACTTACCCGAATAGCAGAAATTGGGTAATCTATTAAAAATCCGGAACCAGGGAGGTGTGACTCTCAATTGATGTCGGATTCGGTTTAAATTTCGGCACTAGGCCGACGTGACTCTGACCGAATTCGGATTCGGTTTAAATCTGGCATCATGTCAGAGTCACGCTAGATTGTCAGAGCCACACTGGCCTGATGTCAGATTTAAACCGAATCTGGTACCAAGTCAGAGTTACGCAGGCCTGGTGTCGGATTTTGGACCAATTAACTGATTTCTGCTATTCAAGTTAACTAGAGATGGATTAACAGAGTTGAATCCCTTAAAAAATGTAATATTAGAGCAAGAAGTCAACTCTAATCTGTCAACGACCTGTGACCGGATTTTGGATTAATTAATTGTCGACTATTCCCATACAAAATCCAAGTCCAATTTGAGCACAATCTGTAAATTTGGTTGTTGTCGTCAAGTGGTTGTCATTTGATTCTATAATGCGCCGTCGTCGTATTGATGACAAGATTTCAATTTATACCGATCAAAGCGCTCTGCGTAAAATTGTCTTTACAATTTCTAATATTTTCGGCTGAATATCAACATGTGATCAACCTTTCTCTCCAAAATGATTGATCACATAACATGCCATTTCTTTATTACGTAATGTGAGCCATAGCTATAGCTATCATCCCGTGGCCAAAATACCAAATTTATCAAAGGTTTATCATAGCTTACTTACTTCGCTGGCCGTACAGATCAACTGTGATCCATGGCCTCCTTCAGATATCGCCTATAACTGGTTCTATCGCCCGCTTCCGCCTGCCAATTGCCAATACCAAATGCAATGTTTACTTTATCGATTTTATCATAGCTTACTTCAAGAAAATTCACTAAAATCACCTTCATTCCCAAATTTAAATGACTTTTTACCTCACAACAATTCTCAGCAAACCCTTTTCCGTCCGCATTTCAAGAAATTCCCATGACATATTTTCTAATGATTCATTCAACCGACATTTAATAAACCTGTTTAACATCAGACAATCAAAGTACAAAAATAAGGTGAAAGAGAAGCCCTAAAAAGACGTGCACTTTATTCATGAATATGAAAATATTTTCATTGGTTTCATGTTACTACAACGTACGATTTATGAATATCCATGGATATACATACACGATGCATGTTAATGTTGAATGATTTCATTTCACATCTCATATTTCAATCGCTTCTTCATCATTTTCAATTTTCATTTCATCCTATGTACGATTAAGGTTTACATTGCATTTCATGTTCTGCTTCTCATGTATGTTATGCTCCCTACAAATATTTGTCCTCGAATCTTGAGTCACTGGAAAAATATTATTTTTTTGTGTCTTTTGATTTATGCTGACATTTAAAATGCGAAAGCAAACTTTAATGTTGCGTAAAAACATTTATGGCTTTATGCTCAACTTCATATCATGTGACACTCTTTTATGTGTGACTTTTAAGACACTTGAACCGGAACATTTCTTTCTTCTTTGATTGAAACCTTTTTACTGGCATTTCTTGCGAATATTTTTTGAAATAAAAAGACATGATTTTTTTATGGCATTGTCGGTAGCTGGGGGTATTCAGGGGGGAAGTGGAAAGTTGAATATCCCTCTCCTATGCCAACCCTGGCTACCTTGTCTACCATGTCTCCAATGTCTTCCAAGCCAAACATGACTACCCTGCTAACAATGCCTATCTTGCATACCATGCCGACTCTGTCTCCCATGTCTACTCTGCCTACCATCCCAACCCTACCTACCATGCCTACTATGGCTATCATGCCTACCCTGCTTACACTGCCTATCCTGTCTCCCATGCCTATCATGTCTACCATGACTACCCTGCCTAACCTGGCTACCATGTCTGCCATATCTACCCTGTCTATCATGTCTACACAGTGTACCATGGCTACCCGTCCTACCATACCTCCCTGTCCACCCTGTCTACCATTCCTATCAAAACGACCAAGTCATCCATTTCTACCCTGTCAACCCTACCTACCATGCCTACCATCCAATCCCTGCCTACCATGCTTACCCTGCGTAACCTGCCCAACATGCTTACCTTGCCTACACAGTCTACTCTACCTTCCATGCCTATATTGCTTACCATGCTTACCATGCTTACCATGCTTACCCTCCTACTATACCTAACCTGCCTACCCTGTCTACTATGCCTATCCTGCTTATCATGCCTACCTTGCCTAATATGTCTAACATGTCTAACATCTAACCTACCTTATCTACCCTTTTACCATGCCCACACTGCCTACACCCCTGGTCAGAATGTAGCCAATTCAATGGCTTAATTAAAAAACATCACATTGATAACGACGGCATAAAAAAAAAGTTGGAAGCAATTTTTAATTACAATGGAATCATAAAAATGCTAATCTTGCACTTTTGGCATTCGTACAATGTGACTGGAATTTATATTTTATAAACTATAAGATGTGCGATAAGATGTGCATAGAAAAAATATAAAAAATTACAAAAGTCCTCGTGTTATTGACTCAATGTCTAATGTCTATAAAATACAATTGATTTCTAAACATCTTTAAGGCAAACACTGTTTCAACATCGACATTGAAACAATGCGTGTTGTTGTTTTTGTAATATAAATGCTCAAATTCCATAAAAAATCTTTTATTGAGTTATGGCGTCAGCCGAACAGACAAAGTAGAAAAAATATAAAAAAATTGAATTAATTAAGACCGATTAAGCGCTTGTTGACATAAATTTAAAAATATTTTAAACGTTTATCAACTCGAGTGTTTCATTTCATTCACAAGTGACTATGTTGAGCATGTCATAACCGATTTAGTACAAATACATAGACTGGCATTAATAAATAATTAAATTGCGCACTATAACTCGTATGAGCTCATATTTTGTGTGATTATTAATGTGGAAGTTTTCATATTGTTTAGATTTGCTTAACTAGGGGGAAGTGAGAGGATCGTCACATGGTTGTGATTAATGAAAAATTTGAGCATGAGAGTCAAATTAATTGGAATTTATATTTTTGAAGATTTTTAGGAATGTCTGAAAATTTAATTGAATAGCTTTAATTAAATCCGTTCCATTGGATGCTTTAATGGACTTTGCATGGCAGCAGAGCTCGGCACGAAGTTCATGTTGAGTTGACTTGATATTTGATACAAAATTTGAATTGACTTCTTCAATTCTGCATGATCATGTTTACGGCATGAATACCACAAGATTAATTAATCGATTCATAATCAAGCACAAGACCAACGTTACTCTGACTTGGTGCCAAATTCGATCTAAATCTAGACTCGATCTAAATCTGGACTCGATCTAAATCTAGATTGTATCTTTATCTGTTATTAATTTAAATCTGGATTGGTTCTAAATCTGAATTTGATTTAACTCTGGATTAGATCTAAATCTGGCATCATGCCAGAGTTACGCTAGTCTGGAACCGGATTTTTTGATTGATTTACTCATTGCCGTTCAAATTGTGAGCCGCGACACACTAATCTACCTTAGAATTCTTCTGAAAATGTTATGAACCGCATGTTATGTGTGGATTCAGTCATGGCTTACCACCAGAATGTGGCGTCGTACTGAAAAGAATTTGTACCAGAACTCGAAATCGACTCGAATTTTATATGAATTGAGTCAACTTGAGTCAAAATTTCCATACAAAATTCTAGTCGACTTCAACCTCAGGTTAGAACCAGAGTTAAAATTCAAATATTTTTTGACCGTTAATTTTTTTTTCTTCGTAACGTAAATTTTTATTTTAAAATAAGTTGAGTTCGAAATATTCGAATTTTTCGAGTCTTATTGGTTTGTCCCAGCACTTCAAGTCGACTTGATTTTTATATGGAATTGAGTCAACAAGTGCCGACAAGAGCCGACAAGAGCCGACAAGAGCCCATACAAAGTTCTAGTAGATTTCGAGCTCATATTCGATTTCAACACTGAATCAATCAATTTTTGCCATTTAGGTGGTCTAATCACTTTGACAGTGCCATTCCAAAACATCAATTCAATGATATTTCCAAATTTGGCATTCAACCAAACTCAATCAGCACCTATAACACTTATATGACTGAAAATTGTTCAAATATCCAGTATTACACTTTACGATGCAATTAAAAGTTGCCCGATTTGAAAAGAACATTTCGAAAATTGCAAAATGTGTAGCACTGCTTAATGGCTGATTTTCAAGGCCAAAAAATGCGAATGAAAATGAAAATTTTTCAGAGCAGAAATTTAAATTGAAAAAAAAAAAATCAACACATAAAAAGTGTAACCCTCAATAATGTTGATCGTCGTAGCTTTATTCTCAGCTTTAGTGTGCATATTTTCATACAATAGCACATTACGGTACAGATAATAAGCTTAATATCGTGAAGAGCATTAAATTCCCTAACATTTCCGCTTCTTTCAATTCGTTTTTTCAGCAGAGATAGGCAAAAATGATGTTAAGGTAATGGATGAACCTTAATGTTCAGACATTTAGATCAAGAATGGAGAAAATCTCAATTTTGTTGGAAATTGATTTTTTCTGTAGCCTTTTTTTCTTTACGAATCGTGAAAAATGGAACAGACAATCATTAAAAAATCACAAAAGTGGCAAAAATTGGCTTTTAAGTTCATTAAGTGAAATCGAATATGCTTCATCTTCACAATCATCATATTTACATTTCTCATTTACGACTCTTTTCCATTAGCTAAAAATGTTTTTAAGTTTAAATAACATGGATTTCAACGCCAAGAAGCATTCTGACCTAAATTCTCATCTTTTTGTCATGTCCGTAAATGACGTCTTTTAAGAATGGAATTTTAGAAATTTTTTGTAAATTTTCTATTAAAGCTCGAAGCTTGGTGTCAAAAGGAAGCCATGGATCATCTCTAAGGCCAGTAAGTAAAGTAACAAACTCGAGCAACATCACCTATTCGCTAGAGCATCATCACTAAGTTGCCGTTGAAGCTTGACAAGATACCATGTCTCCTAACGGCACAGTAACTACTGAATCTGAACCATTTTTAAGGCATAAGATTCCAAACATACTAATGGAAAGAAGCTGTTGATCGAAATATTATTGGTAATCAGGTCAAACAGTAGATCTAAAGATCATGGATTGATCTGTAGCCAGCTAAGTAAGAAGCCAAAAATATTTTACTGTAAGACTAGAGATGAAAATGCACTCGAGTACGAACCCACGTCCTCTTATTTACATGTGAAGTGCTCTTACTTACTGAGCTACCGGGGTTTAGAGAAAGTGTGAAACAATGCACACTTAAAAGTATTCTCAATATTGTGCATAATTACAGTAATGCTCCACCTTTAGAACTAAGTTTCAAGTCCTCATCCACGCAATACTTTCAAAATTTAACCTTTTTTCTGTCAAAACCACAACTATTTAGTTATGTCTTCATGCCGAACATAGAAATGTCAAACAAACTTTAAGTCTCAATTCCCCGATCACTTTAGAATGTTAGACGCGGGATTAGACGTAATTCCCAAACGACTCCCAAGAAACACGCATATAGTACTATCCTTAATTAGATGGGATTTAGCGACGATGTTTGTTTACTTTCGCTGTCATGTTACATTATAATATTTTTTTGCTTGCGCTCGTCTCTGGCAATAGGGGGGATTATGAACGAGAAGAGATTAATGATATTTTTACTAAAAAATTCTTTTACATTTTTTTATTTTATTTCCGAAATCACTCTCATCATGATTATGATCCAACACGTTTTTTCTCTTCTTTAATATTTGTCTCACTCAGCACAGTGGTGTCAGTATAATATCTATCTTTAGCCATTGATCACGCTCGACAGTGGGGGCCTAAAAATATTACCTTTAGACATGATTTTTAGAGCATTTTTGAAAGAAATGATGCTTAAAACCTCACTTTGATTGACTGACTGATAGGCTGGATGGCTAAAGAGCTAAATGTTAGAAACCAGACATCGTGGAGACCTCTGGTTTGAAGCATTAGCTCCGTACTATCGACTTACTGGCTTATTGCTTGGTCTGGTAGCTTAAAATCATGGTTAAATGCTTTAATTTATGATTTTTATAGTTTTCCATACAAAAAAATCACGTGGTTTTAGCCCTTGAAATTTGAATTTTTTTCTACCGTTAATTTTCAAATAAAAATTGACCGTTATTTTTCATACAATTTTCAGCTCATTTATGATAATGCTTGTCTATATGAACTTTATTGTGCTAATCAAATTCTTATCGTTGAACAAAAATGCGCTTTAGTCCCTCGACCAATAGCACTTTTAACATTTTTTTCTTCACTTTTTCTTTGAGTTCAAAGAACTTTTAGTTCCTCAACATTTGTTTATCATCAATTAACTTCGGTTTGGCGAACGTCAAAATAACACATTTATGGGAAAATTTTCATAATTTTAATAATTTTGCATTCAATGCAGTTGAAAGCTACTTTACCGCATTTCCTGTAGACGAACTCATCCATGGCGAACAACAAAAAAATATGCAAGAACATTTTCATTTTCAGCATATCCAAATTGACCTTTTTGCATGTTTTATGAACCGTCATACAAGCGGCACGTAACATAAATTATGCAATTGACGGACAACATTTTGTAAATGACATGATGAAGACTGACTTGCATGACTACAAGTTCATTTTGTTGAGATTCTTCATCCATTTATGGACCAGAGTGTGGCTTTCTCAAAAGCGACCGTTAATTTTTTTTCGTAATATTCAAATTTTTTTTGACCGTTACTTTTACTTTTCTTCGTAACGTAAATTATTATTTCAAAATAAGTTGAGTTCGAATTGTTCGAACTTTTCGACAATCCAATATCGAAAAACTCGAATTTAAGATTCTCCATCCATTTATGGACATAAAAATGCTGCAAACCTTAAGATGATTCTTAAAAAATATTTAATGAATTTTAAAATGCCAAGCAAATTGGCTGCAGATGCTTTTATGCTTCAAGAGCATGCTTTTGGTCTTCAGATAATCTTTTCGTTCGTTTACAGCAGCGCTGTTCAAGTCTTAAAATTACACTGCAAGTCATTTGTAAAAGTTGCCTTCTTACTTCTCGCTATATCCACATTAGGTGAATGTGTGCATTCTTCAACTGCTCAAAACTTGTTTGCAATGACTCTTTACATGGTATGAGCAGCTTATTGCTTATAACCTGCGGTTGAGCTGTAATTTAATAGGCGAATTGTTTATACTTTTTCATGTCTAATAATCAATGCTAATCGGCTCTTATTTCTATGCATTAACAATTCATTTAATGGATGATTAATTAAATTATTTGATGTATTTGGAGAGAAATAGGTAAATTGATGAGTTTGTGGAAGTGCTGATTGATGGAATGAGATTGTTGTAATGACCTTTCAATGATGTATCATTTGGAGAGTTGGTATATGGCACTTTGCTTCAGAGTTGCAAAATAGACAGCTGTCACAGGCAAAAACCGTACAATTTATTAATAATGTGTTTGGCTTTTCTTACAAAACCATACAAATTATCAAGAAATTGTATGGTTTTTGCTTGTGACAGGTGCATGTATTGCAACTCTGCTTTGCTAAATAGTCGAATAACCCATAATAGCTCAGTGGTAAGAGGAAGCAACCAGATATTACAGGACGTGGGTTCGAGTCCCACTTCAGGATCGTTGCTCAAAATTCTAATTTTTCTGCTAGATTCACACTCCAGATCATTTCCAAGATTTTAGAGCATTTCCAATTGATATTTTTGGTTCAAGTCAAACAAATCGATTCTTAGTTCAATCTTGAGTGACGCAATAGTGCTATGTGTGACACTGTATCGAATCTATTTAGCAAAAATTATTGGCAGGAGAACAGCAAAGCATCGTAATAATGTCAAGTTGCTGTCTCATGAATTTTAAATGACTGCCATTGTCATGATTTATGGTTCAAATTATAGCTATGAACTAGAAACATCCAAACTCTTCATTGATTAGACGTTATTTCATGTTGGATTTGTGTTGAGGTTCAATATAATGATAAGAGGTGTATAATGAGCTCTGGACCCAACTAAAGAAGGTCAGTGCTAGAAGCTGCTCAATTGTAGGGCATGAGTTCTAGCTATTTTATGGGTAGAATTCTAAGTTGACTCAGATTTTGAATCTAAATGTTTTGAGAAGTACATCTGACAGAAACTTTGAATTCCATTGAAACCATGGAATTTGTGGAAATCATGGAATCCATGAAGTCATGGAATTTGGAGATTTTTTGTCTGATTTTTTGGTAGAATCAATGGAAAAAACTCAACTTTACATTAAATTTGCTCTAAAACCTTATAAATAGTAAGGTTTCGAACATATTCCCAACATTTTCAAATATTAAAGTAATAAAAATCTTAAAATTCCTACAAAACTCTCCAAAACCAGACATCAAGAAACCCTAAAGCTTACAACATATCCAATACAATGCCTATAAACAATAAACCAGTCGTCTCAAATTAATTTCCAATCAAATAAAAATCTCATTGAACTTCATAGTTTTAATGAAACTTGATTGAGTCTTTAAATCAACGCCTCCCAACGGCATTTCTTCTCTTCCATTCATTTTCTGAATGTCAATATACCGATTTGAAACTAAAAAAACTGGAATATCTTCCCTACAAAGACTTGACTTCATCCATTTAAGTAAATGTCAGAGAATATTTAGCACATTATAGTTTATTTATCCGGTCAATATCAACAAGGCCGAATATCCAAAAATAAACAAAAATTATCGTTTCATGGCCAAGACGATGACAATTCTACTAAACGTCCTACAGTCCTATTTCAGAAAATTGAATCTAATTTCAGTTTATTTATCTTTAAAATTGTTTATTTCATATTTTTTCATCGTCTAAACACAAAAAAGCAGAGAAAAACTGAAAGTTTTGTTTCTGGTTTTAAAATAAATACTCTGCTGCCTGCCACTGCCATACTCTTTTTTTGTACTATTGATTTTTTCACTTAAGCATTCACCGAAAAAAAAGAGAGAAAAGTTTCTTATGTTTATCAGAGTGCGGCCGTCTCAAATTTGAGTTTTTCGACATTAGATTGTCGAAAAATTCGAACTTTTCAAAGCCAACTTATTTTAAAATTAAAATTTACGTTACGAAGAAACGGTCAAAAAAAATTTGAAATTTAACCTCCAAAAAATTTATTTTGAAAAAAATTAACGGTCGTTTTTGAGACAGCCACACTCTGATGTTTATTATAAAACACATAAGTTGATGTGTGGCTCTATTTTGTCTGTTTCGTTTGCTACACTTAACGTGATTTTGAATAATCAACTCTCGAGAAAAATAAATGATTTTTTTGTGTGCGACGTCGGCTTCTCGGTTGATTTAAAAATTGCGATAAAAAAAGGATGAAGAAGAAGGTAAAATTAAAAGTCATGAGAAACTTTCATTTTATCACATTTTAATGGATTATAAGATACAGTTAACGTACCTTGCATAAGACATACGAGCAGATTAATTAACAGACACAAGTAAATAGAAGTGCTCTTGAGTATGTTGAGGAGAATGGATTGTTTGTAAAGAAAGACTTGAAGATTCTTGGTCAGAGTTGGTAATTTGGGTTTGTTTTGATAGTCTAGATCAGTGGTGGGCAACCTGTGTGTCGCGGTACACTAGTGTTACGCTTTCTCAATATCGGGACCGGGAACCCGTCTTCAGAAAATATTCTGGGATCGGAAAGTATAACTAGTGTGGGAACAAAATTAATTAGAAATGCCATGAACCGTATACAATGTACGGTTTTGGTTGAAGCAAACCGCCAAAAAATAAAAGGTTGCCCACCACTGCCGTAGATCGTAGATATCCCAAAAGTCAGATGTTAAATAGTCCAGAAAGTGATTTTATCTGTTCCAGACGTTGTCTAGTCTTTGATGAAGGTTTGAATCTAGACACGGAAGCATAATTAATGTCATTCTAGATATCTAAATGCCTAGAATTACAAATTTCGCTACTAATAAGCCTAGACACTCTGTTTTTGGGTTTGGACTAGAGACATTTGTTTTGCTGGACATCCAGAAGCTAATGTCTTGAGCAAGCATAGAGCATGTTTTTAGGTATGCTCTCAAAATTGATAATTTTCAATTTTACTGATTGAGTATACAGATTAGCATGTTCATTTAGGGAAATATGCTGATTGTCTGTTAGAATGCGACATTAAAGCAACTTCTATGTTCAATAACATCAGATCCAGACATTAATCTGTTGATTTGAGCAAGAGTGATTATCCCAAGTGTCACATTGAAGTCACTAGGGAATGACACTATGTTGCTGCGTTGATAATAAGACGCGAAGTGCCTTGACAGCTGTTCCCGACCAATTTTAACGACGAAAAGTAACATTTGCCGCAATATTCGAATATTATCAGTAATAATCCTGAACTAAGATATTGTCTGTCCCTGGTACAATAGATTATTAATATAAAGGTATCCAGATCATAAGCCTAGACCCTTCAAACCTAAAAACATCTCAATCCCAGGTAAACAGTTGCATAACAACACTGCACATCTCAACAAAAAGCAACATGCAAGCATGAATTAGCATCGAATGATTATAAACATTTGGCTCAAGCATGCATCATCATTTTTATGATGCTCTTCACTCTTCTCCTTTCATACTCCATTCTATTCTGTCTACAGTCTGTAAAGATATTTTTATAATACTTTTGTGTACGAAAAAACGCCCAACAAATTAAAATCAAGTTAAAGACATAAAGATACATGAAAAATTTAACAGCCTTTCTTTTACTTTAAGAAGGGCTTAAATTGCTTCATAAATCAATATGCAACCAATATCAACGATAAAATTCCGAGAAAAGAATTCCCAAGAATGTGAAAAAAAGAGGAATTGGAGGAGCTATAAAAATACAACAAAAATTAATAGAAAAAAGAGAATGAAAAATGAATTGGTGCCATAGTTTGTGGCTATAAAATAATATTATTGATATTCACTTCTGATTTTTCTATTTTGAGATATTTTGTTATGATGATTGCTTAGGAACAAGCACTGCTTTGCGGTATTTTGTGGAAGTAATACGATGACAGGTTTGCCATGGGTAGTGACCGCCCTTCAGCCTCTCCTACCCAAGTACCTACTTCCACATCCCCGTGGTGCGCTCCTGGCTATGCCAAACTGCTAAGGCGGTACGGTACCCGATCGGCACAAATTGAAATGTTGCCATCACGGCGACGAGTCGGTCGTATACTTAAAGCCAAGTAGCTGCCACTTGGCAATTCCGGTTGTTTTCGCCTTGTGGTAGCCACTTGGATTTAAGTATACGACCGACTCGTCGCCGTGGTGGCAACATTTCAATTTGTGCCGATCGGGGTACTAACGAAGCAGGCTGAGTTTGAGTGTGAGGCCTGGCGAGCCTACTCTCGTTAAATAAAGAGAAGCCACGAAACGCATAGAGAAGAATCAACGGACAGATTTAGTCTTCAGACATTCCCTTACGAGCAGCAATGGGTCCTCGTGCGCCCGAGCCAAGGAAGTAAATAAGCAGTAATTCGATGCACATATCACATTTAATGCTGCATCAAATTGAATCATATGCATCTAGTTAAGCCGCACTTTATTAAATTACCTAATTATACAAATGATATTTCATCATGAGGATCGAAATGTAGTATTCACACATAATATTAGCAAATACATGATGTAGCAAATGATACATTAATTGAAAAATATTAAACGTTGAATAATCGAATCGGATTTTCATGCTTGGGTTGTTTGGCGAAAAGAAAGAAATTTAGTAAGCAAAAAATTTATGTAATTAAGTTGTTATGAATGCCGGTTGTTAATATTATTTGATTACTTTATGGATGAAGTATTGCTTTGAATTTGGTTAATTTATATGGAAATGTTTTTAAAAATATTGTGAGGAAATTTGTCAGCTGTTAATCATAAATATGTGTTGAGTATGGAAATATGTGGTTTAAACTGACTAAAAATAGGTTCGAATCCTATATACAATATTTAGATTGCTATGTCGTTGTTTAATGATATTTTTTTTTTTTTTTGAATATTTTACTTTAAATCTTGAAAATTAAGCTATTGATACTCTACAAAATGGGACGAATGGTAGATCTTGCTAAAAGAGCTGACCAAGAAGAAATTAATCTAGGAAATAACTAGATACTTTAAACGACACACTAAAGAAAGTGTTGTAAATGGAATAGACACACAAACTTTTTGCATCACTTATGATTGGAATCCACAACGAAAAAGACGTCCTGATTATGCTTTCTCGGTATCGAAATCGGGATCGAAATATCCCGGGATTTCCTGATCCCAAATAATCCTGGGATCCAGGAAATTTAAAAAGTCAGGATTGGGATTGAAAACTCCAATTTCCAGGGAAATTCCGAAATTTTTAATCCTGATCCCGATCCCGAAAATTTATCGGGACTAGGATTTCGAGAAAGCATAGTCCTGATGCTCCAAAATTAGGCAACATGATGTATTTGAACGATAGTTGAGAATTTCAATAAGATGTAGCAAAAGAGTCAAAAAAAAGATGAAAAGCCTTATCTAGTAACCTAGGCAAGGCACCAAGTCGAAGGATTGAGATCAAAATACTCCGATATAAAGGACATATTGTTAGGAGAACTAATGAAGCTCCCATTAATAAAGTATTTAAGATTATTTTGTAGATGGCAAAAAATACACAAAGGTGGTCAATGAACTTTTAGAGTGATGTTATTGGCCGACACATTGAAGCATTTGGTATTGGTATCTCCTATCAAAGGAGATACGGCCAGGAGCCAAAGATAGAGCAAGTTTTAGACACCAACTGAGTAAGACCATGGATCACAGATTACCTGTGTGGTCAGCGAAGTAAGTTAGAAGGCTCTCAATCGGATCATACCCGAGAAACCAGTAGAGGAAAGTCTATGTTTAAGTAATGTTCAAGTTAGTGCGTATTAAAATTACCTTTAATACAACGACCAATATGTGACACAAAATATTACCGTTTATGATTACTTGTTATGCGTCACAAAACATACTATCAGGATTGACTTCTGACGATACTTTGGGGTAAAGTTGGGGTAACATTGAGCATTTCAAGAAAATCTTGACAAAAGGACAAAATTTTTGCAATTTTTAATTTTTTTAGTTAATTGTTTACCGAAAAATGTGCTCAGTGAATGAAATGTAAAATAATTAAAAAAAAGTGTATAAAGTGTTTATATAGTTTTAAATTGAAGTAAATATGTTTCTGTTTAGTTACAGTAGAAGGAAATTCATGAAATAGGTAAGTGAAATTAATTTAAAATACTTAAATTTTTAAAAAATCTGAATTAATCAAATTATTTCATAATTTTGTCTCTTTTATAGATATTTCTCTTTTGTTTTTCATTTGATAATCTTGGTCTTTTGATAGTGTTAATCTGATAACAGTGTTTTATTTCTAATTAAAATTTTATTTTTTTTGGAGTTTTTTTAGGTCATTTAATAATTTATTTTTAGGGATCCAGGATTAATTTAAGTGCTCACAAGTGTATTATATACGAATTTTTAGCTAATAAAGTTCATATTTTATAGTTAAATAAACCAAAGTATTAAGTGTTTTTTAATTTTTCATTTTATGAATTCAGGAATATGAACGCAATGGGTCATGCCTTCAAGTAGAACCTTTATGTTGGCTTCAAGTTAACTTGCAAGTCAGGTTTAAGTAATCATTTTAAATAAGCTTGAAGTTGACTAGGTGCTACCTTGAAGTTACCTCAAAGTTACATCTTAAGTAATTCATATGACATATTATAGGACAATGTATTGAAGATTAGCTTGCGCGCGGACAAAGTATGTCTTGAGTCAGTACATCAGACTGCCTAATATCATTTACTTCTTGACTTTTAAACTTTACTTCAAGTGTGACTTTAAGCTTACTTGTGTTTCTCGGGATAGATACAGTAAGTTAATAGATCCTCTATAATAAACATCAATACCAACAATGTCAGAATCAGTTGGAATATGCATGTAGGGATCATATTGCAATTTCAATCTAAATTACCTTCCTTATTCCGATTGCCTGAACGACAGGTTCACATTATTTACAAATCTCATTCGTTCCACTTCAGTTTCTCCAACCTATTATTTCCATAATTAACTATAAACATATGAGATACTTAAGTTCTCATTTTTCAAAAACAACAAGTGTTGTACATAAGAGGATGTAACCATAAACCACAAAAAAAGAAGTATTAAGTACCTCATAAGGTCATCTTTCAATAATTTAAAGAAATTTAGCACGAGATTTTACTTCTTCTATCCAAAAAACAATGAGCAAGCATTAATAGAGTTTCTGTTCCCTCTGTTCCTTCTTAATCTTTATCGCTCATATTCCATCCATTAATTTTCGACACATATAACATTTTGTGATGAGTAATTTTTAACAGCTAGACTCTTAAAAATAGATAAATAGCATCGCACCATTTAAACATGTTAACATTTTCACACGGAATTAACAATACGAAAACAAATGGGATGAAATTCAGGCATTAAAACGAGAACATTTTGTGGATCTAAGCCAATTTTGTCAGTTATTAAATAAATAATATTTTTCGCTCTTTTTTCTGATGAGTCACAGACATTGTTGTTCATTGATGACTGAATTTTGTAGCGGGCGTCGATTTATTTTGCAAAATGTATCAAATTACATCATGCTGATGATGATGACATGAATAATAAATTTTTTTTTGAATTTTGTTTCTTATTATTAATATTTTCAATTGGGGATGGTTTGTGAGTTACGTCAGTCAATAATCGGAGATTTGTGGTTACAATTTCATGGCTGTTAGCCTAGCAGACAAAGATCAAGATTTCGAGGGCTTGCTCATCCTAAATGTACTGCATAGATGAGCATCCTTGTAAGCGCTGCTTTCAGTTCACTCTGCACTTGAGGACATGCTCTTTGTTATCTATTAACAGTGGCAATTAACAATTTCTACCTGCTAATTGACAGTGGACTCTTATATGTCCCATTTTCAGTAAACGACTCAAATCATTCAGTCCTCTTTATTGTACAAACTCTTGAGGGGAGAGGAGTTACTCACGTGTCTAAACCGAAAGACACGCGATACGAAAAACCCGGAAAATAATGTCTATAGACATGCATGTGACCCCTGCTCTGAATCAACACTCATCATTCCGACTCCACACTAGAGTCATTTTGTCTTGGAAAGGCTATTTTCCGACTTATTCACGCGGGTTGCTTTTGAGGCAGTGGTGAACAACCTGCTTGCCACGGCACACACGTCAACATTTTTTGGAAATGGCATGTACTAGAGTTGCAAAACAAGCACCTGTGACAGGCAAAAACCATAAACAATTTCCTACTGATAGGCTTACCTAGCCAAAAGCAACATCTAAGTTTTGAGGCAGTGATGGACAACCTGTTTGTCACGGCACACACGTCAATATTTTTTGGAAATGGCATGTACCGTATGCCGGTTTCGGACGAGGCTCTTCACCAAGGTGTATCACGAAAAACAAAAGCATCGACACTGATTTAGGCTAAGCAACTCAATTTCAAGACAAACTTTACGAACAAACCCCATATTTACAGTCCAATCTCATCCTCTAAATACCATCCGAAATTGGCTTTTCGTTTTCCTTTGTTTTGCCAAAATCACAAAAACACAAAGAAAATTTAAAACGCGATCATCATCATCATCGCTCTCAACTAAATAGTGTGGGCGTAAAGACATAGAAAAATGTATAAAAAAATTAAAATTTATTTCACAAAAATTGCCAAAAAAAACTGATCGGTGAAATCTTATAGCTATTAATGTGTCATTGAGACCCAAAGTAAGACTATCCAAAACAAATCAAAATCGTCTATGCCGATGCTCTTTTTTGTTACAGATTTCTCTTCAGACAAATATGGCAACATCGCAATCTAGTAAGCAATAACTGCATGAGATTCATCCCTCTCTCTGTTTCTATGTGATATAAATCTCATGTACTCTTTCTCATTGCTGTTCTGCTTGTTCTTCTTATTGTTATTATTAAATATTAAGGAACAAAAGGTAGTACTGTCTACAATAGACTAGGTACTTATAAAAGGCGGGATGAATGAATGATTCATGCAGAGTAGTAACATCATCATGAATTTGTAAGGTGGATTCTATATCCAGAAATAATGCTTCAAATGGAAGTACATAGAATGTTATTTGAGAGAGTCGAAAAAAATGGCATTTGATGATTCATCGAGCGTTTTCCCTTCCATAATTTCCACACATACATCCACACATAATTTTTCCCATTTAAAATACGTACAGCACACAGTCAGTGTGAGTATAAACTGCTGATGATATTGATTTTTCTCATTCGCATCGTTGTCGACGCTTTATACTTTTTTTCATGTATATTATACAGCCAGAGAGAAAGAGAATTTTCTGTTTACATGCAATCGAGTCCGTAAGTTGGATCCCAATGGTAAGCATTGCGCAATCGCGAAAACTTATTTTTTTATATCCGAAAGACATTTTTTTTTCGAGATTTTTTTAGAATAATTAATTTTTAAATGGAACTAAATTTATTTCAGTGCCGAACTGCTCATTTGCTGCTGAAATATCAGCATAATCAATCTTATTTCCAGTAGAAAACATCCCACAGATGTTTTTACTTCTTCTTGTTATTTTGCAGATTTTTGTGCCGCAATACAATAAAAAGCAATCTTGAAGCACCTCTCGAGAGTCATCGACACTTTTTATTCGTTATATATTCTCATTTTTTTGCTGTTCGAGAATTATTTATTTTCGTACGCGACAGGTAGACAGGTTCTATATTTGGCAATATAACTGTCAAGTGCGCCTTTTAAATTATTCGCATTTCATTCTGGTCTTGAATATTGTGTGACGAATGTCGATGAGGTGGTTTTGTGGTAGCTTCTAGAACAGTGGGTCAACTTTTCGGACTGCTTTATACTCCAGAAGAAACATGGCGTAGAAATAACACAAAGATCCTACAATTTGACGGGTAGATTCTAACAGGATGTTCATAAACTCTGACTCGATGCTCGACCTTGAACGTAAAAAAATAGCCGAAAATTCGATCCCAGAGCTGGGGTTTAACAATCAAGTCAGAGTGAGTTTAATCGGTCTAGGGTATGATTTTGGGTAATTTCTACATCGTGTGTTTTTCGGGTATAAAGTATAATTACATTATCTCCTCCTGATATCCCGTATTACCCTTAAATGTACCGCTGACATCCGAGCTTTAAGTATGCTGGGATATGTAGCCTATCAAAATAACCCTGCCTAAAGGATGGCAGCCTTACAATCAGGGTAGGAATGGAAAGATTTACAATCAAAATGGATAATCTTGAATATCGAACCCAAGGACTGGATAGGAATAATCAGTGCTCGAAGTCGAGTATTTCTGAGTCGAGTCGATTCGAGTCGACTTCAACCATATCGACTTCGAGATCTCCGAATAATCCCTAAATAACAGCTGGTGTAAGTCTCGGCTGAATTTAGACCAAATTCTTTAATTTGCTACATATGGTTTTTTGAGGCAAAAATCCAAAAAGCCGGTCAAAATTTTTATGTTCCATCCAGCCCCTAGGATCCAGGTCTATTTTCCACAGACTAGAAGCGCGCTACTTTAATTTATGAGCATGTTCATAAAATTAAGCATGTTCAATTGTATTGATTTACTTGACTCATAAGTTCGCTCAATAAGGTAAGTACGCTCATTGCCAGTTAGAGATAGGGCATATATCAAATAGGGCACATATAAAAACTCGACTAATTATCAGTCTAAGCCTTAAATTTAGGGTTCGCCCAGATGCGCAGGCCTGCAGCAGGCCTGCAGTTTTCTGCATCTCTACATCTATCTGCATCTAATTTTGGCGAACCCTACTTAAATTCTTATAAAAATTCAGGTATAAATCCACAAATCATAAATTCTTGTAGACGTCATTCATGAACAATCCATCAAACTTAACAGTATTTTTACAATTTTAGAAACGTGAGCCGCTAGCCTGAAAAAAATTCATCAATTTACGTGCTAAAAACATTTGCTTACTTCAAAGTAAATCTGTTATAGATTTTTCGACAAATTCATTAAATTTCTTTCATTTTTTTTTCTTTCTTGTGCTCTACATTAATATTCTTCAGCCACAAGCATTTTTTGCACATTGCCAAATTTTTTTGTTCATATCGTTTACATTTTTTTATACTTCCTATTCGGCAAAAGCTTAATGTTTGGTAGTAATGGATCAATAAAGTATATAAAAAGAAATAGTCAATAACATATTATTGCCGCTGGTAGATTTTGCGTTCTTATTAGCCTGAAGAAGCTTGTCGAAAGTTCTGCAAAATAAAAAGTCGTGAAAAATGATAAGGAACACAATTATTTACGAGCATAAGCAGCTTATTGATGTTTTTGTCGATGAAAAATCAATAATAAGTTGTGAATGAGGAATTTCGGGAAGGAAATGCTTGAACAGCACAAGTTCTTTCAATAAATTTTATAAAATTGCGATTTAATTACCCAAAAATTACGTGATTTAATTTTTAAATGCTTATTACGAAATTGAATACCTAATGCAAAATTACGACTAAAGTCATATAACATATTGTGTCTTATATTAGACAAAAAGTCTGGTTGAATTAGGTTAATTTGTAGATGTTTTGAATAGTATTTTTGACTTGGATGTTGCGTCATAAGGATGAGATTCTATCATTAAATCACAGATTTAAAATCAGTTAGACTCGAAATTGGGAATTGGAAGCCAGCTTCAGGCGACTTCTATAGGAGGCCATAGATCACAATTGATTTGGACTACCACTTATTAGACTCTTTTTTCATCCTCGATCGATATTTTGCATTTTATAACTTTTCCGTGGATCAACTCTTACAAAAATGTAGCATTTAGCCATAAAATGATATCAAAGGCCTACAAACTAAACCTACTTTGACAAACTATAAGGTACGACCGAAATCTCCAGGCATGCATTTCCTGCATTTCAGATACACAGTATTGCATTTTGTTCTAATCCTACAAAACTTCCAGACCCTCATAAATCTACCGTAATCATCTTTATGGCTATACTTCTATATGTCCTTGAGGATGTCCTTATTCCAATATTTTGCAATAAGAAAAATAAGACAATTTACTGAAAGTAACTAGAATCTCATTAGAGTTAGATAAAAGTTCATCTTAATTTATAAACAACAAGTACTCGAGCGACACTAAATAAAGAGTCCATTAAGGAGGTTTAATGGTCTCTGAACTCCTTGTGGTTTACAAATGGAGCTTTGTGTCATCCACCTTGAATACTATCTCTAACAAACCATAACAGATAATGAGCATACTCAATTAAATGAGCTCATAGGTGAGTAAACTCAATCAATATACTTGAGCATGTTCAATTTTATCAACATACTTTGTAAGCAAGCTCTTTGTCTACTGGGAACATAATATTCATGCTCTGCTTACATTCACTTAGGGTTTGCCAAAATTAGATACGCATAGATGCAGAGATGCAGAAAACTTTTCATCCCTATTAGGAACACTTTTTAATATTCTTAATAATAATACTTAGCATATCGAAATTACAGTCACTGAACACTCAAATTGCACAACTATTACCGTATTCTAGGGACCTTAAAATAAGTCACAAAAAATCAGCATTTCACATTCCAATTCACAAACTAACTCAACAGCCATCCAAGAATCCAAACCGTAAAGAACCACCCGTGACGAGTCATATAGTTCCTCTACTTATCCGCAAGAAGCACAAAGCAAGAAAGTACGCAAAAAAAATATTCCAAGGCAACAGCAAAAATATGTTCATTTTTTTTGGCAATGAAAGTGATGAAAATTTGTAAAACAGATAGCTTCAATGTTTATGCAGACATATTGAGGGCATAGGATAGACTCTACATTCAGTTTCTTCTTGCATCATGACACAATTAAATGTCAAGAAATTCTTTTTCATTTCTCTCGCATCTCTTCTTTTTTGTTGATGATTTTTTGTCACTCGGAGACGAGAGAACTGCCGTGAGAATGCAAATGTAGTCATGAGCATGTAGTATGTACTAGCAACAGCAGCATTGAATAATTCACGGCAATATTTATTTATTATTTTTTATTCATCCATTGTCCAGTGGTGGACAACCTTTTATAGTTTGTGGACACACCATGACCGAAACAGCATACGACGCATGCGGTTCATGACACTTCCAATTGCTCTTAGACTCTTAATGTGCCGCAGCAGACAGGTTGCCCACCACTGATTCATTGGATTGGAACCTTGGAACCTGACACGACATACGGTTCATGGCAGTTCCAATTGTTTTTGGACACGAATGTGCCACGACACACAGGTTGTCCACCACTGATCCAATGGATTGGAACCAGACACGGCATACGATTTATGGCATTTCCAATCATTTTTGGACGCTAATGTGCCCCAGCACACAGGTTGTCCACCACTGATTCATTGGATTGGAACCTTGGAATCTGACACGACATACGGTTCATGGCATGTCCAATGATTTTTGGACACTAATGTGCCACGGCACACAGGTTGTCCACCACTGATTCATTGGATCGAAACCGACATGACATACGGTTCATGGCAGCATTTTCAAGCATTTTTGGACACGAATGTGCCGCAGCACACAGATTGCCCACCGCTGATTCATTGTATGCCATTGTATGAATTATATAGTGACTGTATATGAGATGTGTAGGTGGACCCGACATGAAGATTAATTAAATACTTTATTTCATATTCGCTTACTGAGCGGCTCAATGAAGACAGAATTATAAGGCATAAAGTGAGTAAAATACTTACTGGCATTCGTTCATAATTTCTTCTTGACTGCGAACTTGAACCGGTGCTAATTCCTCAACTGATTGCTCATAATTTCCAAAACATTTTGTTATTTTCTCGTCAAATGTATTGACTAAATCTTCCAAACTGCCGGTAAATGCCTCATTAAAATTATCAATATTATCCTTTGTTATTAACTTCTTTATGCTGTTATTATTAATGTTATTTGTTGCATTCAATTTTAAATTTTCAATTGTATTATTATTATTATTATTATTATTATTATTATTATTATTGAGATTATTATTATCAATCGACAATAGATTTTCCTTTAAGTTGTTCAAATAATTGAGTGAATCGACTGGATTTGCTGGTTGTGTGACTGATTGAAAGTCAATCGGTCCCCATTCATCAGATTCCTCAAATTGTGCCAATGGTGCTTCAAATTTGAGCTCGGCCATCTTTGTACTGTTGTTATTAATCAGGCAAAAATCACGCATTGCAGTAAACAGAACTCCTTTATGAACTTAAACCTTTTTTTACTGAAGTTTTACACTAAATTTTTTTAAGGAAGAATTTTTTTTTTTTTGAACACAAAAACAAATTTTTTTTGCTTCTCTTTTGCCTTACTTCTTGCTCTTTTGCACACACAAATTTCTTTTCCTTCTTTTTTTATGCACACCTTTTTATCTCTTCCTTTATTCTGTGTACGAAAAAAATGCAAATTTTCTTCTTTTTTTAACCGAATTTTTTATAATTTTTAGATTCCAATTTATTGGAATATCCGCGAAAAGTAAACAAGAGGATGATGAGTTATTGCACCACGAAAAAATTGATTTTTTTCAATTTTAAATCTCTCACCGATTTTAAGGAATAGAGAAATTACACGGAGTGCGATTATTTTTTATTATATATTTTTCGGTGTTGATAGCTCCGATACTCTGATGCAACTGAATTGTGAGCAGTTTCTTTTCATTTCTCTATCGTATATACGATGTAGTCGCATTACTCTCTTGTAGCATAAAATATTCACTCTCTTTAAATTTACGCTATGTAATGAAAATATTGTTTACGTAAAAAATACGTAGAGAGTACGTAAGGTTTGAATTTTTGAAAACCGTTGGGAAAAGCTTTGGTTATTTGATCGATAATTTTCTTTTAGATTGTTTGTTTAGGGACATTCGGATTTATTACACAATTTTAATTAAAAAGTATTCATTTATTGATTTCTCATATTACGTAAACATTTTATGAGAAATTTTAATGATTTTCCCAAACAAACAATGAATGTATTCATCTAAATGAAGGTACTCATGAGTATACTTTATCAATTTAATTAAGCATACACAATTTTGTGGGAATACAATGATGAGAGGAAGACCGAAAAGTTCTTGGATTGGATGTCTGATAAGGATGTTAGAGTTCTCAATATCCCAAACTGGTAGAAGTTATCGAAAGATAGAGCTGTCCACAGACGTTCTCTATGTGGCAATGGGCCTCGTGCGCCTTAGTCAAGAAATTAAGTAATGCTTCTTGTCTATTTGAATTTCCTGTCATTTGCAGAATTGAATCAAAAATTTGAATTTTAAATATAAAGTATTAAGAAGCTGTGAATATGAATCACTTTCCTTATCTTATAAACAGAATTTTGTCTTATAATTGACTTATAAGAAGACAAAGACTGAGACTCATTAAACAGCATTCTTCGAAGAAGAAAAAGTGAATTTTATATGAATCGTCTGCAAAACTTCGACGCAGCCCGAATAGCACAAGTTGAGTTATTGATCAAAAAACCGACCCCAGGACAGCTTGACTCTGACTTGATGCCAGATTTTATTTAAATCCGGCACCGGGGGGTCAAACAACTCAGGTGACAAGTTAAACAAGTGACATAAGTATATATGTATGTTTATTTAAAATTGCTGTTAATTCATACAAACTTTGTCACCTGAGCTATCCACCTCCTATCCAGAATCTATTAACCAACTTGTATAAAATTTGCAATTAGATGCCAACGATATAGTCAATTTCAGAAGACTCCTGTGGGAGGTCATGGATCACAACTGATCTGTACGACCAGCAAAATAAGAATGTAAGTAACCGACTTGTGCTATTCGGGTGTTGCTTAAAGGGATTTTTGTTTTAATTTCATTTTCTGTCAGCCTTTTGTTTGATTCTTTCTTATCTTAAAGATAAGAACATGCTACCGGGAAATATAAGATGAGGGTTTCAATTTAATTCAAAGCCAAACTGTTGCATATGAAGCTTCTGGCATTTTATATTGTATTCAAGTTAGTTTTTTGGAGTAGATCGTAAATTTTACCTTGTTTATTTGTTTATACTTACTTACTTACTTAGTTCGCTGGTCGTGCCGATCAATTGTGATCCATGTTCTCCCAATATTTGTATATATTTTGCAAATTATCTGTGATGGATTCTAGTATTACAAACAAGCGTTTTTCCACGAGTAATGTCAGCGTGGGTCTGGCGTTATCAAAACTGACGTGAAATGTGGATCAAGCTGACGACACCACTTGGTTCCTTGCCATTCTATTTGTCTTTTAAGCCCAAAACTTTACGAAATTCTTTCTAATTTTATTCATTAATTTTCATCAATTATGAATCACATACTTAATTAGCATTGTATTTCCTGAACACCACAATGTGTTCGGTAGGGCATCGCTAAGTTCTCGTATTGACGGTAAAACACATAGCTGCATAATTGGAAAATATGCTCGAGAACTCTATTTGTATACGTCATAGGCGACTGCCTATGCTACACTTGGACGTCACCGTCAAGGCTAATCTTTACGACGAAAAATTTATTTGTCATATCATTATCGTATTTGCCCCAATAAAGATAGCAAACACAAGACAGAATTTTCATAACCTTTTATACTTTTGAACGTCACAAGAGTATTATATGATTGCAATTACTGTACTTACTTACTTCCTTCGCTGATCGTAGAGATCAAGTGTGATCCATGGCCTCCCCCAGTCGGTGTCTTAAGCTGGCTCTATCGCTAGCTACCGCTTGTCAATTATCAATTCCAAGTGTCATACTATCTCTATCGACAGCTTCTTTCCATGAGTTACTGTAAGTTTCTTAATATCTGATGAAATTCGTCTGCTTAATTTATATATATTTCCATTAATTTTGAACTCACGAATTATCAAAAATAAATCATCTGAATAAAATTATCTGGTCATTTTTGCTAATTATCACTGCGTTCGCACAAATTGCGTTCTTGTCCAGCCTCTGATGACATATTTTCATTATTAGAAGAAGGTCACATATGTAAGATCTGATTTAATTGAATTAAGGTTTGTAGATCAACTGTTCATTCCATAACAGAGCTTCTTCTTATTTCATTGATGCTAGAATATAATTTGAAAATGCCAAAACAACTCCAATCATACTTAAATATTCAATTTAGATTTTTAAATTTTTTTTTGCCAATTCAAAAATTTATTAATATTAGTTTAAGATTCATTTTAAATCCATACTTAATTTTTCGAAAACCTATATGGAATAAAATTAACCTTCACACAAGTGTATTACATTTTAGAAAAAAAAAGAATTTCAATTCTAATAATTTTGTTTGTATTTCTCATTTATCTACTCAATTATTCCTTATCAACAACTACTTTTTTTTCATTTTGTGAATAATTTCATGTGATTTATTCAAAAGAAAATTATTTATTTTTATTTCCTCACACCTCCATTTGGTTTAATTACATAAATTAATAATAATTAATGATATTTGATATCTGTAAATGAACATTTTTATTCCTTTGGTTACATAATTGAGGCATACATAATGATAATCATGCATAGAATAATATTTTTTTTTGTTTTTGTTTTTGTACTTATAAAATATATATATAGGAAATCTTGTTTCTTTTTTTCAAAATTCATAAAATTTTTCTTGATATTTTTTACTTTATTTAATTAAAATAAAAAAATTTCACTTTGGTAAATTAGCTTCTAAATAGTTTTTTATCAGAGCTCGAAGTCAACTTGACGCAACTTAAAATGAGTCGATTCAAATTTACATAAGAAGTCGGAATTTGACTTCACTTGATTTTGCTTTAGTTTACTTGACTCAAGTTGATTTGACTTTAGTCAACTTGACTCAAGTTGATTTGACTTCAGTCAACTTGATTCAAGTGGATTTGACTTTGTCGACCTAAATCTAGTTGATTTTACTTAATTTGACTTGATTCATTTTTGGTCGACTTGACTTAAGTTGATTTGGTTTTAATCGACTTTAGTCAAGTTGATTTGACTTTAATTGACTTGACTCAAGTTTATTTGATTTTAGTCGACTTGCGCCAAGTTAATTGGCCTCAAATTGATTAAATTATAGTCGACTAGACTCAAGATGACTTGATTTTAGTGCAGCCATCTTTGAGAAAAAACAAATCCACTCAAGCCAGAACAACACTGATCGCTAGAGTACGGTAAGACGTGAAGTTGCTCTGACGTCGCTCAACCTAGTGTCCATCATAGAGTCGACCTCAAGCTCTGATTTTTTTTTCATTCTTTTTTCAGTTTTATATCATATTAAAATTATTTATATGGCAACAATTTCCAATTGTATCATTTTCTCATCAGTTTCTATGTATTTGTGTATACAAAGGGCAGTAAATAGTAAATTATTTAATTAATTTCGTTAATTATTATCATGATTAATATAATAATGAAAGTCACAGACTGAAAAAAATTCAAACTAGTAAAAAGGGAAAAGGAAATCAATGGCAAAAAAATTTGACTAATTAGAATCGAAAAATCACTAAAATTCACTATAAAATAAAATCATTCCTCAATTAATTGATTATAATAAAGCATATTCTGTTTCTCATCGTCAAGTGCCATGTCCATTTCAAGTGATGAAAATTTCAAGAATCTCGTAAAATTTAAAATCTTCTTTTTTTTGTACATTTTCTAATCGGTTATAAATGTAGAAAAAATATCTTGATGACAAAATTCTTAAAATCCTCAACCGCAAAATGCCCAGCACCCGAACGATAGCTGTAGATAATTAATATTAATATAGTGAGCAAAATCTTAATTTTAATGTTGATAATATGAAATTAACATGCATTCATTTTTGTGTGTGTTTATCTATAGTTATAGAAATCGTGCAATTTTCACATCTAAATTTTAAAGGAAAAGTCCTTCCACTTCAGCATCTTATTTATGTATAGTACAGTTGCTAGGTGTATCCTAGCAACCCTACCCCAGTGATATTTTTAATCTAATTTAACTTTTTTTTTTGTGAAAATCTCATCAAAATCTTACTTTAATCCTTCATTCATTCTCCTGATATATAAACTTATGATTTTTTTCTTTGTAAATGACTAGTCATTTAGTTCGTTCATCCTCAATTCTTCTTTTTTGTAAATTTCATTAGATTGTTTCTCAAATTAGAATAAATTTTCTAAATTCTTCTACTTAATTGCTCACTCCACCACCATGAAGTTGATGATATTCAGCAACTGTCTTATCAATCATTTCAGCTGAATAGCGGCATTTGTCTGACTTACATAAACATTTAAAATATTTGTATTTAATCATCCAAAATTTCTCGCCGTAATCAAAGCTGTATAAAGTGAAGGATGAGATTGTTTATTATTAAATATAAAGTTGTTATCATGACTAAACTTACGCAATTTCATCGCCAGGTTCAATATCCTTTGATGCAAAGAATGCAATCTTTGGGAAGCGTAAATCTTGATGCTCAAAATAGACTCTGACTGGAACAATGTTTGGTGAGCATGAATGGTTAAAGAATCGACTCACATTTCCATAGAAATTTGCATCAATGCAATGCTATAAATAGAAATTAAAATTAATTGTGACTTGATACTTTCCATGTTCCAATACTTACATCTGATGCTCCTAGATCAAAGAAATAGCTATCATCTGTGCGACGATCGGCTTCTTGATCGGTTAATATTTCACCTGAATAATTAAATTAAATAAATTAATCCAGAACTGACAAATTGCTTGATATTGACAATTCCATACCTAAATATTGTGCAACGAATGAACCTTTACGTATTCTTGTGAGGCACTTTACACCAAAGCCCTTAACTTTATCATCACACTCGAAGACGGTAAGTGGAAGTTTAATTCCGTTTTGAACAACACGATTCTTACATAGCAATTTATTACATCCACATACATCATTACATTCAAAAAGCATCGGTGGATCAGTATAGTTAAAGTTAGCAATAAGACGACCGTCAATGCTGTACCAATTTTGCAATGATATTTGTGCACATTGACAATTTTCTGAGATACAGCTGCACATATTTACATAGAAAGGTACGTAAATTGAAATAAAAAGAATGAATACATGAACAAATAAAATATTAAGTTCATCATCTTACTTATCAGAACAAGCACAAATTCGCATTTGTGATATACGCTGATCAATTTGTATTGAGTTCTGTAAAAGAATATTTTTTGTGATGTATTTAAAATCTGGCAAGATTGTTTCGTCACTGTGTTGTAAATTTCTTGTAATTTGAATCGGATAAATTTCCCGTCCATTTGAAATATCGCTATTGTTTATGAAATAAAATGTAAAGCATATGATTAATACCAATTTAAAGGGCATATAAACATGCAAAACATACTTGCATAATATTAATTTATCTCCAATATTACTTTTAAATCCTCCAATTCCAATAGTCCGTAAATCCATATTAAATCGTAATAATTTTGCGCATTCGCCTTTTTCATCGGCTACATCTAATGGCGTTTCATTAGCAAGATTACGAGTATTTAAATTTGCACCATGTGCCATCAACAACATACAAATTCTTGGCTTAGATTGACGTGCACTGATGTGCAACGCTGTGTCGCCATGAATATTTTGAATGTTGAGATCACTGTTTGTCATTAATGGATAAATGGATTCAAGCTTTCCCGCAAGTGATGCCCAATGTAAGACTGTATTGTTTTCCGAATCACAGATATTTGGATCGGCACCTAAGCTAATTAAATAATTTACAATCTCTCCATGTCCATTCTCAGCAGCCCATACTAAAGGCGTCCAATGTCCATCATCCGTTGTATTAATGAACTTTTGCAGCTTCGATATTGTGGCAATTTGACGATAATTTTCCAAAATTATTTGAGTAGCTGTTAGATTTCCACTTTTCGCCGCAAGATGTAAAACAGTCATTCCATCTGGTCCTTTGATCGTTACATCTGCACCACACTGACAGAGTAATTTCAAGATATCATGTTTCTTGCCAGCAACAGAATACATAATTGGTGTTCTCATCTCCTTATCCATCATATTAACATAATCATGTGAATTTGCACGACTCAAGATTAAATATGCCATTGTTAGAGTTCCGAAATTTGATATTAAATGCAAGCATGTTCCATTATGAAAATCCTTCAATGGTGTCATCAAATTAAAGCCTGATGCAACAATTTCTGATATGCGTTCATCACCATCCTTACGATAAATTGCATGAAAGACATCTTTTGGTGCAAATAATTTAGAAAGATCAGATGTGCCGTGCTGTGACTTTAATCGATCATAAGCAGTTTTTAGAATTTGCATAACATTATCAGGAATTAACTTATCAATGTTCAGCACAAGACTATTCAATTGTATTACGTGATTATTTTGTGGATGACGAAGCATTGTACCCATTTTTGCTGGTTTACTATTTAATTAGATATAGGAAAAGAAACAACAAAAAAAATGTTTAATTAAGTTGACTTGGCTTACTGCCATAATTTTTTCTTATTTTTTTTTCATTGAGAATAACAAAAGAAAAAAAAATTTCTTCCTACTTACGGAACATTACTACGATGCTGTATAAAAACTGGTAAATTTTCACATCTCATTGTGACACGATAATCATAATCAGGGGCATCAATACCACAATGTGGACATTTTAATAGTAATGTGGGTCCAGTATAATTTGGATTGTTGGGCTCATATGGTGTATTTAAAATATATTTTGTAGCGCAATTACGATGAAAAAAGTGTTTATTGCCACAAATAACAAATGTTCCTTGAGTGCAAAAAAGTCCACATCCAGAGCAGCAATTGTGTGCTGAAAAACGCTTTTTATGACTACTACATAATGCCATATAACTAACTTTAACACTTGGACGATAAAGACAAATTAATGAGTCTGTTAATTCATTTGTGCATCCAATTTTTCTCTTTTCAATTTCATCTATTGCACAACAGAATATTTTTCCATTAACTGATAGTGAAACATGTTGACCTTGTTTAATGTAATACTTTGTTTTTTGATGACATGAGCATACAAGATTAATGTGATTATTTTCTTTGCCTTCATTTTGAATTTTCGAGTTACTTTCGACAACAATACAATCATCATCATCACTTGATTCAATTTCCTTTGTTGATGATGATGTCGCATTAGCCATTTTCATACGCTTTTCAGATTGTAATATATCACGATCATTTTCACGTTTTCTTAAATTAACATTACGTTTAAGATCAGCAGGTGATATTCCCATTGATGATTTGTGTTGATTACGTAATCTCAATGTTATGGCAGGTCGTTTTGTTGATGACGTATGATGTGGATTAAATTCTTCTGAATCAGACTCATTAGAACTACTTGAATAATCATTTTTGGGTCTTAAACCCAACAAGCCTAAATGCTTTTCCTTTTGTTTAATTAGTCGTCGATGTTGACTCTTTGTTAATTTCTTATTATCCTCGGGCGATCGATTCGTTCCTATTTTAAAGCTCTTTATTTCATTCAAAAATTCCTGAGGATCACGGCATGGTTTCTTATTAGGAATAGTTATTTTATTGAGTATTGGCGAATTAGCTTGATTATTATCGTGTGATGTATGATTTGGTGATGAAATATTTGGTGATCTTGTGGTGCTGCTATCGTGACCACTACGACTTGCTGTTGGTGGACTTCTTTCAATCATAAATGAATCAATTAAATTTTCATTACTCAAACTTAGTCGTTTACAATTTGTAACTTCAAATCCTTGACGAAGTTCTTCATTTTCTAATATTTTTGCAGTTGGCTTAATTCGTCGCTGTGAACGCATTCGTCCAATTGGTGGTGCTAATAGGACTGGATCAACTTTACGTGGACTTGAAACTTGCTGTTCATTTGATATGTTTCCATCTGATTCATCTTTTGCCGATCTCGTTTTCTTTGCTTGTGTTTGTTTTCCAGCAATTACTTTGGGTCGACGACCTCGCTTTTTAATTATCTTTTCCTGATCTTCATTAGCAGTAGTTTCCGTTGCAACAGCAGTTGTTGAAGTTTCAGACGTATTACCATTAGTATTAGCATTTAAAGCAATAATTTTTGGCACTGCTGATTTATCAGTGCGAATAGTCATAAGCAGGCGTGGTTTTGCATCGTCAGGACTTTCAGGTGGATTTGCAGATGACGATGTTGATGGCTTAATATCATTCTTATCCTCGACAGGTATTTCAATTTCATTTGGTTTTTTAATTAAACGTCCGCGCTTCTTTTTCGTCGAATCCAAATGATCTTGCGATTTTGATGTCTCATCGTCATTACTCTGTATTATATCAATTTCTTTTTCATCTTTAATGGACGAATCGGCAGTTGCGTCTTTTTCTTCAATCAATTTGCGTGATCTACCCCGACGTTTCGGCAATTCTTCTATTTCCATTTCCTTTTTTACATCAACGTCTTCGGTGGGTGTCTCGCATTTTTTCTCCTCACTTACCGATTCATTTATCGATCGCGTTTTCGGCATTCTACCACGACCACGTTTTTGGTTTATATCCAATTCATTTTCATTTCCCTCTGCTGCACTACCACTTCCATCATTAGAACTTTTTAAACCAACAACATTATTGGTTACATTCGTGTTGTTATTATTGATATTATTTAAATTTTTATTAATTTCTAATCTCGGTCGTCCACGTCCTTTTTTAACAACAGATGATGGTGCTGTATCGGTTGTTGTATTTGATGAATCTTCATTATTTGTTATTTCATTCTCATCTAAATCGCTTTTTATTGCTATTTCATCACTTTTATTTTTATCATCCGACATTGTACTGCTACTATTCGACATTTGTCTCTGTGTTGGTGTTGTTGAATTATTTTGCTGGATTGATGAATTTCTGGTACTTCTTAAATTTCGTGACGAACTTATTGTTTTATCAATAATTTTATTGCATGTATTACTATTATTTGTTGTAATTGCATTAATTTTTAATGTTTTTGGTGCTGTTGATGTTGAGGAGACAGCTTTCTTATCATCATCACTAAGAGCAACACCAATACTACTTACATTTTCATTATTTTTACTGCTCATTATTACAGTATTATCATCATGTTTCTTATCAGCAGTTAATGCTGTTGTTGTTACAGTGGTTTGTGTTACTTTGGTGTTGCTGCTTTCAATTGCTTGACTGTTTGTATTCAATTGAGGTAAATTAGTTGAAATAATATTTTTTTCATCGTCGTTGACTTTAACTGTATGTGTGCTGGTTGCTTGTTGTGCAGCAGCATTACTTTTTTGTTCGGGTGTATGTAAATCATCGTCAATTACGATTTTTTTCTCTTTAACATTATTACCAAACTTCTCACTTATACTTTGATTTGATTTTGTTTCTTCGGCATTATCCATAATATCTGAATCAATAATTTTATTATCAGAATCTGAACTATTTAATGATATATCTGTATTAATTAATAATGAAGTTGATGTTGATGGTTCTTGCTGTTGAATTGAACTTTTATCGTCCGTCAAATCTTCACCATCTTTATTTCTATTTTTATTTCGTTTCTCGCGATCTTTTTTCGCATATGTATTGTTAATTAATGTTTTCCATTTCAGTGTTTTATCATCATGAAAATCCAATTTCTTCACTAATTCTGGATTGGTTTGCTCATTGAATTTAGAGCTCATCTGTGATAACAATCCCTTTATTAAATCAGTCATTTTTTTGCAAAAAAAATTTTATTTATAATTAGATTTTAATTTTACATACACAATTTCACACCTATTTCACCAACAATCATATTATTTTGAATCTCTATGGTCCACAGAACATTTAAATTATAAATTTAATTTAATTGAACTCGTTTTAATTGGTTAAAGATTACAAAATTTCATCAACACCTTAACACTTCTTCAGACTATACTATACCCAATATGTGAACCGATTTGAATAATTTTTTTTTCTCTTCTTTACCGCTTATTTGAAATTTTCACAACCAGTACATCTAGTTTACTGCGCAAGCATAACATATCTATCGGTTATGCTTTTCTCACTTGATCATGCGTTGAATCTTTTATTCATGAATGAAATGTTCCTTTATTTTATGCACAATATTTTGTCTATTTATAGATGAAACTTACAGTATAAATCTACAAAACATCAATTTACCTAATTTCCTATAAAATTTATAATCTCCAATCCATTCCTAAAATTGATTGAATTTCAGCAAGGCTTGCACCCTTTGTTTCAGGTACAAAAAATATTGCAAAAAATGTTCCCAATAAATTTAAAAATGCATAAATGTAAAATGTTGTAGCGAATCCAATAACACCAGTCAGTAATGGAAATGTTATTGCAACTGTAAAGGCAAACATGAAATTCATGAATTTGCTGATTGGTGCTACATAAACCTTAGCTTCTTGTAGAAATATTTCACCCAAAAATACATAAGTTACAGGAGCTAATCCAATTGAAAATGAGACTACATAAAAGCAGAATAGCACAAATGGTGCCAACATAAATTTAGAGACATCAAATTTCAGTTCCTTTAATAAAAAGTATGTTGCCACTCCCGTAAGGCTAACAAACATCGCCGCTGTTGATCCAATCAATAAAATTCGTCTTCCATATCGATCGACAGTTGCAAGTGCAAATAAGCTACTCAGTGCTTGCATTGTTGCGATCATTATTGTGAGAAATTCAGCAAGATTACTAAATCCAGCCTCGGTGAATATCATTAATGAATAAAATGGTATAATTGTTATTCCTGACATTTGAAGGAAGAAGAACAGGCACACAGTTAAGAACAAAGCTTTTCTTGTTGACTTGACACTGAAGACTTTTGAAAAACTTTTCCTTTCTGCTGTTGCTTGATGTCGAATTTTTAAGTCATCAATCTCAGCTTCCACATTGTAAGTATTTCCACGTAGAAAGACCAAAACGTCTTTTGCTTCGTCAATGCGATTCTTGCTGACAAGCATCGGTGGTGATTCAGGCAGGAAGACAAAAACAGTTGAATACAGCAATGGAAGTGATGCCGATATGACATGCAGTGACGTCAAACTTGCATAATGACCCAATGAGAAGACAAAAGTAACGCCGCAATAAACCATAAAGAAGAATGTGCTTAACAAAAGTCCACGAATTTCAGTTGATGCAATTTCACCGATATACAGTACGGGAATAAAAATATAACATCCAGCTGAAGTTCCGATAAGAAATCGTCCGATCATCAGCTGTAAATTAAAAGCACGTGCTTATGATCAGATTTATTATTTTTGTTATGTTATCAATCATACTCACCATTTCTGCATTGACTGCGAATAATATGAGTCCATAACCGATGACAATCGGAATTCCATAGATAAAAACTGTGAGTTTTGTTCCAATGTATTTACGCGTAATACCGCAAGATGCACTTGAACATGCCGCTCCTAATGGCATTAATGCTACTATCCATGCAAATTGATAGGATGTGACGTAAAAGTTGAAGTCGTGTCTTTCTACGATGTCGTCTTTAACACCGTTACTCCATCCTAGTGCTATTCCGTAGAGAAATGCTCCGAAGTTTGCTGTAATTTTTGAAAATTTGTACGTCAGCCTGTATGTACATAGAGTTTTGGTGACTGCATCATTTAAAGCAAATTCATTGTAAAAGCTTATCAAAAATTTCCCATGAATAACTACGTTGTTGATTGTTAATTTTCGCGGAATCTTAAATAATCACTTTCGAAGCTACTTTAATCTTTGCAGCAATTTGGAAACTAATTTTGAAAGAATTTAAGAGGAAAACAATCCAAAAATTATCCTTAACTCCCCGACAATGACGAAATTTCGAATTTTTTGATGCAAGTTTTAGTCAAAGTTATTTTTCCATTAAAAACTCTCCGATTTTTCAAAACAAAATTGTAAGGATTTCGGGTTGAAAATTTCCATCCAAAATCTATCATTGCTCTTCGGAAAATGGGAAGAATTTTTGATGTAGAAAATTTTTTGACCGAAATTTACATGAAAATATTAGAAATTTCGTCATTGTCATGTTTAGTTAAGACCAGTTTCCGATCTGTTTTCCACCTAAAATCCTTTAAAATTGATTCTAAACTGCTGCGAAGGTAGAAAGTGATCAAAGAGAAAGAGCATTGAAAATCAACCCCTAATATCTCAATGATAACTTTGTTTTCAATTTTCCAGAGTACTTTTAGGGTAGAAAAACCCATCTATTCATAAAACTAAAACATTAACAGTAGTAGGCAGCTTGCCTGATGGAACACCATTGCTTTAGAGTTAAGAATTTAAGATATTCATGTAATACAAACTCGGACAAACTCTTTTTGTCGATTCTTGATCATTTAGATCCAAAATTCTAAACAAACAATAGGAAAATTTGTCAAAATCCCAATAATCCCTAACATAGGATCAATCTTTCTTTAACTTTCAGTTACACTTATCCTAGCCAAAACAATTTCTTGTATTAGAACCAAATAAAAGTGAATTTTACCAATTATTGAGACAAAAATCTGGTTGGTAATTTTGTAATTCGCCATTTTTCCTGTGTTGCTATTTTAACTAACTTCATTAACACTCACAAGCTGTCTAAGTACTGAGAATTTTCCATGTGATTTATGAAAATTTTTTCGACACTTTATCATATAATTTATTCATTGATGTTGATAAGATACTGGCCACTGATTACTGATTTACTCTTTACTGTATCAATGAACCCACGTGGTTATTTTTTGCATACTATGTAGATTATCTCTGTGATTGGAGATTTGATAATATCGAGAGATTTGTTTATTTATGCTTTATGAGCTTTTTCATGATAGACTTTTCGTCATCATTATGAGTAATGGATGATGATGACGATATGTTTTTGAAGTGGATAATGCGTTTGATTGAAGAAGGAATCACATTATTTCCCGAACAATACAACGTAGAGCTTGCAAGTGGTTCGAATTCCACTATAAACAGTAAACCCTTGGTTTAAAGGGTGTGGTACAGCAGATTTAAATTGCAGTGCCTCCAGTTTATAAGGCTGAGACTTCAAGCATTATATAACACAACGTATTCACTAAGGCATCACTACATCGTTGTATTCACGGCAAGGCGCTAAGTTTTTATGATAAAAGAACATTGATGACCCCCGAACGGGTGATTTTGACTCATGGCGAACAATTCGGTCCATCGCATTGTGCACCTCGGGATTATTTTTGAAATATTTTGATTAACTAATATTCTTAAATCAGGGATAAGGCTTTACTAGAATTTTTTCCTTCGATAAATGAAATGATCATCCAGGATAATCAGCATGGGTTGCAAATTCAGCACTCTAAGAGTCAAATCGAAAGATTACAACGTAGTACTCATCAGTAAATGTATTAGACGCATTCATCATATTCATTTTAACAACAATGTCATTCAATATGCGTAACTGTCTGCACACACCTTTTTTTCCTTGTAGATAACATGGGAACAATCGTTGATTTTTCGTAATTCCTCTGCAATCCAACTCTCATGCCAATCGATATGGAAATATTCTCATGTATGTACGATCATATTCGCAAACTTAATCAGCAGACTAACACGAGTGGAAATTAATCTCTGTCACGAGAATCGATTGAATGAAGTCATCCATGAATTTCACATCGCTGATAGTTCAAATGATGACTGCATGGAGCATGTACTGCATGGAACAGAGACTGCATGGAGTTTCAAACCAGAGCTAGAAGTCAATCCAACACCATGTTAAATTTGAGTCAACTTCGAGCTCTGATTTAATGCAGCAGGCGATTGACATGTCACAATGTCCCTGCCTGTTTGTCTTGCCTGAAACTAAGCATTATTATCTATTTTTATCCTAATAATATCCAAATTTTATTAATATTCAGACTATATTTATTAGAAATTAATTACTACTCTAAGCAATATCGAATTTCTCGTTCAATATACCCCAACTTTTCACTCTCAGGTATTTGCTCTAGACAATGTATTGGTATGTCCACAACCTTAAGACCCAAAGCTTCAATTGTTTTTCTTCTCAAACTTAAGATTCCTCTCAATTTCATTGGAAAATTAATTGGACAATTCTTTTTAGAGTGAAAGAATACACCGACTGATCGTACCTGACTTTTAGGGATGTCATCATAAAATTGGATCTTGCATGGCATCGAAATTGCTTTGTTTTGATTATCAAATGAAATCACAAAGTCTATTAGATGTCCATACTTTGACTGTACATTCATTTGAACGGTTCCAGTACCAAAAATCTTCTCCATCATGTCCTTGATTCTTTCATTCATGCCACTCGTTTCTGTAGGTATCGCGTCATTTGCAATGTTTAAGAGTGTTTCATCAGGCACAATTCCATCATATTTTGGATGCAGCAACCTCAATGCCTGATAAATCATTCGAATTTGAGGTAAATTTGCAAAATTTTTCGATACATTTTGCTTTAAGTAATTAAGTAGGAAGTCCTCGTTAAGAACCTTATCAAAATATATTTTTGATACGAAGTCCAACGACAGCAATTCACAGATAAATTTCAAATGTGGCAAACCTTTAGTAATGTCATTCTGGAGAGCTGGATTCTCATGTAAAACTGACTTTATGATTTCCCAATTCTCAGACTTGTAATCAGCAGTGCTGAATGCAGATATTAAGTTCATCACTTGATTAAGATGCATTGTACTTAAATGTGTATGATTTTGGATTATTTGCTGATCAATGTAGTTCAATAAGTCATAATCAGGGTGGGTTTTCAAAATCATAAATCAAATCAAAATCATTTTGAAAAGATTTTAAAAATGATTTTGATTTAAATCATTTTGTTCAAAGATTTTTTTTAAGATTTATGATTTAAATCATTTTGTATGAAAGATTTTTTTGGGATTTATGATTTAAATCATTTTGAACGAAGATTTTTTTTGAGATTTGAGATTTAAATCATTTTGCTTGAAGATTTTTTTTGGGATTTGAGATTTAAATCATTTGGATGAAGATTTATTTTTGAGTTATGATTTAAATCTTTTATATGGAAGATTTTTTGGGATTTTAAAATCCCTCTGTATTAAAATCTTCCTTGAAATATTTCAAAAGTTCATTACATATCCACAGTTTCAGTGATTGTTCCTAATGATGATCACGCAAACTGAATCTCATTTGATTTGCCCAATTCCTTCCAGGTTCCAATGCTTTTAAAGTCGGTCCTGACCGTTCCTGCAATAAATGTTTAAATGCCGAAATGTGACTATTGGAGCTTTTACATAAAATTGAGTTTGAGGACTTATCAAATCAACATATTCATACTGGATCTGGATTGTGTGACTTTAAAAACCATTACTGGATCTTTTAGATCCAATCATTTTAGATAAAAATTACAGCAACCATTGGTATTATGTACTTTGAATGAGAAAAATTTTATTTTAGGTATTTCTGTTTCCTGTGGACCGTTACTTAGGTATAAAGACATTGCTGAGGCATATCATGATCGTTCATGTCCGGATGTAGCTGGAAGAGAGGAATTAACTACTTCTAAAGCTATGAATGCATGTTTTTGCGTACATTCATTGTTTAATTGATCAAAATTGGTTTAACTCGGTCACAGGATTGGATAGGCACTGGAACTGCCCAGTTCCTTTACATCCAAAAAAAAATTTTTTGTTCCTTTTTCATCAAGGAATCACCTACAGAAGTTTGAAATTTTTTGCGGAACTGACCGGTTCCTTCGGTACCTAATGGTTCCAAAACATGTTCATGAAGTCAAATAAGTATTCCTTTCAATTTAAGTAGTTTGCAGTTATTAGGTACCGAAGGAACCGGTCAGTTCCGCAAAAAATTTCAAACTTCTGTAGGTGATTCCTTGATGAAAAAGGAACAAAAAATTTTTTTTTGGATGTAAAGGAACTGGGCAGTTCCAGTGCCTATCCAATCCTGTGACCGAGTTAAACCAATTTTGATCAATTAAACAATGAATGTACGCAAAAACATGCATTCATAGCTTTAGAAGTAGTTAATTCCTCTCTTCCAGCTACATCCGGACATGAACGATCATGATATGCCTCAGCAATGTCTTTATACCTAAGTAACGGTCCACAGGAAACAGAAATACCTAAAATAAAATTTTCTCATTCAAAGTACATAATACCAATGGTTGCTGTAATTTTTATCTAAAATGATTGGATCTAAAAGATCCAGTAATGGTTTTTAAAGTCACACAATCCAGATCCAGTATGAATATGTTGATTTGATAAGTCCTCAAACTCAATTTTATGTAAAAGCTCCAATAGTCACATTTCGGCATTTAAACATTTATTGCAGGAACGGTCAGGACCGACTTTAAAAGCATTGGAACCTGGAAGGAATTGGGCAAATCAAATGAGATTCAGTTTGCGTGATCATCATTAGGAACAATCACTGAAACTGTGGATATGTAATGAACTTTTGAAATATTTCAAGGAAGATTTTAATACAGAGGGATTTTAAAATCCCAAAAAAATCTTCCATATAAAAGATTTAAATCATAACTCAAAAAATAAATCTTCATCCAAATGATTTAAATCTCAAATCCCAAAAAAAATCTTCAAGCAAAATGATATAAATCTCAAATCTCAAAAAAAATCTTCGTTCAAAATGATTTAAATCATAAATCACAAAAAAATCTTCATACAAAATGATTTAAATCATAAATCTTAAAAAAAATCTTTGAACAAAATGATTTAAATCAAAATCATTTTTAAAATCATTTTTCAATGAGATTTAAATCAAAAATCAAAATTTAATTTGGGATTTTGATTTAAATCGCAAAAAAATCCCCCACCCTGGTCATAATTGACAAAATTGATTTCATTGAATTTCTTCAGCACGTGATATGCTGTTGAAAATCCAAGATCCTTCTCAATCAGCTGCTTTGCACAGGTATTATAAAATGTCTCATTGTAGAACTCGTCGATTCCTGAATACTTGAATTTCTTAATGAGTTTCTCGAGTGTCGATTCCATTTTAGGAAATGTTGATTCCTCAAATTTTGTATTTAGAACTTCAATGCAATTTTGGACTAGTTTCTGAACAACATCGTAGTTCTCAAAATACTTGTAAGAAAGCTTACGGACAGCGGACAAAACTATTTGAGCATTGTGGACGCTAATTGATGTCCCATGAAGAGTTATTGATGAAAGAAGATTCATCATACTTTTATCGGATATTTTCATCTCCGTCATTGACACGTAGTGCAGGAGCTTCATTATTTCTTCTGGATTTTCATGATCCAGTTTAAGACTAACATTAAGATCAAATACAATTGGAATTGCTATTTTTAATGCATTGACCATAGGTGTTGATTCCATTTTCAACAGGAGATAATTTAAGAATGCCAATTGTGATAGCGAAAGCTCATTAATCTCCTCTTTTATATGATACAGCAACTGCTGAACAATTTTATGATTTGAATTCAAGTTAAGGCTTACAAGAGTTTTCAGACATATGACTAAGTCATTTGTCATCATTCTTGGAGCATGAGACTTTAGTATTGCACAGCAGTTCTTAAATCCATCTGTCTTGATGATGTCTAGCGAATTCTGCTCAAAATCATTCCTATACAGTTCAAATATTTTGCTGAATATTCTCGTCAGTTGTTCTGGTTCAATGTCTTTTTTATTCACAGTTGATAGATTTTGTATCAAGTCAGGAAGGACACTAGTCGTCTGTAAGGATTTTATGACGAGGCTTGTTGATGTTGCAATTTCTGAACTGGATTCATTGAAATCTACAATAAATGGACATGATTGTCAGATGATATTTGTTAAAATGATATCTAAAACTTACCTTTATTGAATATCACTGTTGCATTATTAATGGATCTAATGCTTAGCATTACATTGCAATATTTTGTTCTGACAATTCTTCCCAACATGTTAAAATCTGTTTTTGGTGGGTTTTATATGCTGATTTGATGAATTAGCGATGTACTCGAATAGTTTGTCACTGATTGTTGTAAAACTTACTATAATTAATCACCATTCTCTTAGAACAAGTCCTAAATCGTGTGAAAATAATTTATTTAAAAAAATATTTCGTAAAGTTTTCTCCGAAATATGTCAAAACATGCTTTAATTGTTTTGATCACTTATTTGCACCATTTATTGTTAATAATAACTTTTAGTCACTCAGTAACATCCAGCAGTGTTTGATTGCATACAAATAATCTTTAACTAAGTAAATTCTTGTAAAAACTCACCATTTTCCAACGGTCGAAAAAAATTCAAAAATTTGTTGTTTATTTTTTAAAGACAAAATTTCAAGTAATCAAGTTAAAAGTATAATTAAGGAAATTAGCTATAAATATGGAAAATACAGCACATTTATTGAACGAGATAGATAAGAAATTGATGATTCTTTTACGTGACGGTCGAACACTTATCGGATACCTTCGTTCTGTTGATCAATTCGCAAATTTAGTTTTACATCGGGCAATCGGTAAGATCCAGGCAAAATTTCGGCAAATTCTCAATTACTTAAATTCACTGTATTTACAGAACGTATTCATGTGAATGACAAGTACGGTGATATGGAACGTGGTGTATTTATTATCCGTGGCGAAAATGTAGTTCTTCTGGGTGAAATTGTAAGTTTTATCATTGTTCCAAATTGGCAACATTATGCTTACTGGATCTTTTTACAGGACCGAGAGAAGGAAGAGCAGCTTAATAGTAAACTAACTCAGGTTTCCGTAGAAGAGATTCTCGATGCACAACGGCGAGAAATAGAATCAAAACAGGAGAAAAATGCTCTTCTGCGACAACGATTAAAACAAAGAGGAATCAATAATAATTTAATGCTTGAGGATAATGACTAGACTGTAGACACTTGTTTTTTTTACGCATATAAGATGATCTTTAAAATCAACTTTTTTTTTATTCTCTAAGTTTACACTTTAAAGTCTGTCTAAATTAATAATAACATTTGATTTCGATTTCTCATATAAATGAAGTTAGGGAAAGTTCTGTTTTGTTAACATCTTATAATTTACAAAATGTCATATAAAAAATAATATCTAATTCATTCACAAGATCGAAGAAAGAAATTTTATGAATTCTTATTTATTTTACATTTTAAATCTATCCATGCACCTCCATTATTACTTATAGTTCCAGTCCATAAGCAAGCTAAACAACTAAATAATGAAATGTCTTAAAAGTCTGTGGAATCACTCGCAATCAGTGGACGTTTTAGTGATTCTGTTGACGATTCTTCTCTTGGTGAATCATTGTCAAGTTGGCGCTTCCTATTTCTCTCGAATGATGATTGTGGCGATAAAAATGAAACTTCATTTCCGTCCAAGCAGTGAAGTAAGCTATTGCTCATTGACGATGACTGATTCATGATCTTATCAATATCAATCTCCTGTGTTGTATTTACGGACTCATTTTTGTCCTTTACATCCTCGTGAGATTCTTCCAGCTTCTGATATTCATTTGATGATTCAAAATCATCGGATTGACTTGAAAATGAATAATCGTCTTGGTCATTGTTATAAATTTGATGTCCACGTGAATACATGTAATCCCTAAAAAATTAATTTAATTAATAATCTTCAAAAACATTACATTAATCTCAGCACTTACTTAAAGGCACTTGATAAAGATCCAGACGAACTTGACGATCCATTTTCGGGTATTGTCGGCAATCCATTGTCATTTGCAGCATTTAATGATGCATTTGAAATGTCTTGATTATTTTGGGATAAAATTTTTAAACTATTTATTGGAACCGGCAATGTCTGAGACGAAAATTCTTCAGTTTCCTGGCCTATTTCTTCAGATTCTTCCAATAATTGTGAAATATTTGTTTGGTATGATTTCTCTGAATTGCCAAATAATGACAACATTACAGGTTTCCTTGAACGTGGTGTCATAATCGATTCCTAGAAGATTTAAAGAAAGTTATTGTAAATAACGGATTTAAGAAATTTGAATTTCTAGCGACTTTCAAAATTTTGAAATTTTAACGTTTTTCCAATATATATATGGGTGTTTCTTTGGATAAATTTTTTCAAAATTTTTGACTTTGAATTAATTTTTCTCATAATCTGGTAATTTTATAGCTCCATTCTTTATATACACTTACGGGATTTGTGCAGATCTTTATTTATGTACAATTATTTTTTACCGTCATGCTTTATTTAATTAAATATTTCAATTTTTATGCCGGTTTCTCGGAATCAAAATATCAAATTCCGACTTTCAACATGAATTTTTTGCACTTTACTCTACTTGTCACTATGGTTGAGTTAATATTTCGAGTGTAATACACCTAAAACTATCGTTTGTTGCTCTTTAAACGCTGCAAAAATCCTTAATTAAAGAGAAAAATTGAAATTTTAGTGATTCCGAGAATCTTTTTTCCTAATCCGTGAGAAAATTGATTTTTTGATTTTATGTTTTTGCAAGAATTATAGACTAACAATACAAAATAAAGACAGATTGAGATATTATAATTAATATTATAATGAAATTAACAATTAGTTAATTTGTTTAATAAGTTAAAGTAATATTTTTCTATGAAGAAAATTTTGTAGTTTTTGAGACACGAATTAGACGAATTTGACTTATCCAGAGAATCACCCATATATGTGGTCATACAAAAAAGTGACCGTTAAATTTTTGAAAATTACCAACACTATTAAGTGTATTTTACACGGAGAACAATGGAAAATTGTGATGGTGTTAGTTTTGTTTGGGGCGATTTTGGGGCGAAGTTTGTCTGTATGACCACATATATAAATATTGCGTTTTTCAAAATTTGAACTTCTATCGGTTTTCAAAATTTTTGAATTTTTACCGGTTTTCAAAATTTCAAGTGAACTGAATTGAAATGGAATGTAGATTTCTGAACAAATTTTTCAAAATGTCAGTTAATTAAGCATTGCAAAGCATTAATCACAATGAATATTAGAGACAAGTTAGTCACACGACAAGCTCTTACCTGCATGGATTTAGGCATTCGTTGTGTCGATTTAGTAATCGGTGACATAGAGTTTCGAACTCCACCTTGATGATCTTGCATGCCCGTTTGATTTAAGAAATAATTAATATTCGATACATCAACATGCCAACCTTCTTTGGTGTGATCCATTGAAAAGTACATGTCAGATTCCTCAGAACTATTGAAGCTTTCTGTTGCACATTTCATTAATAATTTCCTCTTTTCATCATCCTTTTCAATATCAATTAAAATGCTGGAAGACTTGGATTTCTTTAATTTTGGCGAGGTTTTTGGCGTTGCTGTGGACGAATGAAATGGAAACTTTAAATTTCCAAGACTAACACCTTTCATTAAACGAGCTTTAAATATGGACGTTGCCTTCTTCCTTTCAGATCCACCAGATATTAATGATTTATGCTCCATTTCATCAATTGGCATTAAAATATTTCGATTAACTATAGTTTCTTGTGGATTTTCATCCTCTTCGTCCGAAGAATCAACAAAATCTTCATCGTCAATCATTTCATTTGACATTTCCAATTGATTATCGTCAACTGGATCCACAGGGACAATTTCATTATCGCTTGTTTGCTTGCTTACTACCTTCATTGGTGATATTTCAGTATTTGATGAGGTAGATGATGTTGATGAATTGCTCATAGACTTATTATGAATGTCTGATGATTTTAATTCCAATATTGGTGATGGTTTCGATGAAGGAAGTGGACTTTGGAATAAAATTCTTTTGTTCGGGTAGGTCTGAAAAATTAAATTAATGCAATTTTTTATTTGTTAGTCATGAAATGGATGTGATTAATGTTAGTGGATGATTTCCCATGCATGTCAAAATTTTAATCGCTTTCTTCTTCGCTTTTTAATGCAAAATAATGACGGTGATGAGAATGTACTTACTTGCATAGATGGTGTACGAGTTATATTTGATGATGATGGAGTGTTAGTAGAACATTTAGGTGTCTTATTAAGTGTTTTATGAAATATGTGCTTTTTAATGGAATCGCCGATCGAACGACATGTCGAGACTGACTTGTCCCGATTGACATATTGCAATGGTGTTCCTGTGAAGCAAATCAATTAAAATAAGTGATAGTGTTAAGAGATTTATAAGCATTTTAATATAGATTGAGTACAAGATAGAGGAAAACGAGCATAGACGTGGACGTTTGTGACAGATTAAAGCGTATTTTCCCAGAATAAAATTATTAATTAACGGCTAAAAATCATTTGAAAAATAACGGTCGAAAGAAATTTGAATTGATGTAAATTACAAAATTCAAAATAACGGTGAAGCTGGACATTAAACTCGCATGTACAGCAATTTCTTAATTTTCCCAGGATAATACGCTTAATGATAGCAGAAAGAGTCATTCCATAAACCAAAAGCAATTACATTAATTATCATAAAAAAATATTCTCAAACAATTTTGACTTACTAGAATGCTAGCAATTTTCTGGAATGGACTCGAGACCTTTGTAGTATTTCTCAACGACTACAAAATGTTTTTCTCATGTTCATAATTTTTCCTCAAATAGTTCATTAAACTTTTAAAAACTCACCTTGTCCATTCTGTTTATTAAATTGCTTAATAAGTTTCTTTTTCTTTGACGATTCCGGCAATGATTGTATGTGTGCATAAAGCTGTGCTAATGCTGTATCTGTCGTAGATTGCCCGTGAGCTTCCGCTGTTTTCTCTCGGTCAATAAATGTAAATACTGTATTTGCAACAGAGTCAGACACTGATTCATCTAAAATTCGTTCAGGCGTCTCTTTTCGACGCTTCTCTTCAATTAAATATGCTTTTATGTCTGTTGCTAATTTTTCTGGTACTAAAAATATTTTTGTTCCATTCGTAATTATGAAACTAATCATTTTGGTCATATTTGCTGCCGTTTGATGAAGAACTTCGGGTGACAATTTGCGCGGAACAACTAAATGTGGTGTAAATAATGTCGCAAGCGAATCGGAATTCATTTTATTGCATGACTCAAGTGTCGATGCCTTATGCAATAAAATTATGAGCTTCTCAAGTATATTCCTATTTTCTATGGGAAGTAAGAGAAATAATAGCTGTAATGAATTCTGGATCCTCTCATGCTCGTCATTCTCTTTTGAATTACAAATATCTGCAATTTGTGAGTATGCCGGAAAATAAGCCTATTGAATGAATACAGAATAGTTATTATGAAAGAGAAAGTAACAAGCAGAAAAACAATGTGTATGTAATAATAATAACGATCATCATATGTCAATTAATTGAATATGAAAATGTTGGGCAATTTTATGTATATGTCAACGCCCAAAAAACATATTCAGTACATACCTCAACTAAAATCGGTTCTGGAAGATCATTAAGAATAGATTTTAATACACTTGCGACATCATGTGCTGTATATTCTGTATCGTCTAATTTGAGAGGCCTTAATTGATTTACGAGGAATTTTAAGTCCTGCTGTCTTGTGATAGATCCTGTCTTACGGAATATCCCCTCTTGCTTTAGATCTAGATGAAATTAATTAATTAATTATGTAAGTTAATGCTAACTGGATGTATAATGCTCACTTTCATCCTTTTGAAGGAATTCAATCAAAGTCATTAACTGCTTCATCATTTCAGGTAAAAATATTGGAATTTCAGGTGATTTACTATGAGGATTTGATGTACAAACTGATGAAGCCTTCTTTTTATGAAACAGCCAGTTCTTTTTACTTTTTGTCTTGTCTGTTGATTCCACTTCATTTCTGTTGAATAAAAATACATTAATAATGTTGCAAAAGTTAACTAAACTTAATTAAATCAATTTACTCTTCGTTTAGGCAGTTTAAATCGAGTAAAAAACTTAAATGCATTCGAATTAGTGTGGATAACTGCAGTGGATGATCCTTTCGAAGCTTCTCAGCTAGATCCTGATTAATTCTCTCCTTATCAAACATATTTTTCACATCACTAGTCATTGTAATTCATATAAAAATTAAATAATTTAAAATATTTGCGTGCTTAGACCGTTTTACAATTTTTATTTTTGAATTTGTCCGTTAACATTAATGACTTGGATTTACATAAACAAATTCCATAGGAAAATTACAAAAATTCATTTTTCATATTTTTTGACTTATTTCCTTACATTTAACAGCATATTATGCTATGATTAAAAAGTTTGGAAGTATATTTAGATGATCAACTACTTTAAACATCTCTTAATTAAGTCTAACTCGAGAAAAGCTCACTTTTGAATTTGAAAACAGTGCCCAAAAATGTAAACAGTTGATATGAGGACAAACTGACTCTTAGTAGCCAGAAAATTGTAAAAAAAATTGCACGAAAAACGTTTAATTTCACATTTTTATTAAATTATTAATCGATTAATTAATTTAAATGTATTATTAAGTAGTGAGAGAATAGTCAGCAATTAAGGAATACATCAAATAGTGTAGTAAATAGACGAAAATGTCACTTTTTAAGAAACCGAAGAAATCTGTATTAAATAGGAGAATTTTCAGCAGTGAAAATGATCCAGAGAATGCAGAAAAGATGGATATGGATGAGGACAGCAGAGAATCAAGAAAGGACAGCTCAACAAAAGACAAAAAACTGACAATTAAGCCACAGAAGAGTTCATTGTTGAGTTTTGGTGACGAAGGTAAATTGATTGGTCTGGATGTTGATAATAACATCCATAAAGACTAACTGACATTCTCAATAACATAATCTTCTTATTCTAGGAAATGTATTCTTATTGATTCCTTAATTAAATTAAACATAACACATGAAAAAAACTTTGTTTTATAGATGAAGGCGAAACATTTCAAGTTAAAAAATCGAGTTATAGCCGGAAGATCCATAAAGAGCGCAAAAAAGAAAAGAATAGGTCTAGCGAAAAGTCCATAAAAATTAATAGTAATAATTCTCAAAATTCCAATAATAATTCCCAACGCGAAAATATTACCTCTAACGTCACTAAGGAGAGTAATTATGTGAAAGAAATTCAATCAGAATCAGATGGATTCTCGGTAAGGTTATTATTATTCAATTTTCTATCAAACAAAAATCCAATAAAACCACTTGTCACTCAATTTGTCATGACTATATATCTTAAAAAAGTTTTCTTCAAAACTGAAAACAAAAAATGAAATTTTTTTTTGTATTAAATTTCTTATTACAACTCATTTCCATATGAATTAAAATACAATAGCTTTTTGTTGACATATTTTAATTCATATGGAATACTTTCTAACTTAGTTTAACTCACTTATACTAATATTTCTTTATTTTCTCTTTTATTCTTTTTCAAAAAAACTTTAATTTATGTAGATTCGACTCAAGAATTCTAATCCCGACAATTTGATACTTAATGGACGAGCTGCTTTGTGTGCTGGACGAGATGAAATGTCATCAGAGGAGGAGAACGAGGAAAATGAGAAGGATCGATATCAGAGCCATAAATTCTCACAACCTGATGAAATTAAGCTTAAATTAGAGTCTGGAGCTATTCCTGACGCTGCAATGATTCATGCAGCTAGAAAAAGACGCCAAAAAGCTCGAGAAGAAGGTTTGTAGTTGATACATCATAAAAATTACAGAATTAAAAGATAATGTCTATTTTTAGGTGAATTCATATCAATTGATGATGATCAGGAACAAATCAGAAAAGGTAAGAGAAATGTTCGAGAAGAAGACGTTGAAGGAAGCGGAACTGATGAGGAACGAGTCGATATGTCAGCCATAACTGGTGTCAAGGAACGTGAAGAGCGACGAGAGCAATTTTATTCAGTTCAATCGGATGAACACGAGCATGACGATTCGGATATTGAAATGAATGAATGGGAAAATCAACAAATCAGAAAAGGTGTAACAGGCGCTCAAATCATGACTGCTCAATCGGAATCAACATTATCACAATATTTACTTCCGCCTCTTTTGAATAGCAACAAAGCTATAAAGAACGAAGACAAGCCGGAATTAACGACTGCTGAACTTTTAGAGCAAGCATATTCACAGAACAATTATGAAATGGCAAAACAGATTAAGAAAGAAAAGAATAAGGAAGTGACTAAAAGTGCTGGAATTAAAACTCCACAAGAAATCCTTAAAATTATTAATGATAAATTGAAATCGTCACGAGAGCTTAATCACAAACATTACTTAGATATTGATAGAATAACTGAAGAATTTTCAAGCATTATAATTGATTTAGAAGAAAGTGAAAAAAATGGACCACAAGCAGCTTCAAAATATCGTTTTTATCAAGAATTAAAATTGTACTTAGATGACCTTATTGAATGTTTGAACGAAAAAGTTCCACAAATTACGGCATTAGAAGAGAGGATATTAAGTGTCACTTCAAAATACTCGAAAAAGCTGATTGAAAGGAGGCGGCAGGATGTTCGTGATCAAGCAAAGGAAATAACCGACACAAGTGAGTATAGCACTTTACGTATTACGATCAAATGGTATTTTTAAAAAATAACGGTTGCTCAATATTTAAAGTTTTCAAAGTTCAAAACAAGTTTAAAAAATTTAAAATTTGTTGAGCCGTTAAATTTTTAAATATTTTCTTTAAAACTTTATTAATTCATACATCAATCATCCATAGAAACCAGTAAAAAGACACAAGAAGACGAGGAACGAGTAAGAAGAGCAGCTGAACGTGAAGGCAGAAGAACACGTCGAAGACGAGAACGAGAGAAGCTTAGCATGAATGAAACACACAATGATGGAATGTCCAGTGATGATGAAGTTCCAGATATTGAATACAATCAATATAAAGAACAAATATGTGAGCATTAATAATATGACTATAAACGTCATATATACTGACATAAATATTTCTCTGCAGCACAAATAAAACAAGAAGCAGCTCTACTTTTCGACGATGTGACAGATGAGTACTGTGAATTGCCGTTCATTTTACAGAAGTTTGAGGAATGGAAGAAAAAGGATTTAAATTCTTACAAAGAAGCTTTTGTTCATCTTTGCTTACCAAAAGTTATTGGAGTATTCGTAAGATGGGAAATGATCCTTTGGACGCCGTTCTCAACTGAACATTATGAGGATATCGATAAAATGAAATGGTATCATCCAGCAGCTATGTACGGAAGGACAGAAAGTGAAACAGAAGAGACATTAAGGAACGATCCTGATGTCTTTCTGATTCCAACAGTTATAGAGAAATATGTATTGCCAAAATTAAACAGTAAGTTGACTCAATAATGCTTAATTAGTGTATGATTAAGAATATCAATTGAAATTGTAACCGTCAATTAATTTTTAAAAACTTCATTGAATGGTTTACACTTTCAAAATATTTTTTACCGTTATTTTTCAAATTATTAAATAATTAAATTTTTAATTCACAGAAATACTAGAAGGATGTTTCGATCCATTATCAACAACACAAACTCTTAAATTAGTGAAACTTCTGAACCAATTGTCAAAAGACTATCCATCACTGAGAATCACTTCGAAGAATCTGCAAGCATTGTTTTCAATTATCACCGAAAAAATGACGATAGCTTTAGATAATGACGTCTTTATTCCCATCTTCCCGAAGCAGTAAGGATATATTATAAATTGAGACAGAATGATATAAAACTTCCATTTACTTACAGAAGTTCCGACTCAAAATCATCAGCTTTCTTTCAACGACAATTCTACAGCGGAATTAAGCTATTTAGAAATTTCATCAGTTTTCAAGGAATCGTTGCCGATTCAATCTTAAAGAATTTTGCTATATCATCATTACTTAACCGATACTTATTGTCAGCAATGAGAATCAGTAATCCATTGGAGGGTATTTCAAAGGCTCAAACACTTTTACAGACTTTGCCGCGTATTTGGCTAGTTACAGCAGACAAAAGCTTCATTGACAGCATGAATCTGTTTGTGATTTATGTGGGGAACCTGGAAGGACAGTTGGACTCTAAAGGTCCATTATATGCGTAAGTTCCTTGGGCATTTTTAAATATCCATCATATTTAATTTTATTATTATTTAATTTCAGTGACTCAGTGGAGAAGTTGAAGCAAATTATGGCTCGATTGGAACTAATGGTCAAAACATAAGTCACAGTCGTGATAAACAAGCAGACAATGTATATAATTTTAAGTAATTAATAAACTTTCGAAACAAAAATAGAATTGTATTCAATATTTCCGTTACAGAAATATTTGAAAACATACAAAAAGGGACATCCCCCTGTTTTTAAAATGTTTTGAATGTTTCCGTCCGATTATGCCACACAAGCTTTCACTTAAACAATGAAGAACAAGTAAACAACAACAATTTTTATAAAAATTTTTCAATCGATTTGACAGTGAAAAAAACTTAAATTACTTAATAATGAGTAGTTTAAATCAGTGCAGAGTGTGTTTGGCTGAAAGATCAGATCTGGAATCAATGTTTAGACCTGAAAAACAAACAATTTTGGATATTTATTTGATCACTGGAGTGAAAGTAAGTTATTGAAGTAATTTGATACTGATTAATTATGTTAACGGTGATATATTCACAGATTGTTGAGATAAACAACCAAAAAGGAGCGTATATATGCCAACGATGCATTGCAGACTTGACTGTTGCAACAGAATTCAGAAAAAGATGCATAAAATCCGATGAATTTGTCAAAGACTGCTTCGGACAGACCGAAATGAAGTTCTGGGACAGTCAGGAATTTAATTTTGACAGTCTAAATATTTTGGAGCCTAAAATAAAATGTGAAGAAGAATTCCGACAAGTTATTAAAGTAGAGCCACATATTGAGTTCCATTCCGATGAAGAAGAAGACTACAACTGGAAGTATGATGAATATGATCCAACAAATTATCAAACAAACTGGAATGAATTTACTTTGGATGAAGAAACACTTAAAAGTTTAACTTGTCCATATTGTCACAAGAAGCTTAATACCAGACGATCACTAAAGTATCACATACAAGTTAAGCATGAGCCACAATCATGCAAAAAATATGAATGTGATGTGAGTAATCCATAAGTCACGATAATAATTCAGCATAATCATTTATATATTTAATAATTTCAGTGTTGCGGAAAAGCATTTCCCAATAAGCATCCTTTAAAAAGGCACATCCATCAAGCACATTTGACAGTTTCATCAAAATATGTCAAAAAGAGCGATTCTGACATGACATGCATTTTATGTAAAGTTGTTCTAAAGAACAGAAAGTCGTACCGAAATCATGTCAAGAACAAGCATAACAAGTGGTTGGACGTTCTGTTTCCAAAAGTTGACAAGAAAATGCAACAAATGATGAAGATTGCAGTTCAAGGAGTTGCAGAAGATCCAGCATGTCCATGTTCAATTTGTGGAAAGATCTTTAAAAACAAACGTAAGTATATTGATTGAAATGGAACCTAAAATTCGAGGGATGAAGAATATTTGACCGTTATTTTTAGATTTGAATTATATTTCATAAAATTCAAATTATTTTTGGTCGTTAATTTTTGAAATAATTTTTACCGTTATTCGTTTATCGGAATTTACGTCTTAAAATTGCTAATCTAGTCATTAATCAACATTTTTATTACACAGGAAATTTGGCACAGCATGAAAAAACTCACAAGATCCTTTTGCCACACGAATATTTCTACTGCGATCTCTGTGGCAACAAATTCAAGGAAAAGCTCCTTATGCAAATTCACATTAGAAAAAGGCACATTCAGAAAATTCGCTATCAATGTGAATTATGTACATGCTCGTACACAACAAATCATTCATTGCAGATTCATATTAAAGTTCGTCACAAAAATATTCGTGAATGGATATGCAATTGGTGTGGAAAGGATTTTGGTGAAAAGAAGAAACTCGTTGCACACGAAAGAATCCATACAGGCGAGCAGCCATACATATGTCAGTATTGTGATGCTAAATTTACGCATCAAACAGATTACAGACGTCATAAATGGAATCATGAAGGACGAAAGAGTTTCAAATGTCAAATGTGCGGTGAAGGCTTTGTTAAAAGAAGTGAATTAATTTCCCATAAGAATCGCTGTCTTGCATGGAGAAGTCAACAAATGAATGTATTTCCACAACACCTACCCCCAAATATGTCAATCAATTAAGCTTATCTAGCTTTATGTCAATGTTTTTATTCAATGTTTAATACTTGTTGTTTCACAAAACATTCAAACTTTTTAAAGTGTCCACATAAATATGCTGTATACGGAAAGGAAGTGAACAAGAAGAGGATAATGATAAGCTTGTGCTGGGGGGATTGTAAAAATGATGAGAAAATAAAATTTAATTAAAATTATAAATAATATATAGCATGGCTATGCCAATTATGTACACAATTAGAGTAAAATAATAAAAATTTATGCCAATTTTTGGATAAAACAATCAAGACAGCTTTGATTCTGGTATGGCATGTCTGCAGTAAGTGGAAGGTAGCAGTTAGTTCCATCCACAAGTCGTTAACAAACCAAAATCCATCAATTTACTGGATTCACTGGATCTTTCAAAACATTCAACAAATTTCCAGCAACAGCATCTAAATGATCAAATTCAAAACTCCCGCTGTATCCAAGATGCACTTAAGTCTTCCTTCAAATACAGCATTATGCAAGAGATTATAGTAAACAAGAAAATTTTTGTGGCAATAACTTAGGTATATGGAAAATAAAGGAAAAATCTATGATAAGTAAATAAGCAGCAATGAATAATGTCAAGCGACTGTGTCGTGTGTGTATGGAAAATGATTGGAATGGAAATTTTATACCAATAATTCAGGATGCTGGCAATAGAACTGCTGCAGACATCTTTACAATATCTGGAGTTCAAGTATGACTTGATGATTGATTTTTAAGGATCTAACACTAATGTCAGTTGTCTTTATGTTTTAGATTGTTGATTTCCCATCATGTCCTGCCTTAATATGTCTAAAATGCATTGAGGATCTCTCAAGGGCAATTATTTTTAGAAACCGATGCAAGAGTTCTGATCAGTTCCTTAGAGAAACGATATTCAATGAGAAATCAAGCCAAGCCGTACTTTATGACAATTTTGAGTTCAAGAATGAGCAGAATGTACTTAATTCCATCAAAATAGAACCAATAGAAATTGAAACATTTTTTGAATATCCAACAATCAATGCCGAAGCAATCCTTAATGAAAATTCAGCTGATGATGAACACGACGATGTTATTTTAAGTGATCTGAAAGGGAAACTGACGAATGTCAATAAACAGAAGTTTAAATGCATCCACTGTAACCAATTATTGTCATCTGAACATTCTCTTAAGTATCATATAAATGCAATTCATGGGACACAACATAAACCGGATAAGCAATTCACATGTGAGGTAATTAGTGCTGGTGACTTGATATTGAACTTGTATTGAGTGTTCTTGAGTTGTCAAACAACATCAAGGACTGTGTTTAGGTCAAGATCAGATTCTAGTGTCACTGGATCTCTTAAAATTTATATATCACTCACTTCTGAATCATTTAATACTGAATTAAAGTACATCCAATACTAATTCCTGCTTATTTTCTTCCATTTCAAGATCTGCGGCAAAACATTTGTCTTCAAATCAAAATATACTCGACATTATAGGACTGTTCACATAGAATTAGAGGAATCAAATGAAATAATTGGCTGTCAGTATTGTATGAAGCTATTTGACCAGCGGACAGCACTTAAGGATCATATTAGATATAAACATGAAGTTTACGACTTTAAATGTGATGTGAGTTCTTGGATTAAAAGATTTTTGTAAAGCAAAGCTGTCTGATATTGAATTTGTAAATGATTTTAAGTTTGCATGAACTTAATCGAAGGATGCTTTGTTTTATAAATATCCCAAAGTCCATCATCATTTCAAACCTAATTTTCCATAATCTTCCAGAAATGCGGGAAATTCTTCACATTAAAGAACAAGCTGTCAAAACACTTCAAGGAATCTCACCTAAAAGGATCAAAGCCAAGAAAGCAACGAGTCAAAAAAGAACCAAAAGAAGTCCAATGCTTCCCATGTGTCGTTTGTGGAAAGATTTGTGCCAGCAAGACGTTCCTTAAAGTTCATGAAAAAAGTCATATCAAAATTAGACCTGAGGATTATTACTACTGTGACATGTGTGGAAATAAGTTTAGAGCGAAAAATCCACTCGAATTGCACATTAAGACACGGCATATACTTAAGCTACGATACACTTGCGATAAATGTCCAGGAAAGTCTTGGGCGAGAAAGGATCACATGAAAAGACATGTTAAGGTTGTACATGAGAATATACGGGAGTTTAAATGTGAATGGTAAGGGATGTAAAGTCAATATTGAATAGACTGACTAATTTATGGTACAATCTGTGTAATTAGGTGCGGTAAAGACTTCCCAGAGAAGAGAAAACTTGAATGCCATAGAAGAATACACACCGGTGAGCAGCCATATACCTGTAATTATTTTGGATGTGGAAAGAAGTATACTCATGAGGTATGAAGAGTTTTGGTATACATATTAGTTGTTGACTGTCTAGGGCAGTGGTGGAAATCTTTAATTTTTCGCGGCACACTTTTGTGGTAAGCTTCTACCGAAACTGCATGCTGCATACGGTTCGTGGAATTTTCAAAAGTTTTCGACGGCACACTAATGTGCCGCGGCACACAGGTTGTCCACCACTGTTGTAGGGATTGATATTGAGAGTCTGTGCATTAACAGTCCATTGGTCGGTTTATAAAGGATTTTAAAGTCTGAGGCTGACGGCTCTCGAGATATTTTGACCATAATTTTGAATTTCATGAATTTCTTCCATTCTAGACCGATTACCGACGGCACATCTGGTCACATACTGGAGAACGCAAGTGAGTATCAAATAATGATCTTCTGACTTGCAAAGAGACTTGCGTGACAGACTTACTATGAAAACATGATCTTTGCCTGTAAGGCATCCATACCAAAAATCCAATAGTAATTTCTAATTTCCCACAAAGGTACAACTGCACATCATGCCGTATAGCATTCAGCAAACGCAGTGAACTAATAGCCCACAGAAGTGAATGCGTCTACTACAACTATAATCAAAACAATGTGAATATATAAGAATCTCAACTTTTATTACTATACGAACAAATCATCATGTGTCTCTTCCTACCATGCGAGTCAGCGAACATTTTATCACAGGCTGAATTAAAGCATGGATATGGACGGACACCGGAATGTGTACGATGATGTCGAAGCAATTGCTGATTTGTGGCAAAACCTTGTTTACATTCGTCACAAATATGATTCCTTATTTTGAGATGTACAGCTTTTCTGTGCTTATTGAGACTTCCTGAACATGTTGCAATAAATCCACACTCGTAACATTGCTTCCTTTAAAGTATATATATTATTTACTTACGAATAAAATGATTAAGACTATAAGACTATACACTTACATTCGTGACTTTTCATGCACTAATTGGACGTGATTTTTCAGTAATCGTTTCTCTTTGAATGACTTGTCACAATGAGGACATTTTAGGTAGTCTTTTAAGGCGACTGTTTTGTGGGTCTTTTCGTGTCCATAAAGAGCTCCAGAACTTCTGCAGATTTTGCCACAAAATTTACATTGGAATGTTTCAGATGGTCGAGCTTTCATCAACGATTTAGTCTTTGACTTGTAGTTACAGTTATCACATTCAAAATAGTCATTAGGATTAATTTGTGTATGCCTTACGTATTCATGTTTTTGCAAATAGTACCGGCATGTGAATAGTTTTGCACATTTTGTGCATTGATATTTTTGAGGCTCATTTGTGGTTGGACTTAGAGATTCACTGACTGTTTCTGTGATTATAAAGTCGGCATCTGAGTTGTGTGGATTAATACTTTGGAAATACTCATTGGCTTTGAGGCAATTTTGTCGAAAAGTTATTGCTGCATTCAGTTGATTCAGACATGATTTACAGATGAAGCATGACTCATCTTGTTTGAGAATCTAAAAACATAAAGAACTAAGATTCATCCCTAAAATATACAGTTCCATTAAGTCACCTTGACAGCCGAAATTGTAAATATTTTATCAGCAATTCCTTCATCATCCACAAAAATGTCAATAAAGCTATCACTTTCGTCACATTCAAGGCACACTCGACATAATTTTGATTCAAAATTCATCACTAACTACTTTTGTTTACTATCAACAATCCTACAGTCTTCATTCCAATAAAATGCTTACTGTAACTTTTTAAATATTTCAGAATTTTATTCTTCATGCCTTCTTATAAGGTTCTGATTTGAATTATATTGGATGCTAATTATTGTACTACAACATTTCATATTGATATTGAATTGGAATATTATTAATCGTTGTTTGTCTTATTTGTGGCTGATTCGGTGGATGACATCTATTTTCATGGGCTAGCAATTCACTTTTCTTCATGAATCCTTTAAGGCAATTTGGCACATCACATTTATAGGGACGTTCGCCTGTAAGAAATGAGTAAAAAATTAGTAATTCTGTTCAAATATGTTCCAGATGAGCAGTAATTAGGTATTGAAGTGCTAAGTTCTAGCCACTTACCTGTATGTCCCCAAAAATGTCGTCTAAGATCAGTCTGAAATAGAATATGATTATGTTAAGCAATTTAAGGATTCTAAGGATGAATCTAAGATTTGATAACAAACCTGATGAGTAAATTCTCGATCACATCCTTCCCAGGTACATTTAAAGGGCTTCTCACCTAAAATTTAGAAATTTCAAACATTTGAGCAACATAAAGTCTATATCTCATACCCGTATGTATTCTAGTATGACAAATCAGCTTATTCTTCTCTCCAAATTCCTTTCCGCACCACTCACACTTAAATTCCTTAATATTGTGATGAATAACTTTAATATGCCGGTGGAGCTGGAAGAGTGTTCGCCAAGACTTTCCAGGACAAATTTCACATGGATACCTGATCTTGTACAAATGTCTCTTCTTGATATGAACACTCATCTCGCCACGTCCTTTAAATTTATTTCCACATAAATCACAGTACCAATATTCATCAGCTGTAAGTTTTTTGTGAGTCTTTTCATGTGTTGATAGATTTCCTTTACTTTTAAGGATCTTGCCGCATATGGAGCATGGAAGAGATTCGACATTTTTCTTCTTATAAGTCAATGTTTTGAGATGTGCTGCACGTATGTGTCTTATTAAATAATACTTGATTGGGAAATCTTTACCGCAAATCTAAAAATGAGGTCTTATCAAGGCTTAGGTCAATCAATATCAATTATGTTACTTACATCACATAAATACATGTCTTTGAAGTCAATGAACGAATGTTTGACTCGTATATGATCATTTAAGCTATGTCTGCTCGTTAAAAATTTATTACAGTATTGGCAATTTATTCCTGTCATTTTCTCTTTAAATATTCCTTCGCCGTCATCATTTTTAGACTTATATGGCTTCTCCTTTTTCTGTTTCTTCTCTGTGTGAGCATTTTTGATGTGGCGATCTAATAAATTAAAATAGAATTCAATGATAATTAAACGACAATTTCAGATTCAAATATTTACCGGTTTTCAAAAATTTGAATTAATACAGCATAAATTTTAAATTTTTGAAAACCGTTAAAATATGAAGTTCATAAGATTGCTATAACTTACTTAAATAATATCTCATTTTAAACAACCGGTCACAATATTCGCACTTAAACATATCAGATTCTTTTAACTTTTGATGGACAGCCCTCATGTGATCTTTCATTGAATGTATTGTTGTAAATGTTTTCAGGCACAAATGACATTGAGATTCTAATTCTGAGTCAGGTTCTACATTTTCATGCTTAATTTTCCTTTTTACTTGACGTTTCTTTTCTGGACAGTCAGTCCTGCTAATATCGTCTGATTTGGCTAGATTTGATAGTTTTACAGTTTCTGCTGCACGATTTTCCTCAATGAGTGCAGCAATATTATCATAAAAGTCCGCATTACTAAACTCGTGAGGTTCTTCTTTTATGGCTTTATAATTATTACAGCCTGAACTAATAATTCTAAGCTCATCATTCCATATGAAAGGCTCAAAATTCAGTAGAAATTTCTTAAAGTGATTTTCTGATTCGATGCATTTCTTCCGGAACTTTGAAGCTTTATTAAGATCTTTTACGCATGCAGAACAGATAAGTGCTGGTGCTTGATGACTCATAAATTCTAAAACCTAAGGAATCAGTTGAATAGACTATGATTAAGTCAATATTTTTCAAATATTTACCTTAGTTCCTGATAATAAGAATATATTTGTGGCTATTTCACTATCCTTCTCGTATATTGGAATAAGCTCATCCTCTCCCTCTTGTAATAGACAAATTCGACATATCCTGAATTCATTATACATCCTGTAAACTGGTTAAATCAATTAAATTTATGTACTATTATGAATTTCTGGGTGTCTTCGATTTAAATAATTGTTTTGTTTCAAAAATTACTCAATCAAAAGTAAACAAACAACAGTTGATTTTCCCCTAAACTTAAAAAATTTGAATTTATAAAACACGTTGGCTTTTGTTCTTGAAAAATAAAAATTTATATCGTGAAATTTTCTCTTTTAAATTAATTAATTAAACAATGTTAAACACGAGTTCTCTCCATGATAAATGCTCTGATAGATGGGTGAGTAATGTTTGCAAACAAACTTGGATACGCAATGCCGCAATCAGTCGCTGGAAGCATAAAAATTCAATTCAGAAAATTGGTAAGTTAGTTATTTTAATAATTTAATTACCTCCTGCAGATATAATTCCGACTTGCATTCCATTGACTACCATCGGTCCACCAGAATCACCTTAAGAATGTATATTGATTTATTGAATTGTCAATTGATTTAATTTTAAGAATTTACCATTGCAACTGTCAAGTCCGGCAGTTCCACCAGCACAGAATTTACTAAAATGGCAATATTAATATACTTATACACTATGTTAACAATTCTTATACTTCAAATTCACTCTCTGTGACCAACGTTCAGAACAATCTCTTTGATTCCAAATTGGTAAATCCAGTTTTTGAAGATTGATTGATAAACTTCCAGATGAAGTCACACCCCATCCAGCGATGGATCTATAATGGAAGTGTAACATGGTGCATAGATTTAGGATTGTACAATTTAGAATATTCCTTACCCGACTAATCCAGCAGGCAGTATTGTATTAAATCCAATCAAACGAATTGGCTGCATATTATCACCTGAGAAGTCTTCAATAGTTCTCACGACAGCTACCTAGAATTCATAATCTTTAACGTGTCAACAAATTAACATTATTTTAGTTACATCAAAATCATAAGTTGGCGCATCATATTGAGGATGAAGGAAGAATTGCTCAGCATGTACAACTTTACCACCAATAAATCTGTTTGCACTGCCACCTTTAAATGACACCATGTCAACAAAAGTTTTATCGTCGAAGCAGTGCTGACGAAAATGAAAAATTATTAGATACGACAAAGTCATGTTTAACAACAAATTAGTCATGCTTACTGCTGCTGTAAGTGCCCATTTTAAGTGAATAATTGATGCACCACATATGTGAAAATCTATGTATCGCATCGACAGAACGTAAGCAAAATTTGAAAAGTCTTTGACGTCTTCACCACCTTTAAAGGTTCAAGAGCTTTAATTAACTTTCGGTTATTAAGAGTATTTCAAAATAGTTACCAAGTATGTAAGGCTGCCAAATCTGTTTTGAGAGAATCTTCAGATCAACTGTAGCTAAACAAAGAATCAACAATAATCCAATTTCCAAATTCTTCATAGTACTTTTCCGTTCAGTTCTGTTTCCTTAATATCCAAAATGTTCTTTTGCTTTCAATAACTAAAATAACAATGACTATTAATAATCACTGAACATTCATATAAATAACAACCAATACAATATTGTTCTAATACAACATTTTATCAAGTATTGTTTTTAGATAAAATTAAACATGGGAGATTTTTGAAAATGCTTCGACATCATTTGATAAGAATTATTCGGAAAAATGAGAATTGGAAAATCTTAATTATTGCTGAGTGTGATTCATATGATTGGTTTTGAGATGATACAGGATTAACATAACCTAAAAAAATCCGGTTCTTAAAATTTTATCAAACTTTAATTTGACTTTGAATTTAGATTTTTTCCAACACCCGAGCATCAAATTTGGCCAACCATCACGATACCGTCAGAACAGCTTTGCTTCTCACCGCGAATACGACCACGCAGCGGTAGCCTAGTACGCTGTGCTGCTCGGAAATTCATATGAAGTCGAGTTCACTTTTCCATCAAAAATCTGCTTTGACTTCGAGCTCTGGATAGTATAAAAAACAATATCCCGAGCAGCACAGGTCGGAATCGATTTCGAGCTCCGATAATTAAGAACCAATAAGGACCTAACTCAGAAAAATGTTCTAAAGCTCTTTAAACTACACAATAAAAGCATTTCATTGATACTTTTATCAATTTCATCACTATGACAAAGTTAAAAGGTAGCTATGAGTAGACATGTTTGTAAAAACGTTAATGATAAGACATTGTATCGTATACAAATGATATACAGGCTACTCTTTTTACATCTATTGTTTCCTCTTACAAAAAGTTAAGAGAGAAACATTTCAAAACTGATAAGAAATTTAGAGTAATTTTTTTTTGAGAAAGTTTATTTTAAAACTTTTTTTTATCAAAGGTTTCATGGCTTCACAAGACAATAGACTGCTTTTTTCTTAAAGGTAAGTTGAAAAATTATTGAGAAAAAAAATTAAAAAATGGCTAATTTTATTTATTTTTAGGTATTTTAAAATTTGTAAAAAAATGATGACAAAAGCATTCATAATTTTCTGCATTCTGTTGCCTATAATTGGAACAATTAATGGATTTATTGTGGATAAAAAACCACATGAAACTCCATGCAAACGTATTCCACCTCGTGATAAAGGTAATGATACCTTCACGCCATACATTTTAAACGGACAACCAGCTGACATCCGAAATTATCCATTTAAATTATCACTTCATATATTCGAAAGATTTGAATGCAGTGCAAGTATAATTTCACCCATATGGAGTCTCACAGCAGGTGACAAACTTTTAATATTGCGTATTGATAACATGTATGTAAAACATATTTATCATCAATTAATCTACATTTAGGACATTGTGTCGAGTCGCGAATTTCACCGGAATATGTGAGTGTAACGTATCATCATTTCCTTGATTTTACAACTCTTTATTTTCACTGATATAGATAACACTTATTGGTGGCACATCAAATCGTGTTGTTGGTGGATACTTATTTAATGTTGAAATTTATCATATTCACCCGAATTACAATCCAGTTACATTAGATTGTGATGCAGCTGTTATGAGAATTCGTGGAGTTTTTTGGGGAATTCCCAATATAAGACCTGTTATTCTAGCTAATGAAGCATGTCGAACTTATGCTGGGTCTGTTGTTAAGCTTGCTGGATGGTAAGTTTTGTTTTTATGTTGGAATTGAACCTTTTAACTATTCAACGTTATTCTAGGGGTTTAAATGAAGTTGGACAATATCCACATGATTTATACGAAATTCATCAAGAAATTATTGACAATGATTCGTGTTATTTGAATTGGGGTGGTGACATTACGGATAGAATGCTTTGTGCAGCTGTTGAAAATGAGGTTGACAGTTGCAGTGGTAAGCTTAAATTTTATCAATTAAATCTATCAATTGACATTGTTTATATTTACCATTTCTTTATCATTTTTTACATAGGTGATTCTGGTAAGACACAATGAAAGAAATGTTCTTTTTAAAATTACATTTGTTCTTTTCATGTCTTTGTTTTAAAGGCGGCGCTGTTCTACAATTTGGTTGTCTTCAAGTCGGTATTATATCTTTCGGTAGTAACATTTGCGGATATCCAATTCCAAGCGTTTTTACTCGTATTGAAAATCCTATGATACGAGGATTTATCAGATACTATACAGGAGTTTAATAGATTATTTTGTTGAAAAAGTTAATTTCGAGCAATGCGAAGCTTTTTAATAGGGATTTGTTATGCTGTCGTTTAATATGGATCAGTGGTGGTGCCGCTAATAATTTTTGGAATGACCACGAACCGTATGCCTTGTAGGGTTTTGGTCGAGGTTTACCATCAAGATGTCCCTCGAAAATAAAAGGCTACCCATCACTGATATTGGTCATTCACTTATTAGCACTAGACAGCAATATAGGTTCTAATTCAAAGAGATGTGTAGCTCGAAAATTTAAATTTAAATATTTCATTTGTTCATAAAATAAAGCTTTTTAGAAAGTTTGTAATTTGAAAGCACTCAAAGGTTCTGATAGCGAATCCATAACTTACAAAATTTTCTTTAACTAATTGCATCATAAGATTTTTTTCTTTAATTTTTCTAAATTTTATTGATCAATTCTTGCTCATTTTTTCAGTTTCATGTTCAAACAGAACAATAAGTAAGTTCATGCACTTAAATTTGATTCTAATTTCTTACACATAAACCGGCACACGATAATTTAAATAAATAACTTCATAAACAAGTGAAATATCAAAAAAAGGTCATTATTAAATTTGACATAATTTTTGGGTAATAAGGAATTCCATCGGGTTTTTAATTCATTTATAATTTAAATTCATAAAATCAATAGCTGGCTGACTTATGAATTTATTATAATTATGCTAATCAACATAAACTTTAAAATTTATGCAAAATTTTTGACTATAAATTGACATGCATTAGAACTTAGTTCTTCAGTTATAGTTTTAACTCCTCCTAGTGCAAATTAAAAGTAAAAAACTTGTGTGAAAATACAAATAAGATAAAAAGTGCCTTAATACAATTGGAAGTTTAACTCAAATATAAATTTTGACATTAAATTTCCAAAATCCATCGTTGTTAATTTAAAGTTTGTGAAGAAAAATTATGGAAGGTTGCCCATCGGTCGAACCTCAACAAAATAAGAAATTATTTTCTCGTGCATATCCATTAACTCCCGAAGATGAAATTGTCATTTCTGGTATTTCTGGAAGATTTCCAAGTTCGAATAACATGCACGATTTTGCTTATAACCTTTATAATAAGGTGGATATGGTTGATGATGATGAAAGACGATGGAAACACACGAACCCTGAGATTCCAAAACGCATGGGAAAAATTTCAAATTTGGAAAAATTCGATGCAACCTTCTTTGGTGTTCATTTCAAGCAAGCTCATACAATGGATCCGCAATGTCGTATGCTTTTAGGTATGTTCTAAGTGATTATTGTTGTGACATAGTGTAAAATTGTGTATTTAAATCCAGAACACGCTTATGAAGCAGTAATTGATGCAGGCGTCAACCCAAAGTCATTGCGAGGCAGTCGGACTGGTGTTTTTATTGGTGCTTGTTTTGCGGAATCTGAGAAAACGTGGTTTTATGAAAAAGTATCTACTGGTGGTTTTGGTATAACTGGGTAAGTTCCAATATAATTACTCAATTAATCCATCAATTTAATTCTATGCTTAATATCTAGGTGTGCTCGTGCTATGTTAGCAAATAGGATCTCTTTTACTTTAGGATTAACAGGACCTTCATTCTTACTGGATACAGCTTGCTCTTCTTCTATGTATGCTCTTGACTGTGCTTTTAACGCTATTCGAAATGGTGAAATTGATGCGGCTATTGTTGGTGGATCTAACTTGTTGCTACATCCTTATGTTACGTTGCAATTTGCTCGGTAAGTTACTGACATTTAGATATGAAAAATCAATACATTGAATTTATGATTTTACAGTTTGGGTGTGTTAGCTCAAAATGGATATTGTCGTCCATTTGATAAGGATGGTTCAGGATATACAAGAGCAGAAGCAATTTGTGTATTATTCATACAAAAAGTTAAAGATGCTAAACGCTTTTATGCTAATCTGTTATATTCAAAGACTAATTGTGATGGTTATAAGGAAGAAGGAATTACTTATCCGAGTGGTAAAATGCAGATGAAATTGTTGAAGGAATTCTACGAGGATATTAACATTGCTCCAAGTTCTGTGGATTATGTTGAAGCTCATAGTACTGGCACGGTCGTTGGTAAGTAAAAATTTCAAGTTCCTTTAAAAGGTTATACTACGTGACCTCTAAAACTTTAGGTGATCCAGAAGAATGCCGTGCTTTAGACATTGTATTTTGTACGGGTCGCGACAAGCCACTTCCTGTCGGTTCAGTAAAGTCAAATATGGGTCATTCAGAAAGTACAGCTGGCGCATGTTCGATTGCTAAAATGATATTATCATATGAGAATCAAAAAATTCCACCAAATATAAATTTTACTGAAGTACGATCTGGATTGGAATCGTTAGAATCGGGACGATTGAGAGTTGTAGCTGAAACGGAAGATCTCACTGGTCCATTGATTAGCGTTAATTCATTTGGATTTGGTGGTGGAAATGCACATGCTTTGTTTAGAGCTAATCCTAAGGAGAAGGTCAATCATGGAATACCAACTGATAAATTACCACGTCTTGTTATATGGTCAAGTAGAACTGAAGAAGGAATTAATACAATTATGGACAGTATTGTTCAAAAACCATTAGATGCTGAGTATGTTGGTCTTTTACATAGCTGTGCAACTGGTGAATCTCATCAAGCAAATATTTATCGTGGATTTGGTGTATTTTCACAAACTGATCAAACTTCAAATGCAACGTGCTTAAATAAAGATGTCAAGCAGTACAGTGCTTTTAAGAGGCCAATGGTGTGGGTTTATTCAGGAATGGGATCTCAATGGTGCACAATGGGTACTGATTTAATGAAAATTCCAATGTTTGCTGAATCTATTGAAAAGAGTCATAACATATTGGCAGAAAAAGGACTTAATTTAAAAGAAATTATTACGTCCTCAGATCCTAATATGTTTGAAAATATTGTGTGCTCATTTGTTGGAATTGCTGCTATTCAAATTGCCCTGACTGACATCCTTAAAGCGTTAGAAATTGAACCTGATTTTATTATTGGACATTCGGTTGGTGAACTTGGTTGTGCATATGCTGATGGATGCTTCACAGCCGAAGAGATGATTCTTTCAGCTTATTCTCGTGGTATGGCAAGTCTTGAAACAAATGTCGTATTTGGATCAATGGCTGCCGTTGGATTGGGATATAAGAAGCTTCGATCAATGGTACCAGAAGGAATTGAAATTGCATGTCACAATTCAGCTGATTCATGTACAATTTCTGGACCGGCTAAAAAAATTGCTGATTATGTTGCGGAACTTAAATCTAAAAATATATTTGCAAAGGAAGTTGCATGCTCAAATATTCCTTATCATAGCAAATATATATCAGAAATGGGACCGAATCTACTCAAACGTCTTACAGAAGTAATCAAGGAACCAAAACAAAGATCAAACAAATGGTTAAGTTCCAGTGTACCTAAAGTTAAGTGGGATCTTCCTGAAGCACAATATTCTTCAGCATATTATCACACAAACAATTTATTGAGCTCAGTTCTGTTTGAAGAAACTTCAAGTCTACTTCCGAGAAATGCACTTACAATTGAAATTGCACCTCATGGTCTACTTCAAGCTATCTTAAGAAAGTCTATGCCAGAAGCTGTGCATGTTGGTCTTACTCAACGTGAGAATAAGAATAACTCTACATTCTTTTTGAGCTCACTTGGATTGTAAGTATTAATTGGTCATGAATAATATGAATTTAGTCTATAAAATTGAATTATTGACGTAGATTGCACGAGAATGGTGTGGACATGGATGTTAGCAAATTATATCCACCTGTAGCTTTTCCTGTATCTCGAGGAACTCCAATGATATCTCCTTTGATAAGATGGGAACACAGTGAAGAATGGTAATTAAACCTTCAAAATTTAATTCAATAAATAGTAAATTCATGCTTAAAATAGGTTTGTAACACGTTTTGAGAGTCAAAAGTCGAATCGCAGTGGCGAACGTCATCTTGTCATTAATTTGTCAGATCAGGAGTTTGATTATATCAATGGACATACTATCGATGGTAAATTATTATAACAATTTTGTTTATTCCTTCAATAATCCTCATTATGATGAATTGCAGGACGAGTTCTGTTCCCAGCAACAGCATACCTTCATTTCGTTTGGGAAACAATTGGTCTTATGATGGGAGTGTATTTCTTTGAAGTTGGTGTCATTTTTGAAGATGTGAAATTTGTAAGAGCTACTGCACTACCCAAAAGTCAAGATGTTGCGCTAATTGTCATGATTCAACACGGAACTGGAAGATTCGAGATCACAGAAGGAACTAGTGTTCTTGCAACAGGCTATGTAAAAATTGTTGATAACGTAAAATTAACTGAAATTGAAAGACCAGAAGATAATGGATATCCAACATTATTAACCAAAGATTTTTACAAGGAATTGCGCCTGCGTGGATATCATTACAACAACTTATTCAAATCAGTTGAACAAGCACGTAGTGATGGAATGATGGGAAGAGTTAAATGGAATGCAAATTGGGTGGCTTTTATGGATTGTTTACTTCAAGTCTTTATTATTGGTCAAGATTCTCGAGCATTATTGCTGCCAACTGGTATTCAAATGCTTTCGATTAATCCTCATATTCATAAGTCATTAGTTCAATCATTTGAAAATGAAGGTATATCATTGGAAGTTATGAGAGATAAGAATAGAAATATTTTACGATGTGGTGGCATAGAAGTTCGTGGATTGCAAGCTAACCCAGTTGCTCGACGTCGTCCTCCAGGCATACCAGTTCTAGAGACTTATCAATTTGTTCCACATCTTCCAACACCATATTTGAATAAAGCTGATATGGCGAGATTCTGTGTTCAATTGGCACTTGAAAATTTGCCTACAACTAAAGTACTTTCTGTTGAAATTGATGCAGATGATGGCAAAGCTCCAATTTCTGATGTATTGGCTGTAGCTTTTGGTGATTTGCCTCTCGTAACTGCTGAAATGAATTATCTCACTTCAAAATCTATGGAACTAGGAAATATAATTGTCAGTGATTCAAAATTGACGACATTCAAAAATACATTTATGGTGATCAGAAGCAACTGCTTAACAGATAAAAGCTTCTTAGATGCGATATCAGGAAATGTTCAAAATGATGGATTCATTATATCAAGAGAAGCAAACGAGATCAATTTATCAGTTCTTAATCAACTTTCATCAAAACATCAATTGATTGCAATTATTCCAACAGAGGATGAAACAATTGTGATGCTTCAATGTCAAAAGAAAATTCCTGGCTATTCACAAAAGGTTATACGTATTACATCTCATAACTTTGATTGGATGGATGAGTTAAGAAAAAATGTCAAAGAAGGACCAGTCTTAGCATATTCAGAAAAGGAAGAATTTTCAGGAATATTGGGACTTGTTAACTGCATAAGAAAGGAACCAAATGGAACTAACCTCAAATGTGTATTCATTGATGACTTTAGATCACCTAAATTTAATGTTGATAATGATTTCTACAAATCATTTTTAAAACAAGGATTAGCAATAAATGTTTTTAAGAACGGTCAATGGGGAAGCTACAGACATTTGCTACTCGAACCCGTAAAGGAAGATGGAAGAAGAATTGATCATTGTTATGCAAACTGCTTAGTTCGTGGAGATCTCTCTTCAATGACTTGGCTACATGGACCCTACAATCATGGTAAACCAGATGGTAATGTTGTTAGACTTCAATATGCATCACTTAATTTCCGGGACGTTATGTTAGCAACAGGAAAATTAACTGCAGAAGTTTTTGGAAGTGGAAGATTAGAACAACAGTGTATTTTAGGATTCGAATACTCAGGAATCGATGAAAGTGGTAAACGTGTCATGGGAATGGTAATTTCTGGGGCTTTAGCAACTCATATTAAAGCAGATGATACATTAATTTGGGATTGTCCTGAAGAGTGGACGCTTGAAGAAGCAGCAACTGTTCCCGTTGTCTATGCAACTGTATATAGCGCATTTTTCTTAACAACAAAAATTGAAAAAGGAAAGTCGATACTCATTCATGCTGGCTCAGGTGGAGTAGGTATTGCTGCTATTCGAGTTGCATTCGCTTATGGACTTGAAGTGTACACTACAGTCAGTACTGAAGAGAAGAAAAACTTCTTGTTAAATGAATTTCCACAACTGAAAAGTGAAAATATTGGAAATTCTCGTGATGTTTCTTTTGAAGACATGATTATGAACCAAACATGCGGTAAAGGTGTTGACTACGTTTTGAACTCATTGGCTGAAGAGAAACTTCAAGCATCAATCAGATGTCTTGGTAAAAGTGGAAAGTTCTTGGAAATTGGCAAATTTGATTTAGCAAATGACACAAAAATTGGTCTTGGTACCTTCTTAAAAGAGATTTCATTCCATTCAGTTTTAGTAGATAATAAATTCCAAGCAGATTATGAAACAAAATTGGTGCTTCAAAGAATGCTTGAAAGAGATATCAAAGCAGGAATAATAAAACCGTTAAAAACTACAGTTTTCAATGCTAACGAAATTGTTGAAGCATTCAGATACCTTGCAAGTGGTAAACATGTGGGAAAAGTTTTACTTCGAATTCGTGAAAATGAAAATGATATTGCGACACTTCCAATAACTGCAATGCCAAGGGCTTATTGCAATTCTTATTATTCATATATAATACCTGGTGGTCTTGGAGGATTTGGCTTAGAATTAGCTGATTGGTTGGTATTGCGAGGATGCAAAAAGCTTGTATTGAGTTCAAGTCGTGGAATCACAAAGCAATATCAAGCATATAGAATAAAAGTTTGGGAAGATTATGGTGTAACCGTCGTGGTCAACACTTCTGATATTTCATCAAAGACTGGTTGTGAAGAACTTATTAGAGAATCAATGAAATTGGGACCTGTTGGTGGTATTTTCAATCTGGCTGTTGTTCTACGTGATAGCATCTTTGAAAATCAAGATGCAACTAAATTTAATGAATCAATGGCACCAAAAGCTGTTGCAACAAAACATTTGGATGAAATTTCTCGAGTTCTATGTCCTGAACTTCAATATTTCGTTGTATTTTCGAGTGTATCTTGTGGTCGTGGTAATGCTGGTCAAAGTAATTATGGTATGGCAAATTCAGTAATGGAAAGAGTTATGGAACAAAGACATAGTCTTGGATTACCAGCAAAGGCAATTCAATGGGGTGCTGTTGGTGAAGTTGGATTGGTTGCTGATATGCAAGAAGATCTTTTGGATATGGAAATCGGTGGAACATTACAACAAAGAATCTCATCATGTTTAGAAGAACTTGATACATTGATGACTGTGAACCAACCAATAGTTGGTAGTATGGTTGTGGCTGAGAAAAAAGCAAAGGTTGGTGCAGGTTTTAGTGTAATTGAAGCTGTTATGAGCATTATGTCAATCCGTGATATGAAATCTGTACCAATGGATTCAACACTATCAGAAATTGGTATGGATTCTTTGATGGGTGTTGAAATTCGTCAAATGCTGGAACGTGAATATGAACTCTTCCTAACACCACAAGACTTACGATCTTTGACATTCAGAAAATTACAAGAACTCACAGCTGCATCAGAAACAGTTGAAGTTGAAAGCTCTAAAGTTAAATTTGCAAGTGATGATGTTCCTGTTGGTGTTGAACTTATGCTTCGTAATTTGGGCGATGAGGAAACATCAAATCAAACTATTTTAAGACTTATGTCAAAAGATAACAGCACTAAGCATACCTCATGTGTTCTTTTAATTCCGGGTATTGAAGGTGTTGCTGGAAATGCATGGAGAAATGTTGCAAGCGCAATTTCCCTACCGACATATATGCTGCAACTCATGAAATCAAACTTTGAAAATATCAGTGATGTCACAAACTTCGTTTATGATGAAATTATGGAGACTGTCTTTGACAAAACAAAAGAAAATTTCTATATTGTAGGTTATTCATTTGGTGCAATTGTTGCTATAGAATTAACAAAAATGTTGGAACGTAGTGGTAAAAAGGGTAAATTATTATTAATAGATGGAGCACCGAAATTCCTTAAAAAATTAGTCGTTGATCAAATGCCAATGGCTGATTCGGATGAAGCTGTACAAACTGTATTATTAGCAGGCATTTTAAGAACTGTCTATCCTGATGAAAAGGCTGACATTCTTCAAATAATGGCTAATAATCCAACATGGGAAGAAAGAGTTGATACACTTATAGAAATGGCTAAGGATCAATATATCTACAGTACGGATTATTTACGTTCAATGGCTAACTGCTTATTCCAAAGAATCAAAATGGTTTTGAATTACAAACATGATCCAAAAGTTATGCTGAAATCACAACTAACATTAATTCGACCAACAGAAATTTCGATTGTTGATGTTGAGGAGGATTATGGACTACATAAAATAACAAATGGAACTGTTTCAATCAAGTATGTTGAGGGCAATCACTTCTCAATGCTTGAAAATCCAAAACTTGTGCAGATAATCAATGAAAATGATCCAGCTTTGGAATCTAAAGCATCATTTAAGAAGCATAACTTGATATAGATGATTCATGCTGTTTCTGGTGACTGGAATTTAGGATTAAGAAATGTTATTGGTGATTGCTAAAGTAATTAGATTAAAATAAAGATTTGACAGTTATTTTTCAAAAACAATTAAAGTTTATTAAGCATTCAGTGATATGATTATTTATAGTGATATATATTGTTATGTAGGACTTTAGGACTTAACACTAAACTAAAACTATGATTACACTATATTAGCTATTTTGGTTAAATGCACTTATTGGGTTTTCAGAGCGTTTAATAATGGAATTTAGATAGAAAACGGAGGAACTTTGGATATATTGTGATTTAAATTAATTAAACGCTCTTAGTGGAATATTGATTAAGTTGCAAGGCTCATTGTTAATAATTGTTCTATAAATCTTCGCTTAAAATATTTCGGAAGTCTTCTGTATCTAACATCGAAAGATGATCTCCATTTACAAATCGTACATCAACAGGATGAGTTGAATATCTAGTTAAGCCATAGTCATTTTCGAGATTCTTCAATGCAGAACTTTGTGGTCGAATCAGTTTAATTTTAACTTTATTTAATAAGCTAAACTCATTTATGTTGAGGTTGTATATCAAGCGAGATCTGTCCAGAATAACTTTAATCATTTCGGCTATATGACTTTCTGAGTAAATTTTTAATCCGTCAATTTCATTTACTAACGCGCTTATTTTCTCGACAAGTGATAATTTTGATTGAAGGATGTGAATAACTTTGGAATTCTCACCGCGCATCGTTCCTTCCACGACTGTTTTAAGAATCAATGTTTCAATAATTTCTTCAAAATTATTAGTAACTAAATGATCTCGGACAAGTGTGTTGAGGAAAATTGGCGATCCATCAATTAATGTAACTTTTGGAACTTTGTGCTGTTGCTCAAGCATTTCTGCAAGTTTAAGGACTATAATCGAACCGAAGGAGTATCCAATGAGATGAATGTCAGCAAATTCGTTGAACAGATTTAAAACTTTTGAATAAATTTCGCTAACAAATTCATTGACTGAAGAGGCATTGGCGATATTTTTGTGCTGGAACATATAAGACGATCCAGTCATTCGTTTGGCTACAAGCTTCCATACATCTCCTCCACATCCTTCAACTCCAGGGAAGAATAGATTCAGTCGATTTGTATTTTTATTTTCAGATAAGCAAATTAAGGTCTCTTTACTGTTGGCTTCATCTCCGAGATTCCTGATTAGCATATGGACACCAAGTTCAGCATCTTTGCCTTTCTCTCCACCTTCTTTACTGCCAACACTTTCAATCAGTTTATTTAGAGTCATTGATCTCAAGTCTTGAGCAGTAATAACGAAATTATATTCTCGTTCAAGTGTTTGCTGAATTTCGACCAACATTAATGAATCCATTCCTAATTCAGCAAGTGTGGTCTCCATTGAAACCGACTTAGCATCACGAATACCCATGATATTAAGAATAACTTCAAACACATTACCAGATTTTGAGGATGCATAGCGTTTCTCAGCTACAACCATACTACCAACTATTGGTTGGTTCACAGTCATCAATGTATCAAGTTCTTCCAAACATGATGAGATTCTTTGTTGTAAAGTTCCACCGATTTCCATGTCCAAAAGATCTTCCTGCAAATCAGCAACCAATCCAACTTCACCAACAGCGCCCCATTGAATTGCCTTTGCTGGTAATCCAAGACTATGTCTTTGTTCCATAACTCTTTCCATCACTGAATTTGCCATACCATAATTACTTTGACCAGCATTACCACGACCACAAGATACACTCGAAAATACAACGAAATATTGAAGTTTAGGACATAGAACTCGAGAAATTTCATCCAAATATTTTGTTGCAACAGCTTTTGGTGCCATTGATTCATTAAATTTAGTTGCATCTTGATTTTCAAAGATGCCATCACGTAGAACAACAGCGAGATTGAAAATACCACCAACTGGACCTAACTCTCTTGCGGCTAGAATAAGTTTTTCGCATCCTTCTTTCGATGTAATATTTGAAGTGTTGACCACGACCGTAACTCCATAAGATTCCCAAGTCTTGATGCGATATGCTTGATAAGGCTTTGTGATACCACGACTTGAACTCAATACAAGATTTTTGCATCCTCGCAATACCAACCAATCGGCTAATTCTAATCCAAATCCTCCGAGACCACCAGGTATTATGTATGTGAATTTAGGATGACAATAAACTCGTGGCAATACTGTAATCGGAAGAGTTGGATTGTCAGTTTCACTTTTACGAATCTGAAGGATAACTTTTCCCATATGTTTTCCACTTGCAAGGAATCTGAATGCTTGCTCGATTTGATTAGCTGGGAAAATATTGGTTTTTAGTGGTTTGATTACTCCAGACTGGATGTCATTCTCTAAAATGCTGCGCAAAACCTGGAATTGAGTTTTAAAGGCATATGTAAATATTCAAATTAATTAAGGATAAATCGAAATTCTTACCATCTTATCAGCATCCAATCCAATCAATACTTTGTCAAGCATAACAGAATGAATGGATATTTCATTCAAGAAACATTCCATTCCAATCTTAGTTCCTTTTTCCATGTCAAACTTGCCAATTTCCAAGAATTTTCCACCTTTTCCAAGACATCTGATTGATGCTTGAAGTTTCTCTTCAGCCAATGAGTTCAAGACGTAATCAACACCTTTACCGCCTGTTCGGTTCATAATCATGTCCTCAAAAGTAACATCACGAGAATTTCCAATATTTTCTCTTTTCAGTTGTGGAAATTCTTTCAACAAGAAGTTCTTCTTCTCTTCTGTACTGACTGTAGTGTACACATCAAGTCCATAAGCAAATGCAACTCGAATTGCTGACAATCCAATACCTCCTGTACCAGCATGAATGAGAATTGATTTTCCACGCTTAATTTGAGCTATGATAAAGAAGGCGTAGTAAACAGTGCCATAAACACAAGGAACAGTAGCTGCTTCTTCAAGAGTCCAATTATCTGGAACTTCCCAGCTTAATAATGGATCTTTAGGTATATAAGAGGCTAAACTTCCTGCAGCTACCATTCCCATAACTCGTTTGTTCTTTCTATCGATTCCAGAATATTCAAAACCTAAAACACAATCCTGTTCGATTCTGCTTTCTACAAAGACATCTGCAGAAATTTTTCCTGTAGCCAACATGACATCTTTGAAGTTTAAGGATGCAAAATGGACACGAACAATATTTTCATCTGATAGTTCTAATGGACCTTGAAGCCATTTTAAGGATGACAAATCTGATTTAACTAATGAATTTCCATAGCAATGACCAAGTGCAGGCTTCTCAACATAGGTTGGATTAATCTTTAGATGCCTAAAGCTGCCCCATTGCTTGCTTCTGTAAACATTAATTGCAAGTCCTAGATTCAACTGATCACTATAAAGTGGATGTTTGAGATCAAATTTAGGAGCTTTTCGATCATCAATAAATACACATCGAACTGTAGTTCCACCAGGTTCTCGACGTAAGCAGTTTACTAATCCAATAAGACCTGATGTTGGTTCATTCTCAGTTAGAAGAATTAGTGGACCCTTTGGAATTAAAGCTTTCACATCTTCAATCCATTTAAATTCAGTGTCCTTTTCAGAAATGTAGTAAATGACTGGATCTTGTTCTTGTTCAGCTTTGACTTTTTGGAATACTGACAAGACTTCATTTTCAGTTCTGATTGTTGAAATTTGTCTCAAAGCTTTGTCTTTGCTCTTACATTCTCCACGAATAACTAAGAATCCACCATCACTTAACTTGTTGGAATAGCTGTTATCCTCACTTGACGTGATTATGATTCCACATTCTTCCTGATCTTCAATTGTTTCATTAAGAACCTTAATATCATCTGTTTCATCTATTGTTCTCGATGATAAATACGTCATGTCTGAAGTGATGAGTGGCAAATCTAACAAGGCATCAAGGATATCCTCAAGAATCATATTCTTATCATTATTTCCATCAATTTCTACAACTTTAACTACAGTTGTTGGATGATTTTCGATATAAAGTTGAGAAAGGACACGACAAGCATCATTCATGCTTAGAATTGTCTTTGGAGAGTTATAAGGAATGAATTCATATGTTTCAAGTACTGGAATACCTGGTGGCTTTCGTCGTCCAACAACACTTGCTTGCATATTTATGATTTCAATGCCACCACATGAAATTGCCTTTAATTCTGGATTAATAAAAGCTTCATAAACTGGCTGAACTCCATCTGGAAATTTAGATAAAATTTCTAAATGCTTTTTGGTATTGATTGTCATTTTTTGAATGCCAGTTGGAAGTATCAATGATCTTGTATCTCTGCCAATAATTTTCAACTGTAACAGACAGTCAAGGAATGCAATCCAGTTTGAATCCCAAAGAATCTTTCCATATTTTCCATCAAAGCTTCCTTCTACAACAGATCTAAACAAGTCATTGTAATGATATCCACGAAGACGAAGTTCCTTATAGAAGTCTCTGCTGGCCAGTAAGGACTTTGGTGAAACATCTGACTTTTTGATGTCTTTCATTCTTGGATTATCAACTTCTGTTATTACACCAGTAACAAGTGAGGATGTTCCTTCAGAAATCTCAAATCTTCCTGTTCCTGGATGAACAACTATTGTGAATTCGATATCTGTCTCATTGGACATTGATGTGGCACGGAGGAATTTAACATCCTCAAACTCAACACTGATGTCGAAATACAAGAGACCCTTCATCATTGCCAATGTTTCCCATGCGAGGAATAAGTAGCCAGTTGCTGGGAAGATGCAACGTCCTGTGAAGTATGAATGAAAGGAATTAAATGATTATGTATTCTGAGTGGAACAGACGACGATTTGTCGACCGTACGTCTAGGTTTCATAAATGTTCAGTTTCTACCTAGACGCTCGGTAGACTAATCGCATCCTGTTGTTCTTGGATAAAAAACAAGTAATTTATATATTCAGGTTTGTAAAGCAAGTCTGACTTGTCTCAAATACAAATTGAAGTACTTACCATCAATACAATGACCTTTAATGAACTCATACTCAAGTTCACCAAGTGATATTGTGACTTTTCTAGACGAGCTCTTTCCATCATCCTTGTCATCAAAGCGCATCACATAATGATCATCGCTATGATCCCACTTTATGTTTGGTGAGATCATTGGTGTTCCACGAGATACAGGAAATTCAACAGGTGGATAAAGTGCTGATACGTTGATGTCAAATCCGTTGCAGAAGATCCTGGGAGATAGAAGTTGAATTAGTTTGTGTTATAAGTTAGCAAGATCAGGATTTCTGGATGTCTTAGTCTTGAGAAGTTGGTAAGGCTGAGACATTTTCTAGTGGCACAATGCGGCAAATTGTCATGACTCTATAAGGGCAACTTCACGTCTTACCGTCAGTACGGTTACGTAATAGTGCCCTAGTGAACACATTGTGCTATTCCGAATCAGAAATCCATGTAATAAGTCCAAGATCAGAAATTCTTGAATTCAATGACAAATGTCTAACTTTGTAAAATTCTAATTTTGTATTCAAAACCTTCAAGAATTCCCTTTCAAATTATAATAACAAATATTTGACATACTTTCCTAAGGCTCCTATGAAAAACTCGTCATTATTACTATTTCCTCGTTGTGTTAATGGAATATTGATGGAGTCAACCATTGACCTTTTTAAAATTGCTTGTAATAATCCATGTGGTGATATTTCAATTAAAATTGCATTCTTTGGTAATTGTGCTAAAGTTTCTTCAAACAGAACTGGATTTACCAAATTGTTGATTTGATATTCAGCTGATGATGATTGATAATATTCAATATGTTGTTGTGATGCTGGAACACTTGATGTAATCCATTTGTTTGATCGCTTTTTGTTTGTCTTGATGACTTCCTTAAGACGTTTGTACAGAATTGGACCCATTTCTTTGATGTAGCTGCTGTGGTAAGGAATATGTGAGCATTCGACTTCCTTTGCAAAGATTTTCTTTTCCTTCAATGAGTCAACAAATGCTGCAATTTTATCAGCAGGTCCTGAAATTGTTGACGATTCTGAGGAATTATGGCAAGCAATTTCAATTCCTTCAGGAACAATGTCCTTCAATTGTGTATATCCTAAACCAACAGCTGCCATTGATCCGTGAATAACTTTTGTCTCCAAACTTACAAGACCTCGAGAATATGCGGAGATAATTGTTTCTTCAGCAGTAAAGCACTCATCAGCATATGCACAACCAAGTTCACCGACTGAATGTCCGATAATAAAGTCAGGCGACAATTCTAAAGCCTTCAAAATGTCAGTCAAGGCTACTTGAATTGCAGCGATTCCAACAAATGAATATAGAATGTTTTCAAATATTTTTGGATCTGACGATGTGATTATTTCCTTCAAATTGAGTCCACGACTTGCTAATAGATTGTGGCTCTTTTCAATCGACGCAGCAAACATTGGAATTTTCATTAAATCTGCGCCCATTTGACACCATTGTGAGCCCATACCAGTATATACCCAAACCATTGGTCTCTTAAATCCACTAAAGTGTTGAGTTTCAGTTTTAACACAAATTGCATTTTCGGTGCCGCTGCCCTTCTTGAAGATACCATAACCTTTATATAAATTAGCATTAACGGATTCACGTTGAGAATTGTGGAGCAGTCCAATATATTCAGCATCAAGTGGATGCTTTGTAACACTATCCATAATTGCTGTGATTGCTTCTTGGGTACGACCTGACCATGTGACAATTCTTGGAACATTATCCTTTGGAATTCCATGATTAATTTTAGTTTTTCCATTAGCTTTAAACAAGGCATGAGCATTAGCACCACCAAAACCAAATGAATTACAAGCGATCATTGGTCCTTTGAGGTCAGTGACTTCTTGTACAACCTTCATCTTTTTATTCGTAATACCTGATATTTCAGGCTTAGGTTCTGTTAAGTTAAGATTTGGAGGAATTTTCATATGTTCTAAGGCAAGGAGAATTTTACTCATTGAACAAACGCCAGCACCAGGTTCTGAAAATTGAGAATGTTACTTTATGGACATTTCATTGGAAATATTGGTAGTTACCTGCATGACCCATATTAGATTTTACAGATCCTATGTATAATGGATCCTTTCGTCCTTTACACATGACATCTTCAATTGCACGACATTCTTCTGGATCACCAACCTATGGAATAGACCATTGTCAATTCCTTTCTTAGAAATTTAGTTGAAGCTTACCTTAGTTCCAGTACAATGAGCTTCAAAATATCCAATATTAGGGTCACTTGGAGAAATTCCAACTTCTTCATAAAAGTTTTTCATCAATTCAGCTTGAAGATGATGACTTGGAAAGTTGATGCCTTCCTCCTTAAATCCATCACAATTAGTCTTTGAATGCATCACAGTAGCATAGACACGCTTAGCATGCTTTCGTTTCTGAAGGAAGAAAATGCAACTTGCTTCAGCTCTTGTGTATCCAGATGCATTTTTGTCAAATGGTCGACAATATCCGTCTCTGGAAACAACACCGAGTCTGATGAATTGAAGCATAATGTGAGGATGAAGACATAAGTTACTTCCACCGACTAAAGCTGCCTCAATTTCACCAGATCTTAACATCTTGTATGCTACATCCAAAGCATACATCGATGAACTACAAGCAGTATCGAGGGTGAAGCTTGGTCCGACAAATCCGAGCGAGAATGAAATGCGATTGGCAAGCATAGCTCTTGCGGACCTGAGGAAGGAAATTTGTGAAATTTGGAAATAAATAAAACAGATTCTAGAACAGACAAGGAGCATGTTCATGAGTATGAACATTAGGTACTCATTTAGGAAAATATGCTGATTGTCTGTTAAGAATTGACTCAACTTACCCAACAATTCCAAGACCATCCTTGGAAAACTTTTCGTATATCCACTTCATTTCCGATTCATTGTAACTGGCACCGATAAAGACACCAACATTCTTTCCCTTTAATGTTTTCGGTGATATTCCAGCATCCAAAATACTTTCGAATGCATGTTCAAGTATGATTCTTCCTTGCGGATCCATCGTACGTGCATGACGATAATTAACACCGAAAAAGGAAGCATCAAACTTTTCAATATCCAAAGTTTTGCCCATACGACGTGGAACTTCAGCATTCGTATGACGCCATCTTGTCTCCTTTTCATCCACCATATCAATTTTATTAAATAGATTATAGCTTAGTTGGTCCAAATTACGTGAATTTGGAAACCGTCCCGACACCCCGGAGATAACAATATCATCACCATTTTCCATTTTTTTCACTGATTTTTCTTAATTTTTTTCAAATTTTTTATAGTCGTTAAAAATTGTTTATAGTTTTTGGTATATCCACAAATAGTTCTTTAATAAGCACAAAAAATAATATCAAATAAATCACAATAAGTCCTCCGATTTTCTATATATTGCACTGGTTAAGACACTTAACAAACGTGTAACTTTCGAAGAAAATTGCAGTGCCTTTTATAGTCGATTGTGAAATTTTTTTTTGGTATTGCAAATTAATCGATTTAAAAATTTAAATAATTAATAAACAAAAAGGTTTTAAAAATTCATACAATGACAGTGTGTACATACTCGGGACATTGCATTAATTAGACACAAATTTAAGAATGAAATTATTTATTTGTTGACTAATATAAACAAAGTGTGTCGCTGCCTTTTTTTGAATGTTGTCAATTTTTTTGTTATTGTATGATGACATTTTATGCAATTTTACGTAGACATTTAATGGAATTACAATATAATAGGGTCAAAATGTGTAGCAATTAATTAAAGTAGCGTGATCGACTTATGAATAATTTTAGTACATTTACTCAATTTGTGCTATTTACATTTGTTCAATATTTTTTTTGTTGCAACATTGTCTAGCGCTGTCAATGACCAAATTTGCTAATTACACCACAAAAAATCAAAGGATTTATTTGATTAAAAATGGAATTGATATGAAAAATAACGTAATTTTGAAAATTAAATTTTAACGGTCATTATAAATTTGAAATATCTGAAAACCTTACAAAATTGTAAGGTTCCGAAAGAAAAATATTAAAAACGTGTTAGCGAGTTAAAATTAAGAAATAAGTGAATTATAGCAAGAAACCGAATAAGTTAACATTAAAAGTTATAAATACTAAGCATAAACAATAGAAGTACATCGAAAAATACTACGAAAATATCGAAAAAACCAACGAAACTTAAGAAAATATAAAGATGTAATAAATAATAACCAATCTCAAAGAATCCTGACCTAAGTTAATAATTTTATCGACGTAAGGATTAGTAAATATACAGAAGATGTGTGAATATATAATGCATTGATATCTCAAGCAGAATTATATTGAAGACACAAATTGGTCAGTAACAAGATTCACAAAATCTGATTTGCATAAACGTTTTTAAAAATCCACTTAGCGGCTCAAAGCAAAGAAATAGGAACAGAACTTGTTTTATCTAAAGTGGTACTTTTAGTAAAAAATCGAGACATATATGAAATTTGTAAATTTATTAGCTTTTTTTTAGAAATAAAAATTGAGACACAGAACAAAACATTTGTGAGAAATTTAAAACAGTGAAAAAAATTCCGGATCTGTCTCGATAAAACTAGTCAGCCTAATTAATAGTGAATTACATTAATTAATTAATTAATTTATTAATGAAAAACTTTGTTTAATTATTAATATTTTTTCTGTACTGCAATTGCACGTGAATTCTTGGCATGTATAGTATTTTTGTAAACAAATTCATAGACACATATGTAGGTTGACAGTCATGATTAACGATTATTTAACTATACAAATCACCTGATTCTTACGTCAAACAAAAAAAGCTTGTCTAGTCGTATGAAAATAAAAAACAAAAAAAACATCAGCTGTTCATACCCTATGATCATATCTATTGATAGTCCTGTAGACTTCAACGAGGGATCCAAATCCACTTCTTAATTCCATGAGATTTTCCATGCTGACCTGTAGCCTTCAAAGATTTTGAATGGCTGTGAGCCGCATTTCAAGGCAAAGTCACTACATATAATTCGAAAAAGGACATGTGAAAAATTTTCCATGCCATTTTTATTTTTGTCTTCAATTTTTTGAAAAATTAAAGGCATTGCCTTTGATCGCTGAAAAAAATTGCCTTTGCGCTGTTGCAATAATTATGTACCAAAGTACTAAACCATTCCGTCACCGAACCATTTCGACTCACCTCTAGTCGCATGAGACAATTATTTTGTTTGTCTTTTCTTTCTAAAAGAGTTGATCGACCTCCAAATTTTTCGGAAACAACAGAAAATCAATTTGTTTTAAAGATGATGACATTCGTAGCTGCGTATTAAATGAGTTACAAGGCTAATTAAGTTAAAAATAGTTTTACGAATGAAAGATACGACAGATCTCACGCAGAAACCAAAACATTTGATTAGCAATGTGACTATAGTCATAGACTATGACTCATAGTCATAAATTATTGTAATCTTTTGAGGAAAATCAAATATTCAAATCAGATAATTAATTTAAAATTCTGTACTTTCATGATATTTCTACCCAAAGCCCACAAGGCAAGGATGTTGATAACAGAATTCATTACATAAACTGCAATTGAAATCCAGAGAAATCAATTGTTCGATACGGGGTTCGATTTCCGTTCAGAACATGTTAATTGCATGTAATTCCAGAATCAATCCCGAAATTTAGTCAATTTCAATCCCGGAATTGAAAACTTACCATCAACGCTCCTAATGTGAGAATCAGGGATTATCAGACGTGCGTATCGATACGTATAAAATAGTACAAACATCAGCGTGTGTAAAATATTTATTAGAAGATGAAAAACCTGTTTGAATAATTAAAAATCTCCAATGGCACTTGATTGCCGAAATATTTTGCTTATTTCATCAATTTTATTACATCCATAAAGTCTTTTATATGACATATCTGAATAAATTTTAATTTCTCATAAAACTATCGATCAATAATATAAAGTAAGGAATCACGTATAAAAAAGCAGTTAGTCTGAGTATCTCTTCCTTCTAATCATCATAAAGCATAGAGTCAGCATCACAAATATCCAGATAAAGCATGTAATGAATCCTCCATAAACTGTATAATGAGTTATATCAAAACCTTTTGCAATGATATTTCTTATTGATATGGCAGGAATTGCTATTGGCAGACAGTAACCAAAGTACTGCAAGATTTTTGGCTGTGCTTCCATTGGCCTGGAAATTTAGATAAAAATTAGTTAAAATTGTCAATTAAGAACAAAATTTTTGATTTCTCATGCCAGATTCAGCATGGACATGGCATCAATTCAATACGACGCAATCACCGGACATCTGGTTTGGTCATTTAATTGCCGTCTCATGGCTATACATAACATAAAATCATTAAAACTCACCAAAATACACCACATTGACTTCCGCAAGCAAAAAACAGCATCATTCCAGCACTATTAACAACTATCAAATTGTTCGTCAAAATGGATATAAAGAGTCCAATGCTACTTCCAACTAGACACATAACCAAACACAGTGAGCCTAGTGTCCATTGACTTCCAAGGATTTCATAGTTAAATAAAACTACTGATGCAATTTTGAGGATGATAACTTGAAGAACATCGGAAATTACGAATGTTATGATGTGTGCTAATACTATTTCGGATGATTTGACTCCAGATAGAAGTGTTCGATTCCAGATGCCTTCAATTCGACACTGTGCAATCGCTGATATTGAAAATAGGGTTCCACTTAACATCATCACTCTGGAATTTGAAATTATGATTAATTATCAAAGCTATATTGAGGATTTGGATATTTAGTAACGGTGCTTAAATAGATCAAAGTGAGATTTAAGGGGTTTGAAACTGAGTTTTGGGAAATCAGCAATAAATAAATGTAATGGCAGAAGCCCGTCGAATAACGGCTTCCATCGATGGTCTGTTCCGTATATTGCCGTCTACCTAATGTACTGCCTTACAAGATCTAGGAGCAAAATTCATTATTTTTAAAAGGTTTGCCGATAACGGCGAAACCTATGTAGGAGTCATCCGCGGAAAGCACGAACCGAAAGACGGCAACTTGTGGATAAGGCCAATTGAAAGGGTAGATGGGTGGCAATATCTGGATGAAATCCGAATCGTGCTTACTCCGTTTCCAAGAACTCATTGAAAGAAGCTGAGATAGAATTTCATAAAGGTTAGACAGGGATAGAACTAACTTTTTGTGAAATCTATAGAAGGCCAAAAATCAAAATTGATCTGGTCCAAAGAGTCAGCAGCCATTACAAAACATCCTAATAATTCAAAATTATACTCAACTGTGCAAATAATCCAGGTACTAATGTTATGGTGAAATCATCATTCAAGGTTCCATAAAAGCCATCAATATTAATTGGAGAATTTTCTAAATTTTCATTTAATCCACATAAATGCAGCAACTTCTTGTTGAATGCCTCAAAACTTTTACTTAATCTATATTGTAGAAATTTCAAAATTATCAAATTTCCATGGTCTAAATTAACTACAATTTGATCTAAATCTGTTTGATTTCCACCAAAAGCTTCCCAATCAATTTTCCTCTCGGTCATCGTTTCCGTAAAATTTGATGCAATTGTTATAACACCTTGAATCTTTCCAGCTTTTGCATCTCTAAATGCTTCGTCATAAGTATGGTAATTAACTTTGATAACGGTGTCATCCGTAATCTCATTCAGAAAATGACATGAAAGATATTCAAAGGAACAGGAACTGCTATTGAATTGATAATTTACTGATTTTAAGTATTCTGAGCAGAAATTTATGTCCATGATTTCATTATTGACAATGCCAATGTGCAGTCCGATTGGATTTTTGCCTATTGATAAGGCGTAGATAAATACTTGTAATACTGGAACTAATAGCGTTAAGATGATTTCTCTAATGAATAAATAAAGCAAATAAACTCTAATAAATTTACGTAAATAACTTAAAAAAAGGCATAAAAATCTATAAAGCTTTGTTTTAGTAGCTACGCAAATGGATTTTATAATGAATCTTTCTGCAGAATTTTTTTTCAAGGTTTTTATTCTATTTTTTTATTGTGTTATAAAGTCTTCTATGAATTTTATTAAGTCAGAGTAGTGACGCAACCCAATCTTTTAAGAGATGTTGGAAGCTTTGAATTTTTGGGGATCGTTCACTTACATTGGCATGCAATGAGCGTGCTCTAAAAAACAGAGTTGTGTAAGACGCTCACGAGCATGCTCATCTAGTATACTTAAAGTGAGCAAGCTCTCTCTTTGTCTGTTTGGGTTACTTTTTTCAAAAACACTATAATTTTCTTAATTTCTAATGTTAGAATCACATTTACCCTTCCTGAACGTAATAAGTGAACAGTTTTGTTCTTTCGAGAAATCCGTTAAAATTTAAGTTTTAATATTGCAATATTTTATTATTTCCAAAGCCCGAGTTTAAATCGGATTTTGTATCGAAAGGTCAACATACAAATGTCGAGTCGATTTCGAGCTCTGATTATTTCTCTATTTCTCATCAGATAAAAATTTATTCGATATAGGTCAGGAAGAGGCCATTGGAGGCACGCCTCGCCCCTCCGAAAATTTGAAATAAGTAAAAACGGTTGGGTCCTAATAAAATTTTCTGGCTACGCCCCTGATTTAGGTACATTTGCTTATTACCTAACGCAAAAAACGCCTTCTAAAGAGTACGTTACGTAATTAATGAACGGTCCCTATCAATATTAACCAATTTAATAATCTGTAATCTCTTCAGTATCATTTTCATTCATTAACAAAACATAATTCTATCAACTGCCTAGCTTCTCTGTTTTTAAAATGGATTTTTAATTGATTTTTATCATAATGAATAAGATTATCTTCGGTAAACTAAATTAAACATGTCTCGAAAAATCATGGCAAACTGAAGAGTTTTAGCCAAAGAGATAAGTCTAGACTAAAAACATGCTCGAGTGTACTATGTAGTGCCCGAATAACACAAGACAAAACCCGGCAACAGGCTTGCGTGACTCAGGTATAGTGACAAATTCAAACCGAATCTTGAACCATGGATGATTCACGTCGTTCTGGTGTCGACGTTTAGTGTGGCTGAAATTGGGCTGAAGTATGTCGGCATTATATCGCAAATCGAAATAAAAATATGTCTATAATTTAGTCTTAATATCGTCAAGTTTCGTCAACCCAATCCCGAATTTCGTCAAGGCTTCCTTGCCGAGAATCGGCATGTCCAAAAATACCTACGTACTTTAGCTGTATCAATTGATCGATTTGTGCTATTCACGTGATCTATGTATCTTTATATCTTGTTGAGGATCAAAAATTCTAAAGATCTCAATTTATGTAGATTTCGAGCTTTTTTTGCAAGAAAATACAGGAAATTGAAGAATTTATTCTGTCTGGCAAGAAACATTAAAAATTCATTTCTACGTTTTTTGTCTAAACTTTTATAAAATCCATTCTTGATGCTTCATCGATAAATAAAAGCAAAAAATTGATTTTTCATTCAGTTCCTTTCAGACAACGCAAAAAGCCGTTTTTTCCCCAAAAATAAGATAAAAGCAATTTTTGGCACTCAAAAATCGAATGCACTTAAAAAAACCGTTTGAGTTATTACAATTCCTGAACATAAAATACCATAAAATAAGCATAAATTTCAACAGTTTTTGGAGATTATTTCCCATATATTTTAGCCGATCAGCTTAAGTCCAACGACCGGAATATTACTTAAATATTAAATAAAATAATAAAATAAAACTTACGCGGGCTGTCGTCGTACTCTCAAAAATTCTTTCACAAGTAATGCTTTGATTGTTTGTGCATTAAAATTCTTTTCGTCCTCAACGTGAATTTTATCATCAATTAATGGCTGACTTTTTATAACTGTTGATCCAATCGATGATTCGATTGAATTTTTTAGATTATTTTCAGGAAATTGTCTTTTTAGTGCTAATTTTTCGGAACAACACAGCTCATAAAAGGCATTCTCCAAATTGGACACACCAAGATTATGGAAAATGTTCTCGGGGCTGTTTTCCATCAATAATTTTCCATTTTTCATAAATCCACAGCAATTTGACTTTTCAGCTTCGGCTATATAATGTGTTGTGATGATGACTGTCATGTCTGAAGATCTTGTTGAGTCTATCAAAAATGCCCATATTTTCTCACGTAGAATTGAGTCAAGTCCAACTGTTGGTTCGTCAAGTACGACAATTTTTGGATCATGTATTAAGGCAGCTGCAAATGAGACTCGTCTTTTTTCGCCACCTGAAAGGTACTCAACTCGCCTGTTGACATCCCTTAATTCCAATAAGGTACAAATAATTGCAAATCGCCGACCCAATGAATCCTGGTCCATTCGATGAATATTTCCAAAATAATTTAAAGTTTCCTTGATTGTCAGTTCTGGCACCAGTGCTGTCTCTTGTGGCATGTATCCAATCAGATGAGCAAATTTTGATGGTTTTTCACATGATACTTCCTGTCCAAGAACATTTATCGTTCCACTATCGAGTTGCTTCATTCCTAAGATACATTTTAAGAGTGTTGTCTTTCCACATCCTGATGGACCAATCAAACTGTATCTATATTAATGAATATAAAACAATTAGTGTGTAGCTAATTGGCTAGAAGAATAAGATTATGTAATCACAAAGACAATGCCAATGTGGAATGTCGGTTTTTGTTTTGAATAAAGAAGAATCGCGTATAGTAAGAATGGCACTAATTAAGGGGCTCGTTCACTTATTAGGGTACGCGAAAATTGAATATTCAGACCAATCCCAACCCGGTCAACCCATTTTGTTTTGTTTGAGCCAGTAGTAATTGATAATTGGCAAGCGGTAGCCTGTGATTGAGCCAGCTTCAGGCGTCGACTGAGGTAGACCATGGATCACACACGACCATTGAATTAAGTAAGTAGGTAAGCCAGTAGTGGACAACCTGTTTGCCGACTTTTTGGAAATACCATCAATCGTATAACGAGTGTGGCTTCAATTGTGGCTTACCACCAAGGTATGCTGCGGCACACTGTTTGGACAACACTGGCTTAATCAATCACAAAATCATAAATATCGCTCTTAAATCCGACCATAACAACTGAACGAACCCCATTCACAATAATTTCACATTTTTTTAGAATGATTCCTTACACAACTCACATTAATCCAGATTGAACTGTTAAATTTAAATTATTTAAAACAAAAGTTTTCTTTCCATAACATTTAATTGCACCTCTTACTTCAACGCTGTTCATTTTGATACTGACGATGTTTTCAGTTTAACACATTTTTAATGCTTAAGCGTTAAACTTGTTTATAAAATTCTATCATATTAATACACTTTGTTCAACGCATTAGCTGGCTGGATTACATTGAAAATTTCTTAAACATATATGGAAGTAGAAAATTTGGGGTTTAAAGCGCATTTTTTTTAAGTGAATTGTATGTAAAAGCTTGGTAAGGTTTGCTGTCTAGACAAAAGATTTCAATGCCTCTCGAGGGGCAAACAACTTGTTGGGAGTTTTTCAAGCAAAAAAAATTGAGTTCATGACCCCATCACCCTTTTGTGACCCCATTTCACCCATTGTGAATCCCTTTCTTCTTTATGATTCCCTCCCTCCTTTGTGCTCCCAATTCCTCTTTGTGATGCATCCCACAATGTGACCCTTTATCCATTGTTCCCCCTTCCCTCTTCATGACCCCCTGCTCCCTTTGTGTCCCCTTCATTCTTTATGACCCTCTCCCCCATTTGTGTCCCCCTTTCCTCTTTGTGACCCTCTCACATCTCCTTAACCAAACTCAACATCCCCTACCCTTACCCCTGGAGACGTCAAGTAGTAAGTGAACGGTCCCATTCGTGGAACCATTACATAGAAATTTGGAGCTTCTTTAAAATTTCTGACTACAACGCTGTTACCCATGTATCGTCATAAATTTACATATGTATTTAAAAATTTTAGATGAGAAGCTAACTAAGTCTATTGTTGTTAATGAACTTGAATAAAGCTACAAAAAAAATGTTTTTGTTTTGTATTTGTTCAGTTTTTTTTTGTTTTTTCAAAATTTAAAAACAATGTGTTCTTCAGTGGCTATTGCTCAGTGTTTCTCAAACTTAACATTGATGAGGTTTGATAATTGAGCATAAAAAGTTTTCCAAGTTTAAAGTTTGAAGATGCGAAATAAAGCCAAGATTCAATTTAATTTATTCAAACTGATGATGTGAGATAATTAAAAATTATAATGAAGAGTTGATAAAGATTGACAGTCGCTATTAAAGTTTGAGAAGCACAAAAAAATGTATGAATGGATATTCAGTATTTTAGTCATACTACTGTTTGAAATTAGTGGCAGTTTAGCTTTGGATTCTACTTAGTAAATGTTTAAATTCGTGATATCTCTGCTACTCTAGTCGTGTTTTCAACACCGTTTTTGCTTTATGCTGTCTTATACAATCATTGCCTGTCATATGTTTCCCCTTTTTTCTTAAATAAATCAGTATTGATACCAGAGCTCGAAGTCGACTCAAAAAAAACCGAGTCGACTCGAAATCGACTACATTTGAGTCGACTCGAGTCGACTTCAACCATATCGACTTCGAGTTCTGATTGTTGTTTAATACTACCTTGTATGTATGATCTTGTCCTATTACTTTACTTACTTACTGGAACCATGCTCCGACTTGGAGCCTAGGTTGCTACAAAAGGCCTTCCATCTGACTCTGTTGCTGGCTGTATCACAAAGCTTGTACAAATTCTCAGTTTTGACATCTAACTGGCATTCTTTCATTACCGTCCTACGCCATGTTGCTCTTGGAGCACCTGGACGCCTTTTCCCTTGTGGATTCCAACCAAGGGCAGTATAGCAAGCTTGTGTCTCACCCCCAGCTACAACACTATTACGTTTTCGAAGTGTGTGACCTATCCAGCCATATTTACGTAATTGTACTTCTCGATTGATGTCTTCTTGGCCTGCTCTTCTTAATAAAGCTTGATTCGATGGCCATTCGGTTGGATTCCCAGTCCACCAGATGCGGAGAATCCGCCTGTAGCAGCTATTAACAAAAACTCGAAGCTTTTGCTGTATCTCTGTAGTTGTGAGCCAGGTTTCACAACCATATAGCAGTACTGACTTGACACAAGCATTGAAGATTTTCATCTTCAAGGCTTTGCTGATGCTGGTGGATCTCCAGATATTTGAGAGCTTCGAAAATGCTCCTCGTGCTTTCTGGATTCTTTGCTCAACGTCCTTCCTTGTACCGCCATCTGCTGATACGTTACTGCCTAGGTACGTAAAGTGCTGAACTCTTTTGATGGTTTGTTCGCCAATATACAGTGGTGCATTGTTTTTGGCGTTGATTCGAATCTCTTCTGTCTTTTTAACATTGATGACCAAGCCCACTTTAGCGGATTCAAATTCCAAGTCTCTGAGCTTTCCCTGCATGTCTTGATGTGTGTGTGTCAACAAGCACGCGTCGTCTGCGTAATCAAGATCCTCAAGACGATCATTTAAAGACCAAACAATCCCTCTAGGCTTGCCTCTCGTCACAGACCGCATTACTTTATCCATAATTACTAGGAAAAGTAATGGTGATAACAAGTCACCTTGCCTGACTCCTGTTAATGACACAAAAGATTCCGATTGCACACTCTCATGTAGCACTCTACATCTAAATCCATCGTACGCTTCACGTATAAGCCTTATAAGCTTCTCGGGAACACCTAAATTACGTAATTCTGTCCAGATACACTCCCGATCTATTGAGTCGAAGGCTTTCTCGTAATCAATAAAGACGAGATAAAGTGCTGATTGCCACTCGATTGATTGTTCAACGATAATCCTCAGCGTACTGATTTGATCAATGCACGATCTATACGGTCGAAAGCCTGCTTGCTCCTTCCTCAATCTTGTCTCGATTGGGTCCATCAACCTCTGTAGAATTACCGACATAAACACCTTGCTTATGACTGATAAGAGGGTAATTCCTCTCCAGTTACTGCAGCTACTCAAATCGCCCTTCTTGGGAAGCTTAACAATCAATCCCTCCTTCCATTCCTCGGGATATTTCTCAAGGGACCAAATCTCATCAAAAAGTGGCTTGAGAAAATTAGCGGTGACATTAGCATCAGCTTTGAGGACCTCTGCCGGTATTTCATCCATTCCCGCTGCTTTGCCACTTTTAAGCCTTTTTACCGCCTCAATGATTTCCTTCTTTGTAGGTGGACGCGTGTCGATTGGCAAAGCTGGTGGATTCTCCACCGCTTCTATGCAGATACCATTACGCTGGACATTCAAGACTTCCTCGAAATGTTCCTTCCACCTAGCCGCTTGCTCATCAACGGTGACTAAGATTCTACCCTCTTTAGATTTGATTGGGACTTGCTTTCGGCCTGACCGGTCACTAAGCTCTTTGATTGTGTTATAGAGGTCCTTCATATTGCCACAGTCAGAAGCAGTTTGTGCTTTCTCTGCTAATCCATTAAGATGTCGTCTCCAATCATTCCTTACTTCCCTCTTGACTCTCTTATTCAGCAATGCATACTGCTTGCTTAGTTCCTCAGCTCTCGACTCGTTACAGTTCAGGAGTTTCACATTCACTTCTTTCCTTTGGTCAATAGCGTTCCAAGTACTCTCTCGGATATAGTCCTCACGTTTATCTTTCTTTATCCCTAGTTCAGTATTGCAGGTGTTCACAATACCTTCCTTAATCTGTCTCCACCTTTCATCAATAGAGATGTTGTTGCAATTCGAGGTACTTTCCTTAACTTTGGAGACAAACCTGGATCTGACTTCAGCAGACTTCAGTTTTGTGAGGCAAAACTTTCTTCTTGTATTAGCGCTCTTCTTTAATCGCTTGAAATAGAACCGAAGTTTTCCGATTATTAGATGGTGATCTGAACCTACATCGGCTCCACGTTTGTTGCGGACATCCATTAGTGCTTTGCTCCATTTACGACTGATGCATATGTGATCTATTTGATTTTGGTCTCTGCGATTCGGCGATTTCCAAGTGACTTTATGACATTCTTTATGGGGAAATAAGGTGCCTCCGATCATCAAATTATGACTACCGCACAGTTCCACGAGTAATTCACCGTTTTCATTTCTCACACCTAAGCCATGCTTGCCCATAACATGCTCCACATCCTCATTCGAATCACCAACTTTGGCATTGAAATCTCCCATTAGCACCACTATATCCTGTTTGGGAACCTTCGCCAGTGCCTGATCTAATTGGCTGTAAAAGCTTCTTTGACCGTCAAGTCCTTGTCTTCAGTAGGAGCATAGCACTGAAGAATCGTCAGCTTCTTATACTTCGTTTGTATTCTGGCTCTAATTATCCTATGTGATATTGGCTCCCATTCCAGCAGTGAGTCTCGAATTGTCTTGCTTAGGAGAATGCCAACACCTCCGCTGTGTTCGGTTTCTTTACCAGAATACAGCAACAGGGTACCGCAGGGTGATGTTAATTGACCAGCACCAGTCCATCTCACTTCACTCAGTCCCAGCACACTAAGTCCATATCTGCTGAATTGTTTATTCACCTGTGCCAGCATGCCTTTTTGAAAGAGTGTCCTTATGTTCCATTGACCAATCATTGTCCGGGTTCGTTTGCATTGGGTTGTCATTGTTGATCCAGTCCTAATATCCTTTTGTAGCTTTCTTTGTACAGGTTTGATTCGGAGATAGCAAGTTGTAAGCCTGCTATCCCTAGCTTGTTTGTGGGGCTGCCACCCTACAAGCGAGGATTTGAGTAGAATTTTAATCTACTCTTTAGAGTACATATCCCGGCACAGCTTCGGTCGCCAGCGGTGTGATTGGTGGTAACAGGGGATACCACGAGAAGGTACACACTTGACATTTGGTCAGCTTCGGAGTCAGACTTCGGCTTCCCCAATCCCCCATCTTGTCCTATATTTTCCCTTATTTACTACCATTTTTGGGATAAACTTTTTCCTTTATTTCATAAAAGTCAGCTTCTTAAGTTACCCATAATTATGTAATGCTTTTATAAAAAACATAATGCTGTTTTACTTAAGATTAAGCTTATATTTTCTTTAGATGCTTCCTTCCTTATATCCTACCAGTTTCTTAGCTTTGTATATGCAGCGGAGACACATTATGTGCGAAAGCTCTCTTCACTGCACTTAACACTCGAATCGAGCTTTGTAACTAGAACTGTGAAATGGAAAAAAGAGTTTCGGGAAAATTATACTTGACCTTGGATTGAACCTAGAATCATTGACATGAAAGACGAACGCCACTATAATTTAAGCCACTGATTAAAATTTTATGGCTTAAAGTAAGTAAATTAAGTCCAATTTAAAATATATTGTTTATTTATTTAATGAAGCTATTGTGTTAGTAATTTCGACTAAATTTTTTGTTAAGGAAGATATATACATAATAATCATTTACAATTTACAGGCATAACAATTTGAAAATTCAAATCAACAATTCCTCTCATAATTGTCTAAGAAAATCTTTTCTAAATGTTTGACATAATACATCAGTGGTGGACAACCATTAGTGGTAAGCCTTGACCGAAACCGTACGCGACACACGGTTCATGGTGTTTTAGTCGTACACTAGTTTCCACCAATTTATCTTACAATAGAATATTACATTCAATGTTGTTCTGTATATTTTGTCTTTTTTAATGACCAAAATGAAAGAATCAGCATTAGGCCTATGTATCCCGATAATACAGCAAATCCTCCATAAATTGTATAATGAGACATTCCAAATCCCTTGGAAACAATATTTTTAAATGTTACTGATGGCAAAGTAGTTGGTATTATAGATGAAAAATATTGTAGAAACTCAGGTTGTCCGGCTATAGGCCTGTAAGGATTAAAATTAGTAAAATGTCACTTTATGATGTTCAAAAACTTACCACATTCCACCACATAAACATCCTCCAAAGAAGAATATGACCAATCCAGCACTATTTAGAACAAGCAAATTATTTGTAAGAATTGATATGAATATTCCAATGCTGCTTCCGGTCATGTACACCATAAGACAAAAAAATCCAAGAAGCCATTGACTTCCAATTGGTTCATGATCAAATAATGTTGACACAATAATTTTAAGAACAATAAGCTGAACTAAGTCCGAAAGAAACAAAAGTGCGAATTGTACAGACAGAATCTCTGAAACTGTAACGCCTGCTAATATTGTACGATTCCAGACACCACCGGTTCGATTTTGTGCGATGGATGATAGAGAGAATAGAATTCCACTAAGAATAATTGTTCTGAAATGAAACAGGATTTGTTATGTGAATAGTGACTAGGGTTGTCATTTGAATGATTCATGACATAATCTTTGAGTTGATGTCTTCGATTTGCTCAATTATTTTGAATCATAATTCAAGGGCTCGTTGCTTAACTTATATGGAAAACCCTTCTCTATCGGGATAGACAGGACTCTGTACTCCTTTAATCTATTATGCCCTACTCCATCTTCAGCCCTACTCTATCTTCTGCCCTACTCCATCTTCTGTCCTACTCCATCTTCTGCCCTAAGGTATCTAGATACTTTGCCCTTATCCACAGATCTTGGATGTCTAAGTATTGTACCTAGTGAGACCCTGCCCTCGGATATCAAGATGCTCTGCGCCAACTTCAGCAGTAGAGTATCTAGTTAACCTACACAAGCCCAACCTCCTACCCAAGTATGACATCCTAAGTTGATTAAGAAACCAGCCCTTTACAACACGATTCAGGGTTTTTTCGCCCTGATAAAGGGTTGAAAACAGCCCTCGTGGTGCCATCCAGATACTTTTGCATAGATTTCAACAATTGTATGCAAGGAGGTGCATACTGTTTGCAAGTTTTGCATGCAAATGCATTTAATGTGCATGCTGGTTGCATGAATTTACATGTTCCCCCAGCACTTGCATGCAATACTTGCAAACAGGATGCGCATACTTCCATACAACTGCCGAACCCTTCTTTTGCATCTTGTCGTCCTCGTCACAAGGTATAAGTGCTCTAACGATTACAATCTGCAGCTTATGATAATAAATATCAAGCAAATCGATAACCTTGACTGCGAATTAATACTCAACTGTATAAAAAGAGCTGGCATCATTGTCTTGACATAATCACTATCAAAATCACCATAATAAGTTTCAATTGATATTGGATTGTCTTCCAAGTGCTCATTTAAGTCGCATTGCCGCAGCAATTTTCTGTTGAAGTTTTCAAAGGATTTTAATAGTTTAAGCTTCAAAAAACTAGCAATTTGCAGATTATCATGATCCAAAAAGACTTCAATTTGATCAAGAAAGACATCGTCGTCTAATGGCTGCCAATCTGACTTCCTTTTGCTTATTGCTTCAGTAAAATTTGATGCGATTGACAAGAATCCATAAACATTTGCAGCTTTCGCCGATTGATACGCTTCATCAAACGAGTTGTAGACAATTTTTGTTGCTGTGTCATCCTTAATCTCATTCAGAAAATAACACGAAAGATTCTCAAAGTAGCATGAATCGTTGATGAATTTGTAGTTTGTTGATTCCAAATATTCTGAACAAAAATTGACGTCTGGTATTTCATTATTCACAATTCCTATCGTAAGTCCTGTTGGATTACGTCCCATTGTAAAGATAAAGCAGATTCCTTTGATCAGTGGAAGTAAAATGGTGAAGAATATTTCGCTGTAAAAGAAGATGTTAATTGAAGGTCAATAATGGATATAAAGTTGATTGGATGGAAATAAACAATAAACAGGGGAAAATACGTCTTGGATACAGCGTTTTGCAGTGTTGCATTCAGTATGATGTCCCGAAAATCTTCCAGGAACGGGATTTAGGTCAAAGAAATTTTTAATGAAAATTTGGAATAAATTTCTTTTCAAAAATTATTTTTGTAACGTCGCTCTTTCTATTCGCCACAATTGGAGGGAAAGAATACTATTCAGGGAGGAGATAGGGTTTTGGGTCCAAATCCTCCTTTTTTAGGATTAATCTTCAATTTTTTGGAGCAGGGACCAGGGAGGAGATAGGGTTTGTGGTCAAATTCCTCCTTTTTTGGGGACTATTCTTCAATTTTTTGGACAATGATTTTCAATATTTTGGAGTTTTTTGATCTGATGGCCTTTAAAATGTCTGACTATACCCCTGAAATTAGGTTAGACTAGTGTAGTCCAAACAGTATTCTATACCACAATAGTCTGCCTTTATTATTCTTTTATTTTTGGAAATTCCAGTTCTAAGCCAAACAAGCTTCAAAAAATCAATGTGTCATAATTGCGCAGCAAGTCAGTATTCAGATGTGTATCAAAAGAATGTTCTATTTCTTCTTAGTTTCTCAGTTCATTAATTGTTCGTGAACATTTCCATACCATCAACTTAATGCGATATCATACATACCCTGGCTGTCTACGGATTCTTATCAATTCCTTCTTGAATAATGCATTAAAAGTTTGTCCTGAGAATGTTTTTCGCTTGTCAAAGTTAACAATTTTATTGTCCATTTGGCTGCTTGAGACATCTGAATGTGCTGATTTTGAGTAATCTAAAGTGATCGCCGAACTTGTAGAATGAGCTTCATTACTTTTAGAATCTGTTACTTTAGATTTTTTTGATAAGCATAAAGCCAGAAAAGCTTCTTCAAGATTTTGAACACCAAATTGTGCTAATATACTTTTTGGACTATCTTCTGCTAATATAACTCCATTCATCATTAATCCACAGCGATTTGATCTTTCAGCTTCAGCAATATAATGCGTTGTGATGATGACTGCCATGTCTGAAGATTTTGTTGAGTCAATCAAGAATGTCCAAATCTTTTCGCGAAGAATTGAGTCAAGTCCAACTGTTGGCTCGTCGAGGATGAGAATTTTCGGGTCATGTATTAAGGCAGCAGCAAACGACACTCGCCTTTTTCCACCACCAGAAAGCTGCCTAACTTGCTTATTCAAGTCAGTCAGCTCCAACAGTTCACAAATCATCACCAGACGCTGCTTTAACACAATTTGGTCCATTTGAAAAATATTTCCAAAAAAATATAAAGTTTCTTTGATTGTAAGCTCTGGAACTAGTGCTGTTTCTTGTGGCATGAATCCAATTAGATGAGGAAATTTTGATGGCCTTGGGTACAAAACTTCTTGATCAAGAACTCTTATCGTTCCACCGTCTAGCTGCATCATACCAAGTATTGAAGATAATAATGTTGTTTTTCCACATCCTGACGGACCAATCAGACCGTATCTACATGCAATAAAAAGATTCTTAAGAATTATTCTAATGATCAATGAAGATTTTGGACTCTTACATACATGGAACCAGTTTGAACAGTTAAATCCAGTCCATTTAAAACAGCATTTTTATGGTCATAACTTTTTGTTGCATTTCTTACTACGATACTATTCATTTCATAAGGTGACTCCTTTTGTTAATTCTAAAATTGAATAACCGTCGTCAAGGTTGGCAATAAAAATATAAATGCTAAATATTATTAATATTTATTAAAGTTCTCCCGGATAGCACAAATTGGTTAGTCAATCGAGAATCCAGCACCATGTCAGAGTCACGCTTGCCTGGTACCGGATTTCGGATTGATTAACATATAATATTCGGGTCTGTTATAATGTCTTCTTAGTGATGGCAATCGGAAAGCAGAGATGGCAGGACTTTGGAGTCCGGACGTCCAAAGTCAGAGTCGTTGACTCTACTTTTTTGGAGTCCACATTAGAGTTCTGCCAGACGTCGAAATCGGAGGCGCTTTAGACATTTTGAGTTTAGATAAGTTCTTTCTAAAAGCTTTATATGAAAAGTTATGCTGAACTCGGTAGCCTATACTAAAATAGCACAAATCGGATAGTCGATCCAAATTCCGGAACAAGACTGACATGACTCAAAGTGCATGATTTATGTCCCAGCGTGACTCTGGTGTTGAATTTTCGGTCGATTAACCGATTTGTGTTGTTCGGATGATAATATGGATAAACATCGGAACTAAGTGATAAATTGAATTCGGTAAGGTGATTATTCTTATTTTAAAATTAATTATTAGCTCCTTTTTTTCGCGACACACCTAGGTGGTAAGTCTCTATCGAATCTGCTCATTGCATACGGTTCTTGGCAATTCCAAAATTTTTTGACGGCAAAAAATTGAAAAGGTTGACAATTATGGCAAGCAAAGCTTAGTTTATACGATTTACTATTTTTATGACAAATGATCTTTCAACTTTCTGGGAATTTATTAAGCTGTCACACATCTTTGCACATTCACTTAATTTAATTTTACAATAATTTCTTCAAAAATCAACAAAAAATATCCCAGCGCATCTTCTAAATATTCTTTATTTAAATTAGCCTGCGTAAAATTTTATTCTTAGTCTCAGATTCTTACTTCAGAATAGTATGTTGTCTGGTTCACATTCAATTCTTAACTGAATTAAGAATGAAGAAGATGAAGTTAAAATTTTTATTTATGAATAAAAAAAACTGGGCATAAACCGACCACTTGTTTACGTTAAAGCAAGTATAGTATCTTCGGTAGTATAAACTCAGTTGAACTTAAACTTTTCATTTTGTGTAGCGCCTCCTACTTGAATTATTTTTACGACTAAATTACTCGAGCCGCACGGAGTAGAATGTGAAATTTGAAAGACAAATATTGTCATGCCGGTCTGGGTCGGATTTTGGATCAATGCATCATATCAGACATTGTTAGTTAAACTGTTGTGTCTGCTTTCTCATCGAATTGAATTCTGCACTGAAGTTAATTTTATATTTATTTTGACACAAGTGTTCAAATAAAAGTTGAACTTGCTTTCATTTACCTTCAAATTGTTTGCCTTAATTAAATTTTTTTGACTGTAAATATTGGTCGAAATCCATCGTCATGATGTCGTCAAGGAAACTTCTTACCGTAAATACGACGACGCAGCGATACTCAAGTGAATAATCTTTAAATTGAGTCCTTGACCATTGATACATAAAGTGTATAGAAAGGAGAAGATAGTGCGGTTTAGTATTATCTTTCATTCGCAGCCTAAGATTGAACAAAGCAGAGTTGCAAAACAGGTGTCTGTGACAGGCGAAAACCATACAAAACCACACAAATTATCAAACATTTGTACGGTTTTGCCTGTCACAGTCACCTGTTTTGCAACTCTGGAACAAAGTAAGCAAAAGCAATTTAATTTTTTTTAACAATCCTGATCCCCCCAAGATTACATCATATTTTTATTTCAATAAAGTAATAAACTAATCTCTAAATGTAAAAACCATATAGTGCAGAGTTGGCATTGTTTTTGCTGTCTCAAACAAAGTAAGCAAATCAAAATATTTTTTTAACAATCCTGATCCCCCCAAGATTAGATCCTATTTTTATTTCAATCGAGTATTTGATTAATCTCTAAATTGTAATGTTTATAGTGCAGAGTTGACAGGACTTCAAAAAAAGGAGCTCCATAGAGTCCGGAGTTTTTGGACTTTTGGAGTCCAGACTCCTAAGTCCTGCCAATAAAATAGTGTATCATGAGAAATGTGTTCAAATTCTTTAAAACCGAATATGTTTTAGGAACCCTGACAACCTTAAAAGTATGTCAAAATTAAATACCAGATCTCGAAGTAGACTCAAATTTTGTATGGAAAAGTCGATTTCAACTCCATATAAAATTCAACTCTGTCGACTTCGAACTCTACTAAAAACTAATTTAATCCTATGAATATTTTTTCTTCTCAATGACAGGATGCTAGCAGTCAAAATAACTATTATATATCCAATCAGCAATAATATCGCACCAAAGACAGTGTAATGTGTTATTGTGAATCCTTTTGCTACGATATTTCTGATGCCAGCAGTTGGTAGAGTTGTAGGTAAAATAACAGCTAAATACCTTAATACTTGAGGTTGTCCTTCGATTGGCCTGCAATTTTAAGAAGAGTAGATCATTTTAAATTAGAAATTAAAATATTAAAGACAGTCATAGACAGCCATAGACATACCAAAATCCACCACATAAGCCTCCGCACGTAAAAAATATAACGACTCCAGCACTGTTGACAATAGCAAAATTATTCGTGTGAATTGAAATTAACAGTCCAATGCAGGTTCCGACCACACACAAAAGTAGGCAAATGACTCCGAGAGCCAACTCATCACCCAATATTTTGATATCATACAGAACTTTAAACGATAAGTCATAGACAAAAACTTGGAAGACATCAAAAATCAACAGTATGAACAGTTGGACTGTCAGTATTTCTGAGGTAGTTACTCCAGCTAGAATGGTTCGATTCCAAATACCTTCAATTCGACACTGACCAATGGATGAGATGGAGAAAAGAATTCCACAAAGCAGCAAAATTCTACAATTTTGAAAATCAGTAATTAAGGATTTTTAAGACAAACTTCAACTATACTCAACTGTGAAAATAGTGACGGCATCATAGTGATCGTGTTGTCATCTTCAATTTTTCTATAAAGTGTATTTATATCTACTGGAATATCTTCAAGCTTATCATTCAAGTCGCATTGCCGGAGCACTTTCTTATTGAATCTTTCAAATGCTTTAAATAGCCGAATATGCAGAAAGTGTGAAATTGTAAAGTCAACTTCGTCCAGGTAAATTTGAATCAAGTTTGCATCAGTAAAGTTTGTGTATTCTGTGATGTATTGCCAGTCATTCTTCCTCTCACTCATCACGTCTGTGAAGTTTGAAGCTATTGTTATTAATCCATATGTTTTTCTAGCTTTTGCGTCACTAAAAGCTTCATGAAAACCATTGTAGTAAACCTTGATTGCCGACTCGTCTTGCAACTCATTCAAGAAATAGCATGAAAGATGTTCGAAGGAACAGGATGTGCTGTTGAATTCATAGTTTGTTGATTTCAAATATTCTGTACAGAAGTTAGGATCTGTGACTTCATAGTTGACAATTCCTAGTTTCAAGCCTTTTGGATTTTGTCCCATTGCGAATACAAAGCATATCACTTGAAGAATTGGAAGAACAAAAATGAAAAAAATTTCCCTAAAAATATTGAATCAATTTATAATGTTGTGGATGTATTAAGGAGTCGGTTAGATATTCCGCAATGCAGAAAACGTCATGGATATGAAGTCATTCTGTAACATATTTTGGAACTATCCAACCGACTTCAATCTATAATTACCCAGGCTGCCGTCGCATCCTTTGCATTTCTTTGTCATACAACGCCTTTAAAGTTTGGAAACAAAAACTTTTTCGAGTCTTTTTAAAAGAGATCAATTTGTTGTCATCATTTGGTGACGTTTGTCTTTTCTCATTCACTGTTATAGAACTGCAATGTGACTGAAGGTCATTGTCTTGTGTATTTTGAGTGATACTTAAATTTTTTGGTAAGCACAGCATATAAAAAGCTTCTTCTAGGTTCGAGACTTCAAGATTGCTAAAAATATTCTGTGGACTGTCTTGGGCTAACAATATTCCATCCCTCATTAAACCACAGCAATCTGACTTTTCAGCTTCGGCTATATAATGTGTTGTGATGATCACTGTCATGTCTGAAGATCTTGTTGCCTCAATCAAAAAAGTCCATATTTTCTCACGTAGAATTGAGTCAAGTCCAACTGTTGGTTCGTCAAGTAAGACAATTTTTGGATCATGTATTAAAGCAGCTGCAAATGAGACTCGTCTTTTTTCGCCACCTGAAAGGTGTTCAAGACGCTTGTTGACATCAGTTAGTTCCAATAAATTGCAAATCATTTTGAATCGTTGATTTAACAGGATCTGATTCATCTGATAAATATTTCCAAAATAATTCAAAGTTTCTTTGATTGTCAGTTCTGGTACTAGTGCTGTCTCTTGTGGCATGTAACCTATCAGATTAGTAAATTTAATTGGATTTTCATGTGAAACTTCATGTCCGAGAATTTTAATTGTTCCTGCATCAAGATGCTGTATTCCTAAAATACTTCTTAAAAGTGTAGTCTTTCCACATCCTGATGAACCAATGAGGCTGTATCTAAATCGCAATTTGACATGAGATTAATCTAACTCATTTATTATTCATTTTTTGCTTACTCACATTGATCCACTGTTTACTGTCAAATTTAATCCATTTAAGACACGATTTTTTCCGTCGTAAACTTTATTAGCACCTCTTACTTCAATACATCGCATTCTGCAGTTTTTATTGTTCTGAAATGATTCTAGAATATTAAGATTTGAGAGTATTAGTTGAGAATTAGAATATTAGAGCTAGAGTAGGAATAAAGATTAAATGTTGATAAAGTTGAGTTTTGCTATGCTAGACCAGAATCTAGTGAATACTATGAAGAATTTTGGAGCAATTAATATGTAAATATATTGACATTTTTTGCTAAATGTTCAAAAGCTAGTTATACTCTAAATATTAGTGTGTCCGAGAGGCACAAATGAAGAAGGCTCCTTAATTTGGCATCTATATGGCTGCCAAACGTGGACGACTTCTATTTGGTATTATTAAAAGCGGTTTAGTAGAGCCTTAAAAGCTCCATAACGGAACGTTCTTCTTTTATCTCGCTCGGAGCGTTGAATCAAATTAAAATTTTCCTGCCGTAAAGTCAACGATCTTCAAAGATAACGTAACGTGGTCCAAATGCCTGCATAAAATATCCATTTGCAATCATTAATATCAAACAAGTTGTTTAAGACATGCGTCAGACATTATCGTTAAAATTCGCAATTTTTACTATAGTTTCTGACCTTGGCATTTGAGATTGTTATACTGATGAACAAATGTTTGTTCATTTTAATCAAAAAATGCAGTTTTAGGAACCAAATGTCAAAACTTTAACAGTTAATGGAAAAACTCACTTAAATGAGTGGTCTCATGACTATAATCAATCAAAATTATTGAAAACGCTCTATTTTGTGAGTATACTCATGAACATGCTCATTTTCGGGTCTGGTTTGTAAGCATGCTCCTTGTCTGTTCTGATTCGTCAGCATACTACATGTCCTTTCACAAAAACTCATCTCTAACCAACCTCAATCACTTAAAAAATACACCGAAAATAATAAACTTACGTCAAACTTTATTCAAGCGACTGCCTTGCATATAACTTTATAACTGAGAATAGAAGAACAAAAACTTAACAAAAACACGAGGCATATCCAAAGAAAATATTTGAATATATTTTACATTTGTATTAAAACATCTGTATTGTTTTAATAAAAATTATTTATTTGTTAATTTTAAACAGTTATTATTTTTTAAAAATAATTTCAAGTTCAAAGCCTGATCTAAATTATGCACAATACGTTGGTCACGTGTTACATTTGAGTTTATCTTTGAAAATCAAAAATCATTTTTCTTAGAAAAAAAGATTATTTTTCTTATTTCATCAAGTTTTGGGTTCTCAAACTTGAATTTTTTTTGTGTCCATGTATAGGAGTAGAATTCCCCGAAAAAACTAATCAAGTCAGTTCTTGACCATCTCAACATACACATTTTAATTATCAACAAAAAAAAAAACCAATAAATTAGTGTAGATGGTAGCATGTGCAGAATGAGACAGTTTTGATTAGTCATTCTGTCAGGACCGTACTCAGAATACTCCATTCGTAAGGAAATCTTGTAATTTTCGTTCCTTTGTAACCAAAATGTTCTGTATTCTGATATTCCTTAGGGTGATGAAATGACATTATGTGGTATATAATGAACATTTTGGTTACATGGAGGGCTCCTTGTGATTTTCCCTAGCATCTCGCCTACTACACTTCAAGTTCTTAACACGTTCCTTAATCCAACGTTACCCAAGTTCTAATTTCATATTGATCTTTTTACATTATCAATTTGAATTATCTAATCTTCTGATTCAAATCTAAATTTGGATATTATATTCTTCGAACCGACCGACCTTCGACAGCAGTCACATGACCCTCCTTAATCACACTCTGTTCAACAAAGGCATTAAACTGCTATCACCGAAAATTGCAGATGTATCACCTGTAATATGATACATATTTTTATACTAAATAAGTGTTTTGGTGTGTGAGACACTGAAAAGTTTGAGAACCCATGGTTAGAGTCATTTATCTTGAGTCAAAATACGCCAAAATAAACAAAACTGGTTTTTTTGATCCACCAACGACAAAAGACAAATTCGCACAAAAAATATAATTTTTTATATGAAGAATTTGCACGAAAAAGAGGAAGCAATTTACAGAACGAAAACAAGATTTTGCAGAGATTTGGAACAGATTTATTTTAAGATGCACTACATAAGAGTTTTTATTAAGCAATTGCTACATAATAACGAAAATTAGTATTTATTGATTCAACTCCGATTCAATTTAATTAATCAAGCTAATGACTGTAACCAATTTTAATTAATCTAGAAACTCAACCACATTAATCTTTTTGGCATTAATTAGCATCTCATATAACAATCTACAATCACCGTAAATAAAATTTTAGAACATTTTTCTTTATCCTGCTAATCCAAAACAAATAAATAACCAAACTAAGAAACTTTCGGAAATTACGTAGCGCCTAGCCGGGAGGAAGAGGAGTGGACGAGGTCTAAACACGCTATTTTTAGCGTTACGTTATTTCCAAACTGTTCTTTGAAGCATTCCTAATCACCTTTAATTGCACTGAACAAACACAAGTCCAGGAGTAAATATATGTGGCCTTATAGACTGCACGTGGAGATTATAATGCCACACACAATTATTCCTGGCATTATGTTCTGGACTTATATTTCAAAGTGACGCCTGAACTCATAATTTCAGAGATTAAAACTTGGAACCATACCCAACCTGACCTTAACCATTTAATAGCCCTGACCTTTACCCTATAGTAACCCCTGACCTTAACCTTAAAAATTGATCTAATCATATGAATACTTTTTCTTCCTCAATGACAAGATGCTAGCAGTCAAAATAACTATTATATATCCAATCAGCAATAATATTGCTCCAAAAACAGTGTAATGTGTTATTGTGAATCCTTTTATTATGATATTTCTGATGCCTATAGTTGGTAGTGCTGTAGGCAAAATTATAGAAAAATACTTCATTAATTGAGGTTGTCCTTCGATTGGCCTGCAATTTAAAGAAAATGAAACATATGAAATTTAAGCACTTATAATCGACTGTATTTTCACGTACCAAACTAAACCAGCTAATCCTCCACATGTAAAAAATATTATGATTCCAGCACTGTTGACAATAGCAACATTATTCGTGTGAATTGAAATTAACAGTCCAATGCAGGTTCCGACAACACATAAAAGGAGGTAAATAAGCCAAAGAGCCAGCTCATCGCCTAATATTTTGATATCATACAGAACTTTAAATGATAAGTCATAAACAAAAACTTGAAGGATGTCAAAAATTAACAGTATGAACATTTGGACTGTCAATATTTCTGAGGTAGTAACTCCAGCTAAAATGGTTCGATTCCAAATACCTTCAATTCGACATTGACCAAAAGATGAGATGGAGAAAAGAATTCCACTAAGTAGCAACATTCTGAAATTGCAATTGAGTTAATTAATAATTATGTAGGTACATAGATACAAAGGTAATTAAAGTCATGGCATGAGATCACGAGGTAGGCCAAAAAACTCATGGAAAGAAGCTGTCGTTAGTGTCACACTTGAAATTGGTAACTGGCAAGCGGTAGCCATCAATAGAGCCAGCTTCAGGCACCAACTGAGGGAGGCCATGGATCACACTTGATCTGTACGGCCAGCGAAGAATGTAAGTAATTAATCAAAGCCATAACTTGATGATTGTAAATATAAAATTATACTCAACTGAGACAATACTGCCGGCGTCATAGAAATGACATAGTCGTCTCCAATATCTATATAAAGTGTATTTATATCCATCGGAGTATCTTCAAGCTTATCATTCAAATTACATTGTCGGAGCACTTTCTTATTAAATCTTTCAAATGCTTTTTGTAACCGAATATGCAAAAATGATGAAATTATATAATCTACTTCGTCCAGGTAAATTTGAATCAAGTAGGCATCAGTAAAGTTTGTGTATTCTGTGATGTATTGCCAGTCATTTTTCCTCTCACTCATCACGTCTGTGAAATTTGAAGAAATTGTCATAAATCCGTAAGTTTTTCTAGCTTTTGCGTCACTGTAAGCTTCGTCAAAACTATTGTAGTAAACCTTGATTGCCGATTCGTCTTGCAGCTCATTCAAGAAATAACATGAAAGATATTCGAAGGAACAGGATGTGCTGTTGAATTTATAGTTTGTTGATTTCAAATATTCTGTGCAGAATTTAGAATCTGTGACTTCATAGTTGACAATTCCTAGTTTCAAGCCTTTTGGATTTTTTCCTAACATCGTTGCACAGCATAAAAGTTGAAGAATTGGAAAAATGAAGACGTAAAAAATTTCCCTGAAAATATCTTCGTGACACATAATTTGGAAAAATTAAGAATGATCAAATAAATATTTACCCTGGCTGTCTTCGTGTCCTTTGCATTTCTTTCATAAATAGTGCCTTTAAAGTTTGAAATGAAAAGCTTTTTCTAGGATTTACAAAAGGGATCAATTTTTCAGTATCATTTGTTGATGTCAGTGTTTTCTCATGCACGTTTATGGAACTGCAGCTTGATTGAAGTTCATCATCTTGTATATTTTGAGATATACTTGAATTTTTTGGTAGGCACAGCATATAAAAACCTTCTTCGAGATTTGAAACTCTGAGATTGTTGAAAATGTTCTTTGGACTGTCTTCGGTCAACAATATTCCATCTCTCATTAATCCACAGCAATCTGATTTCTCAGCTTCAGCAATATAATGTGTTGTGATGATGACTGTCATGTCCGTGGATCTTGTAGCGTTAATCAAAAATGTCCATATTTTCTCACGTAGAATTGAGTCAAGTCCAACTGTTGGTTCGTCAAGTACGAGAATTTTCGGATCATGAATTAAAGCAGCTGCAAATGAAACTCGTCTCTTTTCGCCACCTGAAAGGTGCTCAATGCGCTTGTTGACATTTGATAATTCCAATAAATTGCAAATCATGATTAATCGCTGCTTTAACAACATTTGATTCATCTGGTAAATATTTCCAAAATAATTCAAAGTTTCCTTGATTGTCAGCTCTGGAACTAATTCTGTTTCCTGTGGCATGTAGCCTATCAAGTGAGTAAATTTAATTGGATTTCCATGTGAAACTTCATGTCCGAGAATTTTTATTGTTCCTCCATCTAAATGCTGTATTCCTAAAATGCATCTTAAGAGTGTAGTCTTTCCACATCCTGATGCTCCGATGAGGCTGTATCTGAATTACGTGAATTATAAAGTCACATGAGATTATTGTTACTCATTTATTGTTTATTTTTGCTTACTCACATCGAGCCACTGTTTACTGTCAAATTTAATCCATTTAACACTCGATTTTTTCCGTCGTAACTTTTATTAGCACCTCTAACTTCAATGCAGCTCATTTCTTCAATTTGTTGCCTGATACTATTTCGCTACTAATTCAAATGCCACTATGACTGCACTTTTTATTTTGAATATTTTTGATAAATATCAAAGGATTTGATTATGATGTAAAATATCAGGCACGAACTGTATGGGGTCGTTCACTTTTTACATAAAACGACAAATTGACCTTCTTACGTAAGATACCCTTGATTGAAAAAAAAGATAGTTTAAGGCCTTAAAAAAATCGGAAGCAACCCCTTGTCCACCCCAAAAAAACCGTTACGTAATAACTGAACGACCCCTTTACGATAGAACACGATTTGTCATTTAGCTTAATTTTCGCGAAAAAATTCTATAAACAGGTTTTACAATCTCAATATTGACACTTGAGTGTTCGAACTCAAATAGGGCAATTCAATTCTAGTGACACAAATGAAAATTGAAGTTACCTCCGCGGATTCTTAATTCAAGTGACTGATGTGTGTATATTTTTGTAACTGAGACTCTTGTTCTCATCCAATGGGTACATATAACTGAATATCTGTTAAAATTTAACGCAAAGAAACAAGTGTTTTCTTAAATAGGTGAAGAATGTGTGTGATAAAAATAAATAATTGTAAGTTCATCACCTTATCATTTATATTATCTCATCTCCATACGATATATATCTCATATTTAAAAATATATCAAATATAAGTGATTTAGACAACCTGGATGGCATCACGATCAAATGAGCATCCTTTTTGTCTACTTGGATATTCTATGTAGCATATTATATTATTTTTTAAAAACTTTAGGTCTGTCACTTACAGTACTGTTAATACAGAAAGCCCTGATCAAATAATAGAACGAAAACAAGATTTTACAGAGATTTGGAACAGATTTATTAACTATAAAATGCGACACATATTTTCTGTTGTTGAACAATTGATACACAACGAAGAAAATGAGTATTTGTTCCTGCTCACATACACGAGCGAAACATCATGACAATGACGTTATTAGTGCATTCATCATGATATATTGATGACGGCAAATAACCATTAAAACACAAAAAATATTAACATTTATGGTGTCATTGCCACAATGTGTTGCTCGGGATATTTATAAAATTTCATCTCACAACTGCATGTCGTTATCACAACGACTAGATTATACAACCCGGGTTACATCGATTAAATAAAAATCCCAAAAAAGGTTTTATGTCGTTTACTTATTACATCCAGGAAGAGAAGGAAGTAGATTAAATTTGAAATATAGAAATTCAGATAATTCTTCAACGTAACAAGTGAACGGTCCATTTACAATTAACAAGAAAACTAAATTTACATAATTAAGATTAAGATTGTATTACCATCAAAAAATAAATAGAATCCATGGATTCCACGAACTAATCCATAATTTCCATGGATTCCATTGATTCCACCAAAAAATCCATAAATTCTATGATTTCCATAAATTTCTCCATGGATTCCACAAATTCCATGGAATCCATAGTTTCTGCCAGATGATCCACTCCCCCTTGACACTACATACAGTGAAGTACATATTAAAGGATTAAAAGTTAAGATTCCATAATAATTAAAAACAAATTGCCTCCAGTAATTAATTTGAGTATTTTTTTCTACTCAATGTCCAAAAGCTAAGAATCATGAATAAAACTATATATCCACTGATTAATATAAATCCACCATAGACAGAAAGATGTGAAAATGTGAATCCTTTAACTGCAATATTCCGAATTGTTATGCCTGGAATTGTTGTTGGTAAAATCAGGGAAATATATTGAAGAAATTTTGGCTGTGATTCAAGTGGCCTAAGAAAAGAGAGGAATTAAGATCCAGAGAATTAATTGAGTATTCAGCTACTTACCAAATACCTCCGCATAAGAATCCACAACTCATTGTTATCATAACTCCCGAACTGTTTATAACATAAATATTATTTGTGAATATAGATATAAACAATCCCACACTGCTTCCAACCATAAATATTCCAATACAAAAGGTTACAAGTAGCAACGGATTACCGATTATTTTGGTATCAAGGAGCAGATCCACAATAATTTTAATGATCAAAACTTGAAGGACATTAGATATTGACAGGATGAAAAATTGCACTGCTAAAACTTCATTTGTTGAAACTCCAGCCAGCATGGTTCGATTCCAAATACCTTCCATACGAGAATGAGCTATGCAGGATATGGAGAATAAGATGCCACCAGCGAGAAAAATTCTGTAAAATTACAAAAATCATGAAAAATATTCTAAAAAGTTACAACTATTAAACTCAACTGTGCAAACATGCAAGGCATATATGTGATAATTTGATCATCTTCAATGTCTGCATAATATGTCTTTATATTCAAATTAGAATCTTCAAATCTGTCATTCAAGTCACACTGTCGGAGCACTTTCTTGTTGAATCTATCGTAAGCTTTATACAATCGAATTTGTAGAAATGCTGAAATTGCGTAGTTAGTCACATCCAGATGAACTTGAATTAAGTCTATGCCAGTAAAGTTTGTGTATTCTATGAAATATTGCCTGTCGTTTTTCCTCTGACTCATCACGTCTGTGAAATCTGAAGCAATTGTCATAAATCCGTAAGTTTTTCTAGCTTTTGCGTCAGTGAAGGCTTCATGAAAATTATTGTAGTAAACCTTGATTGCTGATTCGTCTTGCAACTCATTCAAGAAATAGCATGAAAGATTTTCGAAGGAACAGGATGTGCTGTTGAATTCATAGTTTGTTGATTTCAAATATTCTGTGCAGAATCTATGATCTGTGACTTCAAAGTTGACAATTCCTAGTGTTAAGCCTTGTGGATTCCTTCCAATTGCAAGTAAGAAACATATGCTCTGGATTATTGGAAGTAAAAGTGTGAAAGCCATTTCCCTAGATGGATAAGATTAAGAATTAGCTGAATTAAAGGAACTAACATTTTTCAATCTACAAACCCTGGTTGTCGCCGAACTCTTATTATTTCCTTTACAAATAATGCTTTTAAAATTTGATACGAAAATTTCTTTTTCTTTTTATCATCCTCAAAAGTTGTACAATAATTCTCTAAACTGGATTCTTGCTGATTTGAATTGGATGAATGAATTTGATGTTCGTCGTTATTAGTCATTCCATTATTGACCTTTAATGTCTCTGAAAGACACAACTTGTAAAAAGCTTCTTCAAGACTTGAAACTTCAAGACGTTTAAAAATATTTTGTGGATTGTCTTCGGCTAGCAGTTTCCCATTGCTCATCAGTCCACAGCAATTTGACTTTTCTGCTTCCGCTATGTAATGTGTTGTGATGATGACTGTAATATTTGAAGATATTGTTTGGGCAATCAGGAATGTCCATATTTTCTCACGAAGAATTGAGTCAAGTCCAACTGTTGGTTCGACAAATTTTCTTATTTTTGTTCTTGAATTCCAGTAAGTCACAGATCATAGACAGACGACTCATAAATATAGTTTCATTCATCTGATAAATATTTCCAAAATAATTCAAAGTTTCCTTGATTGTCAGTTCTGGAACTAGTGCTGTCTCTTGTGGCATATAGCCGATCATATTAGGAAACTTAAATGGCTTTTCGTATGAAACTTCCTGTCCGTGAACTTTTATTGTTCCTCCATCGAGCTGCTTCATTCCTAACATACATGACAAAAGAGTTGTCTTCCCACATCCTGAAGCACCAATCAGACCATATCTGAAAAAAGTTATGCTTAAATAGTTAAATAATGTAATTTTGAGTAATTCTTACATGGAACCAGCCTGGACTGTCAAATTCAACCCACGCAAAACAAAATTCTTTTTATCATAAGATTTTTGAGCACTTCTTACTTCTATACTGTTCATTTTATAACTAAATATTTCAATTTTTCAAAAAAGAATATAACTTTGATATTTGTAAGGGGTTGTTTAGTTATTACGTTACAAAATAGAATAAGGAACTATTTCTTTAAAAATGGACAGTATAATTGTAAGAATTGGTATTGTTTAAACAGGACTTACTCAACCCCATCCCCCTGAGCGTAAGACGTGGACTTACAAGCCTAATATAACAGTTAATTTCTAAAAACCACTAAATATTTCAATTTTAAGTGATTGACATCATATTTAAATGAATAAATATAAAGAGCCATCAAATATTAAAATACAAAAGTTCATTTCCTGAGCGTGTGATATTACTCTCGTTGCAAAACGCAAAAATGTTTGAAGTTTTTCGTAGTATTGATCGAAGGAATAACGCGCATTCTTTCCTAACAAATAAGATAAATCTAATACAATTAGTACGATTCAGCTCATTACTCTACCCATAATATAATGTCAAGTAAGATATTATACTATTTTATAGGATCCAAATCAGTTCTAAACCTATAATAATGAACATATAAATATGTAGGAACGGTCATCTGCTGTATTTTTGCCGGGACACTGCTGTACTTTTCTTCCTTGCAGCTGTGTTCTGACTTTTCTTCCTCAAAAAGTCCCGATTTTTAAAAAAAAAATCGAAAATTCTATACAAATCCCAATAGTGCCAAACCTTAGAAATGTTACGATTTTTTTTCCAAAAGTGTACCAATATTTTGCGAAAATCTTCTGGCCACCCTAGAATATGTAATATGCCTGTAAAAAATTTAAATTTATCAAAAACTTAATAGTAAGTGAACGACCCCAAAAAGCATCTAAGATCTCATGCCTCAACTAACAAATCAAAATGAAATTATAAGCGTCACATTTTTCAAATTTATTTTATCGGTTGATAAATTGTTTGAACTAAAACAAAGAAATTTGCTGCATGTATTAGAAGGGTGCTAGGTTGCGTAATTCCAGAAAATTGGATAACGCAGACGTTTAACTTTAAATGCCTATAAGTGCCAGAACATAATGCCAGGAGTTTTTAATTGTATGTGGCTATGCAAAAATTTTCAATTCAAATTGCACGTGTAGTTCAAACCACATACATTTATTTGGACTAATGTTTGTTATTTCACCGTTTAGTGCATGCTATAAGTCAGGTACAATTATTCCTTTTATTATCTCTTCGTGCAATTTAAGGCCACAAAATTTTTCAAGACAGTTCTGGAAATTATTATCCTTTGTGTATTTGAAGCTTTTGATTATTTCAATTGAAAATATGCTTATTAAAATTTACGAAAAATGTTATTTTTTAAATCTTAACACTTTTTAATTGAGTTTTTCCTTCTTACTTCCTTGGCTGGGTTGCACGAGGGCCCATTGCCGGGAATAGGGAATTGCTTACTTACTTACTCCAACCATGTTCCTATATGGAGCTTCCATCAGACTCTGTTGCTGACTCTGTCACTTAGTTTGTACAAATTCTCTGTCCGCACGTTGAGCTGACATTCTTTCATTACTGTTCTGCGCCAAGTAGCTTTTGGAGCTCCTGGTCGCTTTGATTGCCAATTGTGGATTCCATCCAAGGACTGTGGAACAAACTTGTGTTTCTGAATCCCAGCAATTACATTTTAATCTTCCGAAGCGTATGACCTTTTCCAGCCGTAACTTCCTCATAGTGTATTCTCCTTCGAAGTTGTGACAATCATTTGGAACCCGTTCAACCAAATTGCCTGAGAATCCTAATCTATTAGCAGCTATAGACGTATATTTAACAGCAGTTTGCGCTTGGGCATAGGGAATGTCTAAAGACAACTCTATCCTTCGAAATCTTCTGACAGTTCGGGATATTTAGGACTCTAGCGTGCTTCGTTCAACCAATCCACATGTCAGGAAGTTTTTCGGTGTTCTTGCCAAAAGTTTTCCACAATTTATTTTGTCTGCAAATGCAAGTTGTTGACTAAGTTAAGAGCTTGGGGCATCATTTGGACTTCTGCATGCATGACCTGTCCATCTCGATTAGCACGTAAAACTGTCACTATATCTTCTCCTGTAATAGCACATCCTTCACAGGACCATAAATCGCTCGTAGTGCGCGTCTCTCAAAGAGAGCAGTGCGTTCTCATCAGCTTGTGTTGAGTTCCAAGTTTCTGAGCAATATAGTGCAATGACCAGGATAAGCGTCTGGTGTATCTTTGGTTCCTCGTGCGTACTACGATTGTGACGTCTGTTGTATTGTTTACAAAGGATCCGAGGTATTTGAACCAGAAGACAAAGTCGGAGTTAGTCGACTAAAGCCGACTAAAGAATTTCAGAATGTTTTCTTAGTCGACTAAAACCTCGACAAAGATCGACTAAAATGAAATTTTACTCTTGTGAAGTATACGAGATTTCATTTAAAAATTTTATTATTTTTTTATTTCAATATTGAGATATTCTCTTTGGCTAAGTAAGCCTACATGAAGGCAGATTTGTTTGCCTTTGCATAGATAATGCGTAGACAAAGTCAAATTCTACCATGATACAGTTAGGCACCTATCCACAGGCACAACTCGCCTTAAAAGCGTTAAGTGACAAAGAAACGACCCCTAAATTAATTAATCCATTAAATTAGTTAATCGAAATCTAAAATTAGACAATTAAAAAGTTTTAAGATTTAAAAAATAACTTTTTTCGTAAATTTTAATAAGATTTTTCAAGGAAAAAATCAAAAGCTTCAAATACACATCAGGATAATAAGTCCAGAATTGAAAAATTTTCTGGCCTTAAATTGCACGAAGAGATAATAATCCCAGGAGTAATTGTACCTGGACTTATAATTGCACTTAACAAACATAAGTCCAGGAATAAATGTATGTGGCCTTATTAACTACACGTGCAGATTATAATGCCACATACAATTACTCCTGGCATTATGTTCTGGACTTATATTTTGGTTGTGTATTAATTTTGTATCTGGGATTATAATTTCTGGGATTAAAACCCAGCATCGTATTAAAGTTGTTAAATAACCTTTTGAAATTAATGTCTGTATATTTATTAAAGCTTTAAGTTTATCTGTTGATCTTTAAATTGATTGAACTTAAAAGAAAAAATTTTAGGGTTTACCAAAATCAGATGCGCAAGTCTGCGTATATTCAAAAACTTCAAAACTACGCAGATTTAATTTAAATTTTAAATGCGTTTTATAACGAAATGTCGAGTGTCATCCACAAAGCTATTCAAGAAGTTTTAGTTCAAATTCAAGCAAAGAAAAAAAAAATTTGATACTACTTTTGATCTATTTTTTTAATTATGCTCTTAATCGGTAAATCTATTTCTTTTTAAAATCCAGTAACACAGCAATAACATCATAATGATCCACCCAAAAAGAAATAGAAATCCTCCATAGACAGTAATATGAGTAATTGGAAATCCTTTTAAAGCAACATTTCTGATGGTTGTTGTTATTAGGGTCAATGGTGCGATATATGCTGCATATTTTAGAAGTGGATGAAGTCCTTCTAGAGGCCTAGAATTATTGACAAGAATTAAACTTTCAATTACAGTTTAGTCTATCCATCAACAATTTCATGATATAGAACTTACCATGCGACACCACATAATGTTATATTTGCGACAACAATTAAAACACCGGAACTATTAAGAATAACAATGTTGTTCGTTAATACAGAAATAAACAATCCAATACTATTTCCAGCCATATACAAGCATAAACATAGTAATCCAAGCGTCAATTGATTGCCAATAATTGGAAGGTCTACCAAATAGATGGTTCCAATTTTCAGAGCGATAATCTCAATCAAATCACAAACAAGCAAAATTATAATGTTTGAAAGCATGACCTCCGATGTTTTAACGCCAGTCAATAGTGTTCGATTCCATATTCCTTCAACTCGACTTTGTGACAAACATGATATTGAGAAAAGAATCCCGCCAAGTAAAATTGCCCTGCAGAATATTTTAATCATTATTAATTGCAACCAATTAATTCAATTTATACTTAACAGTCCGAAATATGCAGGATGCATCAGTAATTTATGATCATCATCAAGTTCTCCATATAACGTTTCGATGTTCAAAGGATAGTCCTCTAGTCGCTCATCCAATCCACAATGTCGCAACAGTTTCTTATTAAATTTCTCAAAAGTTTTCCACAATTTATTTTGGATATAATAAGGGAAATGCAAGTTCGTGTGATCTAAATAACCGGATATTTGGTTTGAATATGAAGAGTTTTCAGAAATTGGCTGCCAATCGAATTTTCTGTCACCAATTACTTCCGTAAAATTTGATGAAATTGATATGAATCCAAATGTTTTTGCTGCTTTGGCATCTCTGAACGCTTCATCGAAGGTATTGTAGTAAATTTTCTTGATATATTCGTCCTCGATGTCGTTAAGGAAGTAGCATGACAAATGTTCAAATGCACAAGTACTCGAGTTGAATTCATAATTGGTTGATTTCAGATATTCCGAACAGAAGTTAATGTCTGTGACATCACGATTGTATACTCCGAGTGGCAGTTCCTTAGCAAATGTTCCTACACCCATAGTGAAGCAAAAGACTTGTGCGAGTGGAAACAGAAACATGAAAGCGACTTCACTGCAATGTATGGGTTTTAGATTGACGGACAAGAAAATATCAATTATCTAGAGTACTTACTAAGGTTGCCTAAATATCCTTACTACTTCCTTCACAAGCAATGCTTTTACTGTTTGTTTACTGAACGTCTTTCTCTTGTCATAAACCAGATTCTGATTATTTGCAACTTCAATTGACATTTTGAGTCTTTTTTGTTCTTCTACGTGATTAATCATTTCACGAGAATATCGAGGGTTTTCTTCATTAAGGCTGTTCATTTTAATTCTAGATTTTTCTCGTATACACAAATTTAAGAATGCTTCTTCAAGATTTTGGACACCTAAATTTCTAAAAATATTTTGTGGCTTGTCTTCGATCAACAATTCTCCATTACTCATCAGTCCACAGCAAGTGGCTTTTTCTGCTTCGGCAATGTAATGCGTTGTGATGATCACTGTCATGTTTGACAAATTTGTTGATTCAATGAGAAATTTCCAAATCTTATCACGGAGAATTGAATCAAGTCCAACTGTTGGTTCGTCAAGTATGACAATTTTTGGATCATGTATTAAGGCAGCTGCAAATGAGACTCGTCTTTTTTCGCCACCTGAAAGTTGTTCAATACGCTTGTTGACATCAGTTAATTCTAATAAATTGCAAATCATGATTAATCGTTGCATTAACAAAATTTGATTCATCTGATAAATATTTCCAAAATAATTTAAAGTTTCCTTGATTGTCAGCTCTGGAACTAATGCTGTTTCTTGTGGCATGTATCCAATTAGATGAGGAAATTTTGTTGGATTTTTATAAGAAACTTCTTCTCCGAGAACTTCTATCGTTCCACCATCTAACTGCTTCAAACCAAGAATACAAGACAGAAGTGTTGTCTTTCCACATCCAGAAGGACCAATCAAGCCATATCTATAATTTTAATCATATATAATTTTAGGATGAGGTTTACAAACCGCAAAGATGCTATGAATAGTTTGCAAATATTATAAACTGGTGTTGTATATCATCTGTGGCTGCCAGAGCATTCTAATGGCAGAAGTCACTGCATGAAATTCATTTTTTTTTTCACTCACATGGATCCAGTCTGAACTTTCATATTTATTTTATTTAGAACTAGACATTTTTTATCGTAGCTTTTTGATGCTCCTATTACTTCTACACTGTTCATCTTTAAGCCAAAACTCTTTAAACAAACTGAAATTAAGGAAACTGATCAAAAATAATGAAACGAAAGGATCAACAAAACTAAATTGCTGCAAAACCCGTGGATGAGAAAATTAATGCAAAAGTTGAACTGGGGTCGGATTTTACACAGATTCGTTCATAGATCTCAACATTTCATAACAGATTTTAACACAATAAAATTTAACAACTAATTGGAAATCATTTTTACCCTACCAAGAAATTAACAACCGATCACTTGAAACGACTCGAGAGAACTAAGAAACATTTAAAATAATTTATGAAGTGCAAAAAAATAAAAATCCAAGTCATTTCAAGTCATGTTTTCATATGGAGCGGCTTCTTTATGGATCACAGCTGTTTGCGAAAAACAGTCTGTTTTCTGTTTATGAATGTTGAAAACAGCTGTTTTCCTGTTTTTCGGACGAAGGGTTATTAATAGGGTTTGCCAAAATTAGATGCGCAGGTCTGAATAGATGCAAAAACTGCAGACTTGCAGCAGGCCTGCGCATCTTGGGGAACTCTACAGAAAACAGACCTGATTTTGCTATCTGTTTTGCCAAAAAACAGCTGTTTTCAGTTAACATTTTCCCCAAACTCTATATAGCAGCAGCTTATCTTAATTCCAATCTAAAGTATTACTTTAAATCCGTTCGCGAATACATTAATCAAGTCAGTCTGACATAAAACAGCGATAAATTACTCAAATTCTACTAAACATTCACTTACATGAGATAGAACCCGGATCGTAAGGGTTGGTTGACCGACTCTCAAACCAATACGCCACTGTTGCTTTTTTGTTGCTATATTCTTTGGAAATTATTTATTATTTTTTTTAAAAAAATTCAAAGTTTTTTTGTTGTTTACCTTTTTTGTTTTGAAATGTCACGTGAAAAAAATTCTGGTCATTGAGCTTATGACATTAACGATCTTGTTAATTAACATATTAAATAAAATTTTTTGATCCTGATCATCCCAACAAATTAAAAATTATAATCCATTTAAAATAAATGGAAATGACTATTTGCTATTTAAAAGAAGGACAAAGTATGATGCATAATGAAGAATATATTGAGAAAAGGCAAAAGACGTTTGGTTTAAAGGGCAAATGCTTTCTCAGTTCGCGGAAACATATTAATAAATTTAGTCATTGTATACAAAAACGGTGATTTAACTTATTTTATTTAACTTCAAAACTACTAGTAAAACTTACATCTAATCTGAAAACTTCTTCTTTTTCAAAATCCAGTAACACAGTATCAACATCAAAATAATCCATCCAGAAAGTAATAGAAATCCTCCATAGACAGTAATGTGAGTAATTGGAAATCCTTTTACAGCTATATTTCTGATGGTTGTTATTGGAAGGGTCATTGGTGTAATATATGAGGCATATTTTAGAATTGGCAACAGTCCTTGTGCAGGCCTAAAATGATTGAATGATATAGAAAAATAATTAATTTTTTTAATAATTTAGGTTGTTCTCGACTCAATTTGGATCTTACCATATTATACCACTAAAAACTGTGAATGTGGACACAACCAATGATCCAGCACTATTTAGTACAGCTACATTGGTTGTAAAAAAAGAAATAAATAATCCAATACTATTTCCAGCCATATATAAGCATAAACACAGTAATCCAAGTGTCAATTGATTGCCAATTATTGGGATATCAACCAAAAATATTGTTGCAATTTTCATGGCAAAAATCTCAATCACATCGCAAAATAGCAAAATTATAACATTTGAAAACAGAATCTCTGATGTTTTAACTCCAGCCAATAGTGTTCGGTTCCATATTCCTTCGACTCGATTTTGTGATACGCATGATATTGCGAATAGAATACCACCAAGTATAATTGCCCTATAATAAAGGTTAAAATTATTTTTTTTTATTAAAATGAAGTCAAATAATACTCAACAGTGCAACAAATCCAGGATACATCACTATTTTATGATCATCATCCAGTTCTCCATAAAACGTTTCAAATCTTAATGGATAATCTTCTAGTCGTTCATCCAATTCACAATGACGTAACAGTTTCTTATTAAATTTCTCAAAAGTTTTCCATAGCTTATTTTGGAAATATGATGAAAATTGCAAGCTGGTATGGTCCAAGTAAACGGATATTTGGTTTGAATATGAAGCGTTTTCAGAAATTGGTTGCCAATCGAATTTTCTTTCACTAATCACGTCCGTAAAATTCGATGAAATTGATATGAATCCAAATGTTTTTGCTGCTTTAGCATCTCTCATCGCTTCATCGAATGTACTGTAGTAAATTTTCTTGATAGATTTATCATCGATTTCGTTAAGGAAGTAGCATGACAGATGTTCAAATGCACAAGTACTCGTGTTGAATTCATAATTTGTTGATTTCAGGTATCCTGAACAGAAGCTATTGTCAGTGACATCACGATTGACTACTCCAAGTGGCATTTCCTTTGCAAATGTTCCTAGACTCATGGTGAAGCAAAAGACTTGTAAGAGTGGAAAGAGAAACATGAAAGCAATTTCACTGCAATGCAAGGATTTTAGATTAACGGACATGAAAATAGCAGTTAACTTAGAGTACTTACAAAGGTTGCCTACGTATTCTTACTACTTCCTTCATAAGCAGTGCTTTTACTGTTTGTTTACTGAACATCTTTCTTTTGGCATAAGTTAGATTATGAGCTACTCCATTCGACATTTTTGCTACTTCTTCTTTGTCTATTTCCAATTCACGATTGCTTTGAGGCTTCTCGTTATTTAGGCTGTTCTTTGTAATTCTAGTTTTTTCTTGTGTATACAAATTTAAAAACGCTTCTTCAAGATTGTTGACACCTAAATTTCTAAAAATATTTTGTGGCTTGTCTTCAATCAACAATTCTCCATTACTCATCAGTCCACAGCAAGTCGCTTTTTCTGCTTCGGAAATATAATGCGTTGTGATGATCACTGTCATGTTTGATGATTTTGTTGATTCAATGAGAAATTCCCATATTTTTTCGCGAAGAATTGAATCAAGTCCAACTGTTGGTTCATCAAGAATGACAATTTTTGGATCATGTATTAAAGCAGCTGCAAATGAGACTCGTCTTTTTTCGCCACCTGAAAGTTGTTCAATACGCTTGTTGACATCGGTTAATTCCAGCAATTCACAGATCATGATTAATCGCTGCTTTAACAAAATCGGATTCATCTGAAAAATGTTTCCAAAGTATTCCAAAATTTCCTTAATTGTAAGTTCTGGAACTAGTGCAACTTCTTGTGGCATAAATCCAATTAGATGGGGAAATTTTGTTGGATTTTCATAAGAAACTTCTTCTCCGAGAACTCTTATCGTTCCACCATCTAGCTGCTTCATACCAAGAATGCATGATAGAAGTGTTGTCTTTCCACATCCAGAAGGACCAATCAAGCCATATCTACAATTTAAATCATTGATAAATGTAACTCAATGGCAGGTATAAATAAATGAATTTTTTGTTTTTTCACTCACATGGAACCAGTTTGAACCTTCAAATTTATTTTATTTAGAACTAGACACTTTTTATCGTAGCTTTTTGATGCTCCTATAACTTCTACGCTGTTCATCTTTAAGCCAGAAACTCTTTAAATAAATTAGAAATAAGGAAACTGATCAAAAATCATGAAATGAAAGCATTATAAAATCTAAATTGCTGCGTAACCAGTTTGTGAATGAGAAATTAATTCTATAGTTGATAACATTTCTTAGTAAACGAAAACATAAAAATGTTTTGAATATTTGTATCAGAGTGTGGCCGTCTCAAATTCGAATTCTTCGACATTTGACTGTTTTTGAGAAAGCCATACTTTGATTTGTATATTCAAAGTTCAAGTTAAATAAGATTAAGGAACGAGGTTGAGAATTTGTTATGACTCAAGCAATGAAATAATATTCTGTAAAGATTTTCTTAAAGAATGAAAAGGTCAAAAGAGTTAATTTTTGGCGCTAAGTAGTAACATTTAAAGGGGATTAATTCTCCGTAATAAAATGTCTAAAGAAGAAAATTTCAATTGTTTGAGTTTTAAAAAAATTCAATTCCTCCACCCTTAAACGAATCCTTTCCACTCTTTATTCGTTATGTAATAATTCTACAATAACAAACATTAAGTTTAACAGCTAATTGGAAATCTTTATTGACTTACCAAAAAATTAACAACTGATCACTTGAAACGACGTAGTAGAACTAAAATATATTTAAATAATCCGCGAATTGCCAAAAAACTCGTAGTCATTTTAATCATATTAACAAGCTAGTTAATCGAGCTCTGGTATAAAAAAGGCAAAAAAAGATGGTGTGGTAAAGATAAACATTTTGTGACTCAACGGCAGTCTGACACAACAAGAATTTAACCCATTAGTGCTTTTAATCGTTACGATATAGAGCTACAAACGTTATTTGCATACCATCGCTTTCATTTCCAATCTGCAAGTATATTCATGAGCATAACCTTTTTATGTTAATGAACACTTCTATAAGATTTGAATTTGATAGAAATTGTAAACATCCATTTTCCTTTTATTAATCTTCAAACTACTAATTAAACTTACACCTAATCTGAATATTTTTTCTTTTTCAAAATCCAGTAACACAGTAACAACATCAAAATGATCCATCCAGATAGTAAAAGAAATCCTCCATAGACAGTAATGTGAGTAATTGGAAATCCTTTTACAGCTATATTTCTGATGGTTATTGTTGTAAGGGTCATTGGAGTGACATATGATGCATATTTTAGAATTGGATACAATCCTTGCACAGGCCTAAAATGATTAAATATAGAAAAATAATTATTTTTGCGATGAAGGCTATCCTTTACTGAATCTGGTAGGACAAATAAGTCATTTCGTTACAATGCTTACCATATTACACCACCCAAAATTGTTAACGTGAACACAACCATCACTCCAGCACTGTTTAGTATAGACACATTGTTTGTGAAAACAGAAATAAACAATCCAATACTATTTCCAGCCATATACAAGCATAAACATAGTAATCCAAGTGTCAACTGATTGCCAATTATTGGAATATCAACCAAAAAGATTGTTGCAATTTTCATGGCGAATATCTCAACCACATCGCAAAGTAACAAAATTATAACGTTTGAAAACAAAATTTCTGATGTTTTGACTCCAGCCAATAGTGTTCGGTTCCATATTCCTTCGACTCGATTTTGTGATAGGCATGATATTGCGAATAGAATACCACCAAGAATAATTGCCCTTTATACAAAAAAAGATGAAATTATTATTTTATTTAAATGAACTGGTTGTAATAATACTCAACAATGCAACAAATCCAGGATACATCACTATTTTATGATCATCATCCAGTTTTCCATGAAACGTTTCAAATTTTAAGGGAAAGTCCTCCAGTCGCTCATCCAAATCACAGTGACGCAACAGTTTCTTGTTAAATTTCTCAAAAGTTTTCCATATTTTATTTTGGAAATATAATGAAAATTGCAGGCTGGTATGGTCTAAGTAAACGGATATTTGGTTTGAGTATGAAGCGTTCTCAGAAATTGGCTGCCAATCGAATTTTCTTTCACTAATTACTTCCGTAAAATTTGATGAAATCGACATGAATCCAAATGTTTTTGCTGCTTTGGCATCTTTGAACGCTTCATCGAAGGTATTGTAGTAAATTTTCTTGATAGATTTGTCATCGATTTCGTTAAGGAAGTAACATGACAAATGCTCAAACGTACAAGTACTCGTGTTGAATTCATAATTTGTTGATTTCAGATATTCTGAACAGAAGTTAATATCAATGACATCACGATTGTACACCCCAAGTGGCAGTTTCCTAGAAAACACGCCTACAGCCATGGTGAAGCAAAAGACTTGTGCGAGTGGAAAGAGAAACATGAAAGCAATTTCACTGCGATGACAAAAATTGTATATTAGTGATCATAGAAGAACTTTTGACTCAATATACTTACTATGGTTGCCTAAATATTCTCACTACTTCCTTCATGAACAGTGCTTTAACTGTTTGTCTGCTGAATATTTTTCTCTTGTCATGAACCAGATTCTGATTTTTTGCAACTTCAATTGACATTTTAAGTTTTTCTTCTTCTTTGTCACTAACCATTTCACGAGAACATCGTGGCTTTTCCTCATTTAGGCTGTTCTTGTTTACTTTAGCCTTTTCTCGTATACACAAATTTAAGAATGCTTCTTCAAGATTTTGGACACCTAAATTTTTGTAGATATTTTGTGGCTTATCTTCGATCAGCAATATTCCATTTTTCATCAATCCACAGCAGGCGGATTTTTCTGCTTCGGCAATATAATGCGTTGTGATGATCACTGTCATGTTTGTTGATTTTGTAGATTCAATAAGAAATTTCCAAATCTTATCACGGAGAATTGAGTCGAGTCCAACTGTTGGTTCATCAAGTACCAAAATTTCTGGATCATGAATTAAAGCAGCGGCAAATGAGACTCGTCTTATTTCACCACCAGAAAAATTTTTTACGCGTTTGTTGACATTATGCAGTTCAAGCAATTCACAGATCATGATTAATCGCTGTTTCAGCAATGTCGGATTCATCTGATAAATATTTCCAAAATAATTCAAAGTTTCTTTGACTGTAAGCTCTGGAACTAATGCTGTTTCTTGTGGCATGTATCCAATAAGATGAGGAAATTTGGTTGGATTATCATAAGAAATTTCTTCTCCGAGAACTTTTATCGTTCCACTATTTAGATGCTTCATACCAAGAATACAGGAGAGAAGTGTTGTCTTTCCACATCCAGAAGGACCAATTAGGCCATATCTACAATTAAAAATATACATTTTAAGAAAATGGTAAGATTCTAAATATTTTAAGATTATAGCTTAATATTGAGGTCGAGCGATGCGATAACTTTCAAAAATACATTGAAGTAGGGATTTTAAGATTTTCTATAAAGCTCTTGGTTTGAAAATTTTGCTTTTACAGAACAGGTTACCTTAAAAATGCATTGCAATTCTGTCAATCAATTTCAACAAAAATTTGCATTTTTTTCATTGATTTTTATCCGTTTAAGCGCATTTTTGAACAAAATCACGCTAACACGAGGACTTTCAACATTTTTTGATATTATCATTACTTTTTACAACCTTGTGAGATCATCTTGTTTTCTTTATTTTATTATTATCATAATTATTAAGTCGTTGAACTGGTAGTTTTGATGCACAAAAATTTTTTAGTCATAATAAAGACCAAAAAAAGAATATTCCACATTTTCTGCAGCCGCTGTTCTGCGGAAACTACCCGTGAACAATAATTTCTAGATTAAAATTCATATTTTATTATGTTGTTGTCGTCAATGTTTCTGTACGATGATCATGCAGAATCTTTTGATATGAATAAAGGAAATTAATTATTTACTCACATTGAACCAGTTTGAACCGTCAAATTTAATCCATTTAAGATTAGATTTTTTCCATCATAACTTTTGGATGCACCTCTCACTTCAATGCTGTTCATTTTGAACTAAAATAAAATACAAAATAAGCAAAATTATTTAAAGTGTTAAAGATGCAGTTATCTTTAACTAGCTAGAGTTCTCAATTATTGAGTTGCAAAAGAAGTGCCTGTGATAGACTTTATTGTACGGTTTTGGAAGTAAACCCATACAAATTATCATGAATTTGTATGAGTTTTGGAAGTAAACCACATAGTCACACACAGGTGCCTGTTTTGCAACTCTGAGTCAATATCCCGAACTGGCAGAAGACATCGAAAGATAGAGCTGCCTACAGACGTTCTCTAAACGTGGCAATGTGCCCCGTGCGTCACAGACAAGGAAGAAGGAGAAAAGATAAAGATACAATTACTACATTCTACGCCAGCCAAAAATGTTCTGCACAGAACGAATGACCAGTTTTTTGTACCAAAATAACATAGAATATATGTAAATTTGGGTAAATATATTCAGAATATATGCAAGCTTTGGAATTTCTGGCTAAATTTATTGCCAAATACTTTTAATATTTAATGGTATTTTGATATTTTTAACTCTTTTTCGAGATATCATAGACAAGATAAATCGGTGGTGGACAACCTTTAATTTTTCGCCACAAATCTTGATTGTAAGCCTTGACCGAAGCCGCACACGGCAAACGACCTAATGCATTTCCAAGAATTTTTGAGCGACAAACTATTGTGTGCCGTGCCACACAGGTTGCTCACCACTGTTCACCAAACTATCATTTAAGAATAAATTTACAAAAAAACTAAGTTTTTTTTTTTAAGAATTTAACATTTGATATTTTCGCCGACTGGTTTTTAGCACTAGACTAATCTAAGATTTTGATGTTCTGCTGCATGCATGTCTAACGCCGTTCACATATTACGTAACGTTAAAAATAGAATTTTTGATCCATCTCCCTGTACTTAACAATCCATTATTTAAGACACAATAAAATCTCAATCCTTTAAGAGCGTTAAGTAATAAGTGAAGGACGCCTACGTTGATCCAGAAAAATTATTTTGAAAAAAATAAATAAAATTCACCAAAAAAGTTTACTTCCGATCACACGAAACGACGCGATGCAACTAAAAGAAAAGAACAAAAATAAATATATTTTTGGCATGGTATTAACATACTGGTTGAGCTACAGCGTTACGGTCAGAACAAGTGTTTCAACCATGACCATCTCAACATTTTGAAAATTATCAAAGGAAGAAATAATCAATTCACAAATGCTTCCTGTATTATGCAAATAAGAACGTAAATATTAAGAATTAGTTGTAATAAATCAGACTTTTGGGCACTTTGCAGTCAATAAGGTAATTTAGTAATGTTCTTGCTATTATTTAGTGGCATTCGGGATCTGATTTCACAAAATTCCACAGAAATTCAGATTCAAAAATTCAAAATGAATTGAAAATTTACTTACCGAGCATAATTGTCCTTCCTCATGATGTTGACTAGTTTCAGAACATTACAACTTTCTAACGACGACTCTATTGTGTCCTTATCACTCACAAATCACGCGAATTAAATTAAATTAATATTTTGTGTCACACACTTACACAGTAAGTACTAAACTTTAGAACATATTATTTTTAAAATCATGAGTTCCGTTGAAATTTTTGAATTACAAAAATACGGTAATTCCTATCAAATGAAATTCCATAAATATTAATTTTCTTCGTTCAAATGGTTTAATTTTTGAATGCAGCATCATTCACATTGAGCGACATCTCCTATTGAGAACATTGTACAGCTGGTATAAAGCATGCGCCATCTATAGGAAGAGCATTATAAGTTTAGTTCGATTCAATTTCAACAGTTACATTTTATGTAGAATTGTATGTAATATTGTGAGATGCAGACATATGAAAACAACTATTTGATTCCTCATTTAAATACCTTGTTACATTTTGTGTGGACATTTCGATTTCATACCCAACTGATAATAATTAACTTTCCATACATTTAAAGCAAGTCACAAAAGTCAAGTTCCTACATTTCTCAAGCGTGTCAAAATCTACCAACTGCATATGCCTCCAATATTAAACATTATTCAGGATACAGACTCCAAAGCTGAACAATCAAGTAATCAATGAGCTGAAAAATACGAAAAATTTGAAAAATGAATTTAAACCTTATTTTGTGTGCAAAACTGACCTTTGTCTTGATGCTGACAAGTTCCAGAACTGATTAAAATCTTAACGACGACTTTATCGTTTATTTATCCCTCACATTACACCTAAATTAAATTATTTAAATTGGATTAAATTTTTCACTTGTTTACTTTCAGAGAGTACTAAACTTTAGAACATTTGTGAATTTTTGAAATCAAAAATTCCGTTGAGTTTTTAAATTTCAAAAATACGTTAATTTGCATTATTCATCAATTCCATGCATCAACAAGAATCCTTATTTCAGCATTGCCGATGCAAAAGTTCAATCATTTGACATATACCAAAATAAAATGAAAATAAGAAAAAACTATATGGAACAATATATAGCACGATTGTAGGCCAATAGCAATAATATGAAAGAGCATTACCTTAATCAATTTTGTGCCATTTCATTGTGCATCATTCATGTGAAATATTTTCATTTCATATTGTCATTTTTATATCGTGACAATATACATTCCATACCAATGATACCGTATACGAAGGTCCCTAGCTCACGCTTTATCTACATACATGAAGTATGGTGAGAATTCATATAAATTTATGTCCAATGTGCGTAGGCAAATGGAAACAAAAAAAACTTTTTTATGGCAATATCGATGAGATGTGATGAAATATATATAAAATAAAAAAAGCATATCCCATACCCGAACCTAAACAACAAAAAAAAAAGGAAATAGGATGACTGAAAAGAATAAGGAATAACGAATGACTCAATATTTATGTCCTACATGTTTCTCACATACATTTTCGATTTCCTTTTGTGCTTTAAGTCCTCATCCTCATCATTGATAATATTGTGTTTACTAACAAAACTTTTCTTCCTTTTTTTTGGTCGACTTTTATCTTTTCGTGCTCGTTTGATTTGATATTTCCTCTGGATGAATTTCTTTATGCTTTGTTGTTATTTCAACATATCCTCGAGCTCTGGAATTCGATGATTGGCTATGTTAGAGGTTCTTGATGTCTATTGAATTTACTGCATTCATTATTACCTATTATTTTCTGAATGTCTAAATGAGTATAAATAAAATCAAAATCCAAGAATGTTTATTTTTATAAATGAAGTCTATTACCGAGCGATACAAATGCAGAAGGTTCCGCATGGAGCTTTCAATGCTTTACTAAAGCTCTTTTATCAAAAGTGTCAAATTCGCCATTAAAGCTCTTAAGTGGAGACTTCATGATTTGTGTCGCTCGGAATTGCATATCTGCATGCATGATGTTGACTACCATTCTGACTGTTGATTAATTATGATGAGAAAAATTTTAACGATTAATAAAAGATTTGAATTTTCTAGAAGTCTACAAAAAACCATTATTTTTGAAAATTCTACAAAATTTTAAAGTTCAAATTTTGAACTTCATCTAAAGTAAACAAGAACGAAAATAAAATAAGAAAATTTAAAGTTATTAATTAATAAAAGTGAGTTAATAATCAGAAATCAACTAGGAGATCAACTTACACCTACTAATAGACTTCATCGCAGTTAGCCAGAGCATTTAATTATGCAGGTAAGTATGAAATGATACATATCTAACAATACGATTCTGAAAATTTCATTTTTCGTCATAAATATGGACTGAAATCAGCCACCTCGTAGCCGTACAGTACATTCTCACGTCTTGCCGTCATGTGGCCATACTACCAAGTTCAATGATCACTTTTATACAGACATAAATAAATTGAATTTGGTGTTGTATTCTTGGAGTTTTTCAAGTGATTTCATTGCTGTTTTAAGTAATTTAATCAAAAAAATTTTCGTCAATGGAAGTATGCTGAAGAATTAAAAGGAAATTTTAAAGTAAAGCATGTAATTTAAGCGCATTTACTTATGAGGCTACTTCCGTGAACTAGAACATATTCTAGAAGAACTTGAAAGTCAGTCAAGTGTACTGAAATCTTGCTCAAATATTTAAAATTTAATTTTTTCACATCTAGTAAAATTGACAAACCCAACACAGATCCCAAACTGCTAATCCAGTGAAGACAACCTTCCCTTAAACAGACTACTTTAAAATGTACAAAAAAGGAGAAAATTTCATCAATTTTCTTTTAACAATATGATATTCGTCGTTCTCTTGTACATATGTACTTGTATGCTCCAATACGTGTGTATGAAGAAAAAAAATTTGAAAGAAGAACGAAAATAATAAAGAAACGGTGTCAAATTACGCCTAATTTAATTTTGATTATATATATCGACAACTTTTTCTATACCGCTTGAAGGATAGAAAGATAATACATATATTTTACAGTCGCGTATGAAAGCACAAGCGTTGATTTGAGGGAATATGATAAACAGGGTTGGAATGCGCAGTGATGGTGTCAGCTTTGGGTGTCATCTGAGGGAGGCTATGGATCACAATTTTTGCGTACAGCCAGGTGGTCTTTTACGCAGGTTGCTGGTTTCCAGCGATGGTCGCTTTCGCAGGTTGCCAATCGCAAGGGTCAATGGACCAATGGAAGAGGACATCTACAGAAGGTTGCAACCTTCGTAAGTTGTCATCGTTGGAAGGTAGACTGTTAGGCGGCCAAACCTACTTTTGATAACTTCTGTTGTCTTTTGATTAGCCCAAGGTTCAGACACTCCAAAAGTACAGTACCGTACTTGTTGAATTTAATTGAAAGTACAGTACGAACAGTACTGCACACTGGAGTGTCTGGCCCTTGGATTAGTCAGTAAAACTGAAGTTACTTGGAATATCAAAATTTCATACATCCACATTCATAACCTCAAAAAGTATCGCACGCTACTGTTAATTCCGTTTTATATAAAGAAAGACATGGCAAAATTCGTTTTGGTGTCAATTTGATTTTATCATTACTATGCCTTGGTGTTGATAAGCCAAAAAAAAGAAAGTGTTCAAGAATGTATACTAAGCGGCATATATTCCATACTCATACTTTTTCTATTTCAACCCACATCAATATCAAAACAATCTCTTTTCCTCATTCCCAAAAATGACTGTAAGGCTTCTTCTTGGTTTTATCAACTTTATTGTAACAATTGGAGTAGATTATGTTGTCGCCTAACAATTTTTATGTCTTCTTGTTCGTTGATTAAAGGAAAAATTAATGTCGAACTTGAATTTTCTTTTAAAATTCAAATCTGTGCTGCTTCTTTTCCTAACTTTATTGATTTTCATTTAAATTGTGCTTATTTGCATATTTGAAAATTGAAGAGGTAATCAGTTCACTTCTTCAAGCTTCGTTCTAGATGATTTTAAAGAAAATATTCAGTTCATGACACAATATTAGCTTGGCGAATGCTAATCAGGATGCAGGTAGACGTCGCTAGACTGAGACATTTCAAAACTGATCAGTATTTGCGAGTTATAGCTGTTGAACGTAATGGCTAATAAATCTAGACACGAGAGACATCAATTAAGAAGGCTTCGTTGTAGAGCTTTTAATGATCTATCAAAGCATTTCATCAACACCAAGTGGAAGCCACCATCTCATTTGGAATATGGCTGCCAAGTATGCAACACTTAGGCTGAGTGTTGCAGACTATAGTGGGATCCGAACCGCTATTTGAATATTTGATGATGCAATCATCAGTTTATTTTCTCTAGCTTACAAAGGGAGCCTGTGAGCCACGTTTCTACGAAATATGATTCGAAAAAGAACACATGAAAAATTTCGTTCGAGATCAAATTTTATCCAAATTCAATTAAAATTTTGCAAATTTTTCCTAAATTTAAACAAAATTCTTTGAATTTCTTCACGTTCGAAGTTCACGTTCGAGTTTCGAACCCAAGATCGTTGGATCGGTGTTGCAATAATTATCTATCGAAATACTAAACCATTCCGGCTATAACTCAGCTTGCCATAGTCTAGCTATAGTGACTATAGTCATGGCAGGCTGTCGTTTACTAAGTTGTTGCTGACTAAAGTGCTTGACGTATAACGGTAATTAAGGAATGCCAGTTAGATTTCAAAACTGAGAATTTGTACAAGCTTTGTGATTCGGCCAGCAAAAGAGTCAGATGGAAAGTATTTTGAGCATGATTCCAGGAAGTAAGTAAGTAAAGTGCCTGGTTATCGCTGTATATTGCTGGTTGAACTAAGTGTAACATCAATTTACCATTCATATGCCATATAAGGCGGTTTCCATTTAGAGCTTTTTGTAGCTTTAATAGCTCCAAAGTAGATCAATTTCCAATTTTGGCAGGCTGACTTTTAGTCGGTATTTGAATATTACACAGACACTGAATTTGAATATTAAATGCTAAAGATTATAAAAATTGCTGCAATCTTCCATGAATTATGCACAACTGTGGGACAATTCCGACTAATTTTGCAAACAACAAGTCTGACATTTCAAATCACTTGAATGGATGTAACAAAACATTCTAATTCAAGGAAACATCCTCCACAAATTTTCTATACCTAAATATACTTCAGGCATGTCTATTTCAAAAGATCTCCAATTAAATTTTCAAAACCAGTCCATTGCCATCAATATGACTTTTACCTGTCACATAGTAAACCTTTTTTGGAATTCCTTCTTCATCTTTATTTCTGATGAAAATTTTCACTTCAATTATTGTCAATATTTTCCTCATGTTTGGCTGCCTTTTTTTTTTATTTCTCTCCAACCTGCTTCATTTCATTTTCAATCACGTAAAGGAAGAGTAAGAGAGAAACTGGTATAAGACGATTAATCAAGAAGTGTGTATACTCATGTAAAGGTATAATATACCGTATAGAAATATACTGTGTTACAACACTTCAATTCACTTCATTTCATCCGCTCATTGGCACTCATTCACTCAATAAAAAAAAATAAGATGTGAGAAGAAACGATGGAAAATTATCTTCTTTTGTACACAGTCTGATTGAGATATGATGGAAATTGGAAGTGAAGATGATTTTAGAGACGCATATTAAAGTGAGTTTTCCGAAAAGCTCATGTCGTTGTAATGACCGAAAGTCCAGCATTAAGTAAACGTGATTCTTGTCCAAGGCCAGATTTGCTGATTTATAGCCTCAGGGCAGATTCAAGTCAGCCGTGTGCCTTCCGGTTTAGATGTTGGGTTTTGGTTAAAAGTGCCAAGATAAAGACATTTACCATATCCTTACAGCAACAGTATACAGATCGACATACATTGAAATTATGGCAAACCTGGCCATTTTTGTATATTGGCAGATACTTGGCTTTAAGTTTGCTGCCGTCTTTATATCGTGTTGGCAATGCTTCAAAGTATGCCCATCGGTTGTGTACTGTATATATTTCGTTATGGATTCTGAAATTACTACTGATGTAAAACGAGCAACTTTGCTAAACGAGTCAACCGAATAGCACAAGTTGGTTAATCCGGTACGAGACTGACGTGATCCCTGGTCCCGTTATCAAATCGAATTTGGCACCAAGTCAGCGTTATACCGGCGGGTCGTATTTTTGCTCGACTAACCTTTTTGTAAGATTAACCTATTTGTTAGGTGTAGTTATTACCCACGCCATAAAGTTGTTTAGTCAGCAATGCTTATATGACTGGTCCAACAGTAACGATTGGCAGAGCTTATTGCACTCATTTGCTCATTTGAAAGTCATTTCCATTTGAGTAGGTCTTACTTAATTTCCTAACAACTCTTAATCATTATGAACGACTCTTTTTGCAGTTACTCTGCAAAATTATGTTTAAAAATAATTTTATTCAGCTACACTCAGCAGAGGAAGTGTTGAGAGCAGCAACACATCAAAACAGAGTAAAAGGTAAGTATTAGTTAATATAAAGGTAACAATATGGTTTGTTAACAAAGTGGATTATGTTAAAGAATAAAGCACATATCACAGAGTGAATAGATAAAGGTGTTGTAAGCTCATAAAAGGCGTTCAATAGTTACTTTTGAAAAAGATTAAAATATTGAAAAGGGAATTTAAATCCCATTAGGTGTCGATTGGATGTTATACCTTTTTAAAGTGTTAAACTATCTCATTTTGTGAAGTAACTCATTTGTCTTAATCTCTTTGTCAAAGAGGCTTGATAAAAACAGTGAAGCATTGAGCATTTTAGCAATAAAGGGAACACGGAAACAGCCTTCTCAATACGCTAATTAGGGGAGGCCATGAATGGTAAAAGAGCTCGTGGTAGACCAAAGAACTCCTAGAAAGAAGGAAGGAAGCTGTCGATAGAGATAGTATTGCATTTGGTATTGGCAATTGGCAGGCGGAAGCCCGTGATAGAACCAGCTTTAGGCGACATCTGAGGAAAGCCATGGATCATTTTTGTTCTGTACGATCATCGAAGTAAGAAGGTATGGATCATAGCCAGGGGCGTATTCAGGTGGTAGGGTTTCAAGATCACAGCAGATACCTGTATTAAAATCAATCATTATTCATAGTGCAGTATGTGCTCTCTTGATCACATATTTCACATGCTGCTTTAATGTCACTCTCTTGTCGTACAATCATTAGTTTCATGCATTATTCAGAAATTATTGATAACTGACTCTATCTTAAAACAGTTTCTGCAAAACCATAATGTCATACAACTGTCCGTAAAGCATTATGTACCTTTCAGAGTTAATGCTACTCAAATCTAAGGCACAAAATTATTTATTAGAAAACTATTAGCTAAGTCATTCCACCAGCAATATTACAGTCTAAAAATATACCTATTTGCTCAACGTAACTTCCAAGTAGCTCTTTTTACTGAATAGTAAATTACTTGCTCATTATTTCCATGCTTTTTGCTTTTTCTCAGAAAAGTTCAAAAATTTTGATTTGAAAGGATGCTAAAATAACACAATTTGAAAAGGATAGAATTGAGAATGTTTGTAGATTTGTTAATTACATTACAATCTTTAAGAAGAATTCGATTCTATTTCACTTCCAGTGGATGATAAATTGATTTGTATGTTAATCGTGTCCCAGAGGCATATTCAAAAAAAAAATGGAGTTGCCAAATTATCAACTACGCATCAAAATTGCAATTAGGTTGTGAGCTGAATACTTAAGCTCATATGTCCATAATATAGATTTAAGAATTATTGTTAAGTTTAAAATCGTAGCGCTTTAAGAGTTCTTGTATGTAACGTTGTCGTTCGATTTAAGAGGAAGGATGAATAAATTAAATAAAATAATATTCAGGGAAGAGGTGGGTTTGGTGACAATCTCTCAATTTTTAGACTCAATCTCATCTCCCATCTCCTCCTCCCCTTTTTATAAAAAATTCTGGCGACACCCCTATCATGTCCTATGGCTATAATTATTTACTTTTATTTAAAATTAATTTGAATATCATGTTCACATTCCCTAAAACAATTTCCAACCTAACAGCTGAATAAATTTCATCAACTGAATCCCTAACACAGTAATTATTAACCGAAAAAATGTCTCGTTTCACTTTTATTTTATATATTTTTGCCTGTGATGACTTACCCTATATATCTCTTTATCTGATTAAATAAAATCGGAAAAGATGTATGTTCATGTATCGGTGTGGGCATTTACACATGAATTAATTAATGAATTAATTGATATATTTATATTATCAACCATATGTATACACATGGAAAAAAAGATGTGTTAATGGAAAGCCTATGTCATTTTGATAAAAAACAATAACAAGCCCCCCTTTCGTAGCTTTATCATATATAAGCTCAAGGATTGGGTATTTGGGTGGTCTTAATTTGGGTAGAGTAAAAATTCTGGATATTTCATCACTAATTCTTACGAAATTCATTCCGGGTTGCTGCAAACAGAGGCGTAGTAGACATTATTGGGAGGAATTAATGACTCAACCCCCAATATGGATGTGGGGAAGAAGGATGAATTTGAACCCCAATGTGGATGTGAAGGAGGAGGATTTGATCCCCAATATGGATATGAGGTATGGATGACTCCCAATAAGGATGTGAGGGCGAAGTTGATCCTAATATGAAAGTAAGAGCAATGAAGTTGACCCACAATAAGGACGTGGAGAAGGGATGAATTCGACACCGAATATGGGTATGGAGGAGATGAATTTCACTCCCAATAAGGATTTGAACTCTTCCTTGACTTATGCCGTCAACAATTTACCATACCTTGCGCTCATCATTATATACAAAATATTAACACATATGTATCCACACAAGCTTTTATTTTTTTCTCTCCTCTTTATTTTTTCTCATTGCGGTTCCGGCATTAAATTTTATGAGTGAATTATGCTACCATTCGGAATACGATTACATGTGTTTTATATGAAATTGATAAAGTCATTGATGCTGTTGAGGTTTCCATATCAATATTATGTGCGTATAAATATATTCTTTTCAACTTAACTGAAATATATGATGGTGCTTGTGAACGTTAATGGTAAGCAATTTTCACCATGCAAATATGTATGTTGAATATTGAAAATTTGGTCTATAAAAAGGAATTTTCAACCTTAAACAATTCAATTCAATTCAATTTGGTTGTGGGAGTGATTTCTGCGGTATTTGCCACAATGTGGTGTATAGAAACAAAGTTATGTGAGTTAATTAGGAACAAAACATTTGAAATTTTTGTACAGGTGTTTTGTTGAAAATTATATCAAGTTCTAATTGAATCGTGTGACACGAGTGTATGGTGTAATTTTACCTTTTTTTATTTGAATGTTGGAAAAAAGCTGTTATGTGCTTGAGATTTAAGGTCTGTATACAGCAAAGCTTTTAAAATAAATGTTTTTTGACATTCAAGTTCGAATTTTTCGAAAAAAAATTTCGAACTTTTCGACGTTCAAGTTCGAAATTTTCGACATTCAAGTTCGAATTTTTCAAAATTTACGAATTTTTTTCACATTTTAGTTCGAACTTTTTGACATTCAAGTTCAATATTTTTTAACATTTAAGTTCGAATTTTTTGACATTCAAGTTCGAACTTTTTTGATATTCAAGTTAGAATTTTTTTGACATTTAAGTTCGAATTTTTCAAAATTTTCGAATTTTTCGACATTCAAGTTTGAATTTTTTTGGCATTCAAGTTCGAATCTTTTTTGACATTCAAGTTCGAATTTTTTTATTCACATTCAAGTTCGAATTTTTTTGACATTCAATATCGAATTTTCAAAATTTTTGTCATTCAAGTTCGAATTTTTTTGACATTCAAGTTCAAACTTTTTGACATTCAAGTTCAGAATTTTTGACACTCAAGTTAAAATTTTTCGACATTCAAGTTCGAAATTTTTCGAAATTAAAGCTTTTTATTTATCATACGATTAAGTTATTTATCCTGAAAGCTTTATATTCCCAAAAGCTCATAAAAATTCAAAGAAATTGATAATTATGTAAATTTCAAAAGAGAAAAAAAGCAGAAAAAAAGTCCACAAAAATTGTTTTCATTTCAACCGGAAAATTTTCATAATCCCATTCGACTGTATTGTGTGTGTCAATCTCGTTACACAACCCATTTTCATCCTCAGCACATCAATTAATATTTTATCGATCAATTAAATGAATTTTTTCTCCCGTCAGCCATTCCATGTTCTCACCTCAACAGAAAAAAAACGTAAAAATTCGCAGCTTGATCGAGAACACAACGAGATTGGAAATATGCAAAAAGCTTTAACAACATTGAATTTTTTTTTACATCCACTTGATTCTATTTAAAGCTTCGAAGCTCTCTGTTATGCTGTATCCTCTATAATACACAACGTGATGCCATTTTCACGTACTTTCCATTATTTTTTATGCACTTGGCTGTAAAAAAAAGAATTTTTTTTTCCACTCGTTAGCTCTCATCACTCTCGCCGCTGAACCTGAATTAAGCACTACAGTGGAGATGAAATAAAACAATGATTTGATGGAGGAGGATGAGGAAGTAAGGAGGAAGGCTTAACAAATATTAATAATTATACTCGTACATGTTGACGTAAAATTTTATTGCCATATCCATGACAGTCTTCTTTTAGTCATAAGTCAGATTATTTGTTTAAGAATTCTCTACGAAGTGATGATGATGATTACATTCCATGTTGATGATGATGATCATCGTGATGAAAAATAATAAACAAAAGAAATTTTTCATTTTTATGATGGACAGCTCAAGGGCTAATGCGGAAGATTTTTCATACAACAGCAATAACAAGTAATGATAAATAATAAAGGGAATTTAAGAGTGATGGCTGGATAGAATTGAAGAGTAGAAATGCAGCTTGTGATGAGGAATTTAGGTGCGTATTTAATAGCATAATCAGTAATGCTGGGAAGAAATTAAAGATGTTGAGATTAATCACGAGCAGAGCAATGAAGGCAGCATGTCGCCACGCTGTTGACAATGCATGCGAAAGTCTTTTCGGTTACATAGCAGGTGACATATCAGACTCCAAAATTTCAATAAGTCTCCTCCCAAAAAAAGTGGAGTCGACTCCAACGGAGTGAAAAAGAAATGAACATATTTGGTGAATAAATAGACTGATGATATACATGAATAACATACATTATCATTCCATCCTCCTGAGTCGAATCAGTTCTTACATGCTTTTGTTGAACTTTTGGCAGGCGGAAGCTGGCGATAGAACCAGCTATAGGCGTCATCTGAGGGAGTCAATGGATCACAGTTGATCTGTTTGGTCATCGAAGGAAAATAATCGCTGATTCACTTCAATATTGTCGTGTTAAAGGCCAAAATTCAAAATGATGTGGAGATGCCCTAAAGGATGCTTTAAACTCGCTATGATGACCAATTTAAATACCCAAAGCGTGCCATTGACTCGAAATCAATTCAACGTTTTTAAAAATGTCAACTTCGAGCTCTGAAGACCTTATGGATGACCATGCTCCGATTTGGAGTCTTGATTATTACAGAAGACTTTCCTCCTATTGCTGCTCCTATTGCTCCTATTGCTTTAACGTTATGTGATTCCCGAACGTTTCCTAAAAGCTATCCATAATATCAGAAATATGAAATCCTGTTTAATCCAATGGCATAAAATTTAAAAATCAATCATATCTAATGAAGAATATTTAAATTAACTTCACATCCAAAGCATAAAGTTCCGCTACAAGTAGCTTTTTTACATCGTTTTGATCTTTTACGATGAATTTTTTCCTCTATTTACATTCATAACGATGATGGCGATAAAAATGTGGGTTGAAAGCAGCTTGATGATTTTTAATTAAGTATGGGTGGAGATATGAAAGAGATGCGCTAAAATTTAATACCATTCAGTGACCTTTGAAATATTTCAACAGCGATTATTTGATGCCTCAACATAATAAAAAAAATGTTAAGCTTAATGCACAACGGCGGAGAGGAAAAAAATTATCTTTGGGGCAAAAACATTGTAATGATGAAGTTATGCGATTACTAAAGTGAGGATGACTGCGTTTTATTTTTGGCTTCGGGTAAACTTTTTACATTTTACATGATTACTCAATAATTATAATTAAATTAACATATTATTAACTTTTATCTTTCATTGTTTTAATTGTATGCATTGTAATTGTCATTAAGTGCAACTACATACATGTAGAAATTATCAGTTTGCAGTTATTCGACTGAAGTTATTGGTAATTATTGGAAGCTGAAATTGCTTGATATTTTAATGGTTTAGCAGTCGGCAGAGTCATTTTTTTGCCAAAAAGGGGTCAAAAGATCCATTGCGGGAATTTCTTTACTTTTGTTGCTCGAGTTTTAATGCTAGAGTCATATCCTTACAAAATAGAGCTTTAAAGCTCAATGACGGAGCCTTCTCCTTTTGTGGTACTCGTTTCTTCATTCTGGGGAAGAGGATACAAATATACATGCAAATTACTCGATCAGCACAATGAATTTCTATCTGTGTCATGACACCGAGTTCAAATCAAGACATAAAAGTGCTCTAACGGCTACATGACGGGTGTTTTCGGTTCGTATATTAGGAAATCATTAGTGTCGTTCGGGTTTCGGCAGGATTCGTTTGATTATGGTTGATCAGCTGCTGTAAGACACATGCTTTAAAATATGATTATCACCTTTAAATGGAATATACAGCAAGTAAAATTACCTACATGACGTTTGTGTGGACTAATCACAGGCTTTTACAGTCTGTTCCCGGTTTGGACAATATTAAAGTACATTCTAATGTCTGCTTGACCAGAGTTGACAGGACTTAAGGAATCCGTTTTCCAAATGTCCAAAAAGATGATTCCATTGGAGTCCAGCTTATAAGAAAATGAAGTTTGGACTTCATTGTAGCAGAACTCTGGTCATCTCCACATTAAAGTCTAGCCGACTTTATCCTTAACTTTAATCACAATCCAATTAAAATTTCCCAAACATTCTAATTATATTTATCAAACATTTAAGTATTCTACAAGGCATAAAGTCCTCATGAATTCAATTCTCAACTTCCTATAAATTCATGTATTAGTTTCCCGTTGATGAAGTATAAAGAACATCCATATCAAACCCTTCATGTCTTATTTAATGAGGGCCTAACATGAACGATGATGGAAAAGGGAAAAAATTGTATTTAAGTTCATTTATGCAGAATAATTTCCGTCCCTCATATTATTACATGAACTCTTCTTGGTAAAAAGCATCAACGATATTAAATATTTAGGTTACTCATTTTCGTTTCTCGTTTATTTATTGATTTATTTAAAGTTTTTTTTCGTGCTTTTGTAATTTTAGAGATGCTGAATTTTTACTGTTTCGGAAATAATGGAGGTAAATTGATCATCGGTTTGAGTGTTTTTGACTTACTCGGTTCAAAATGAATCGAAATTGGAACAATCGAAAAGAAGGGATTAGCGCTCATCTCTAGAAGACGCAAAGACGCTAATATCTGCTATCTAGTATCCGGCAACAGGGATAGAATAAGAAGTCAATTAAGTTTTCTTTCAAAATTTAGCCAATGAACTCTAAGAGAGATGCTGCTGATAGAAAAAGTGAAGCATTTAGTGTTGGTAGTTAACAAAAGGCAACCAGTTATAGATCCTGCTATAGAAGCCAACTGAGAGAAGCCATGGATCACAGTTGATCTGCACGACTAGGAAGTAAGTATGTTGTTAAGTTTCCGAGTGGACAAAAATACTTTAGAACTAGTACGTAATTACTGGAACCATGTTCCGACCTGGAACCTAGGTTATTACAAAAAGCCTTCCATATGTCTCTGTTGCTAGCCACATCACAAAGCTTGTACAAATTCTCTGTTTTGACGTCTAATTGACATTCCCGCATTACTAAATTACGCTAAGTTGCTTTTGGAGCACCAGGGCGTCTTTTTTCTTGTGGATTCAATCTAAGCGCGCTGAAATTTTTTTTTTTTTTTTTTTTTTTTTTTTTTATGTAGTCCACTAGGGGTTATGCCGTACTCATGTCCATTACTTACTTACTTATTTACTTACTTACTTACTTACTTACTTACTTACTTACTTACTTACTTACTTACTTACTTACTAACTTGTTTCTATGAGGAACTTAGGTTACAACAGAAGACTTTTCATCTGACTCTGTTGCTGGCCCTGTCATCTAGTTTTTCCAAATTTTCTGTGTGCAATTTGAGCTGATATTCTTTCATTACTGTTCTGTGCCAAGTAGCTTTTGGAGCTCCTGGTCGCCGTTTACCATGTTGAATCCATCCAAGGGCTGTGAAGTAAACTGTTTCTGTTATGTTTCTGTCCTAATATATTCTACTCTTGTCTATTCGGGGAACTCAACAATTTTTTTTATTTCCCTGCATATTAATTATAATAATTCAGCCAGCATCTATACAATTTTCACATCCATTCTATTAATAAAAATTTCCTCCATAAAAGCTTCTCAACAAGAAAGAACGTTGATCATGCTACGAAACTTTCATTAAATGATTACATGTTATGCACAAAAGAATGAAGAAAAAAAAATCAATGCGAGGATGAGAAGCAAATATGGTAAAAAATTTGTCCTTTCATCTGCAAAATTCATTCCTCCCTCTCAGTCATTTGTCCGAAAAAAAAAAAATTTTCTTTTGAACATGCCTACTTTAATTATTTCATAACCAGCACCAAAAATATCCATCGTCACCTACATATTGGAAAATTATTTTGATTAATGAATAAATTTGTTCTCTCCTCACACATATTTTCCACTGCTGTGAGTCACAGCAATGGTGTTTGAGAGAGGATGTTAGGGAGACACATAGAAATTAATGGACTAACCGATTTGTGTTTAAAGGCTCTTTTCATCTCATCCAGAAAAATCATTGAAACGAGAAAGTATTCTTTTTTTTAAGTTAAACATAAAAATGGAGTGAAGCAAAATATTCATTGAACAGTGAATGAAATTATCAATTATGGAACTGCCATAATTTCTGTTTGCTTTCTTTTTTCTTCATACACACATATATAACAATTTGAAATGAGCACCAATTTCATTCTGCTGTATTTTATTTTTTCCCATTTTCTAATAATATCCAATAAATTTTTATGAGTGCTAAACATTGTCAGAACAGCGACAGCAAGTGAGCTTAAGATTTTACGAAAACATCCGCTTTTTGTTTGATTTGATATGAAAAAAATATATTTTTTGGGGGGTGTCCACATGTTGCGTAGCGCGGTAATTAGGGAAATTACCATTATCTTAGAATTATCAATTAGCACTCAGCAGCCAGCGATAGAACCAACTACAGAAGACAACTAAGGAAGACAAATATGTAATTAATGAATACAAATGAAGAAGGCTCCTTGACGGATCTTTAAGGCTTAACAAAAGTTCTTATAATAACACCAAATACAAGCCGCCTCAAACGGAGTCTAAGAGGCTCGGTGACGTAATTGCTTAGTACATCGGTACACAATCATTGCTACAAGGACCAAGCGGTCATGGATTCGAGTCTCAACATGAAAAATTTTTCACTTGTTCTTTTTCGAATCAAATGCACGAGGTTCAAAGCGTTACTTTGTAATCTCAAGATAGGAATGTCATCAAAATAGTGGTTCTGGTCCTACTATTAATTGTTGGTCTACTGGATGAAGTGGTCTGGTGTTCCCTTACTAGACGAATAATCATTAATCTTGAACCGCCCTAGTGCA